>NW_013952481.1:794871-805919 GCF_001266775.1 Austrofundulus limnaeus
AAACTAAAACTAAGCTTTAAAAATGCAATAAATAATAAAAGCCAGCAAATCCACTGTAAAAACTAATTAAAAATTGACTGAATTAAAAGAAAAAAATCACAACAAAATAAAACTAAACTTTAATGAAAATCCTAAACTATAATAACTTTGATTCAGACTTTATTCTCTGTAAACAAGAGTTTCCTGACCTTGGTCCAGGGATGAGCTTTGATCTGAGGGAACTTAAACTCTGTGTAGTTTGGGTTCATCTCTCTGATCTGTTCCCTGGTTGGTGTTCCCAAAACCTGCAAACAAAGAAGAGCTCAAACCTTTGCAGGTCGACTTGTATAAAAACATTACAACTCAAACCTTTGCAAGTCGACTTGTATAAAAACATTAAAACTCAAACCTCTGCAGGTCGACTTGTATAAAAACAGAAAAACTCAAACCTCTGCAGGTCAACTTGTATAAAAACATTAAAACTCAAACCTTTGCAGGTCGACTTGTATAAAAACATTAAAACTCAAACCTCTGCAGGGCGACTTGTATAAAAACATTAAAACTCAAACCTTTGCAGGTCGACATGTATAAAAACATTAAAACTCAAACCTCTGCAGGTCCACTTGTATAAAAACATTAAAACTCAAACCTTTGCAGGTCGACTTGTACAAAAACATTAAAACTCAAACCTTTGCTTGTCGACTTGTATAAAAACATTAAAACTCAAACCTCTACAGGTCGACTTGTATAAAAACATTAAAACTCAAACCTTTGCAGGTCGACTTGTATAAAAACATTAAAACTCAAACCTCTACAGGTCGACTTGTACAAAAACAGAAAAACTCAAACCTTTGCAGGTCGACTTGTATAAAAACATTAAAACTCAAACCTCTACAGGTCGACTTGTATAAAAACATTAAAACTCAAACTTTTGCAGGTCGACTTGTATAAAAACATTAAAACTCAAACCTTTGCAGGTCGACTTGTATAAAAACATTAAAACTCAAACCTTTGCACGTCGACTTGTATAAAAACATTAAAACTCAAACCTCTGCAGGTCGACTTGTATAAAAACATTAAAACTCAAACCTCTGCAGGTCGACTTGTATAAAAACATTAAAACTCAAACCTCTGCAGGTCGACTTGTATAAAAACATTAAAACTCAAACCTCTGCAGGTCGACTTGTATAAAAACATTAAAACTCAAACCTCTGCAGGTCGACTTGTATAAAAACATTAAAACTCAGACTCACCTTGATGATCTCGACCAGCTGGTCCACGCCGCTGTCTCCGGGGAAGATGGGCTGACCGAGCAGCAGCTCTGCCAGGACGCAGCCCGCCGACCAGATGTCGATGTTGGCCGTGTAGTCCGTAGCGCCGAAGATGAGCTCGGGCGCGCGATAGTACCGCGAGCAGATGTACGACACGTTGGGCTCGCCGCGGACCAGCTGCTTGGCGCTGCAGGTGGCCGTCACAGGAAATAAAAACGATAAGTTAGTAAAAACAGGAAGTCAGGATAATAAATGTAAAGATCAGCTCACCTGCCGAAGTCGCACAGCTTCAGGACGGCTGTTTCTGGGTCCACCAGCAGGTTCTGGGGCTTGATGTCTCGATGACAGACGCCCTGGGAGTGGATGTACGCCAGACTGCGAAACAGCTGGTACATGTACACCTGAGGAGGACAAACCCACAGGTGAGCTCACCTTCAGAGACGCTTCCACAAAACAGCAAACAGGAAGTTACCTTCACGTAAATTATAGGAATGATGCTCTTGGCCTTGTTAAAATGCCTGGCAACCCTGTAGACCGTCTCAGGGACAAAGTCCAGGACCAGGTTGAGGTACACTTCGTCTTTCTGGGCGGGACAAAACAAACAGGAAGCCGAGATTTAAATATGATTGACGGCTCATGAGAGCTGATTTATCGACGTGTTTGCAGTAAATGACCTCACTGTTTCTGTTTTTACAGTTTGAAGAAACGAGCTGCTTCCTCTTTTTTTAGGCTTTTTCTCAAAGCTGTAAATGTGTGATGTTACACCTTTTTTTTTTAGGTAATAATAACCAAACTGTGAGTTTACTGTGAAATTCTGAGGAATTAAAATGATTTTTCTGTCCAGTTGTTTTCAAAAACAAACTCACTTTGGTTTCATTTATCTCAACAAGCTTCCTCTTTTTGCTTTCTTTACGTCAGAAAAGTATTTTATTTTTTCACCTTTTCGCCGCTGGAGTAGAAGAAATAACGCAACCGTACGATGTTGCAGTGGTCCAGTTTTCTCATGATCTGGAGTTCCCGGTTCTGAGAAAACAAAACGATACGAGCTTCAGAATCAAAAGTCCCCACAGAGGGATTACAGGACTGGGAAGGTGCCAGACCTTGAACCTCTTGTCCTGCAGAACCTTCTTGATGGCCACCATCTCTGAGGTGTCGATGAGCCGGGCCTGGTACACGACACCGAACGACCCGTTACCGATGACCTGCGGGGGGAGGGGGGTCACATCAGAGCAATCAAACACTAAATAAATTGTTTTGTTAGAAGACCAGATTAGATTATATTGAACAGGAAGTGGGTAAAACCTGAAATAATTCAACATTCAGTTATAATAATCCAGCCGTTAATAATCCGCAGCTGGTACTTTGCAGATTAACACATCTCATTGCCCACCTTGATGTCAGTGTAGGACACTTCCTGTGGGCGGTCCGGTCCCTGACCAGGTGTGGCTACGACTGTCGTCACCTTCCCGATGTCTCCTAAGAAACGACGAGGAAAAAGATAATTAAATCCAGATTACAGACTCAGATTTAAAGCTCGTTTCAGGACGTTTCTGCTCATTTCTCTGCTGGATGTTGGAATATTTTGATTTTTAAAAAGCCCAGCGAGTGGATTTAAAGTTTAGAAAAGCCTCAGAGGAAGGAGGAGGGAAAGAGAGTTCACGTCCAAAACTCAGTGACTAATTAAACTGGGTAAGAGCCCAGAATCGGGCCAGTCGTTGTCTTGGTCCTGAGCTGTTTTAAGTGACATCAGCCCAATTTAAAAAGATTATTTTGTCACGTTGCAAACCAGAAACCTGACATTTTTACCTTCATGTCCGTCAGTTTATTCATTGATTTCCTGTTGATGTGGTGCAGTTAGAAGCTCTGGGAGGATTTCCAGCAGAAACTGAAACTCTGAGGTCTGCAGCGTGACCGGGTCACTGAGTCCAGTGACTCGGTCACGCTCCGAGCAGAAACACCTGCAGGTAAACAGCAGCAGACCTGTTTACAGACTCCTGTAACATCTGTACACATGTGTCCGGCCTCACTTTCCATCAACTCCAAACAAATAATCTGAGAGGATTTGTCAGAATCAGTGGTTTCTGCACCACTTCCTGTCTGACATTCAGAAACTTCTGAGGGGGAAATAATCTCAGAATTCATGGAAATAAATCTAAATCTGCAGCTTGTCCAATAAAAAAAGAATTAATAAATTAAGTTAAACATTTGCTGGTTGGTGGGTTAAATGTTGAGGTGTGTTTAAATCTGAAGACAGTCGTCTAAAATGGTTTTTCTTGCAGAAAAAGAACCACGGCTCAGCGCACGGTTCCTGTTTGTCAGAAGAGTTTATTTTAAAAGAGACGTTACATTTTTTAACGTGAACTTTTCCCCTCTGCGTACGTGTCAACGGGGACGGTGACGACGTTATCGTCCAGATCCAGAGCTCGTCCAGAGGTGAACAGTGGAACTGCTGCTCTGATTGTGTGACAGCAGGCTGGATAATTACACAACCGTGTTGTAAATTTCTGATTTATGGCGGTCGGGCCCGCGTCCTTTCTGCTGACATTTAACTGAAGCGAGGATCTAATAGTTTAACCCGGGGGGGCAACTCTATATTAACTACATAACGCCATCCTCATATATGACCTTATGAACCCCCCCCAAACACTGACCAAGGACTTTGTGAAAACACACCATTTTCAACTGATGAACTGTAAGAAAACACCTCTTCAATTATCACACATTTTGTGTTAAATTTTCTATTCCTTATTTTACACATTATTTTATGTCAATGACTTCAGGGTTATATGACTGTAACTGAGACAAGACCTATAAGCTCCATCCATCTCTGCATCTTGTGCAGCTTTATCTGCATGAAAAGAAAATCTGTAATAATGAAGGTTATAAAAAGCTCATCAACACTGGAAAATAAGTCAGATGTTTAATTCAGAAAGTCACTGGTATAAGTTGTAGAGGTGAATATTTAGGCTTAATGTTTCTGTGACTGGAGTAGCCTCTTAGGACCACAACATTTTAGTCCAAACCAGTCTTTTTCTCACCCAAGACCATGAAAAAAAATCAATATTTCCCCTCAAACACACATGTTCACTTTCTCCTGAAAGATTTGGTGAAATATTTTTATTCAGAGTGAGTCTTCTGTGGATTTATGATAAAAGATGTAGATTTTACTTGTTTTTGTACCTTGTACACATTTGTGGACAAAGTATTAAAATCAGTTTAGGGCTAGTGAGAGTGAGTAATTACTGGATAAAACTCATTTATAGATCAGTCAGAAGAAAGAAAAATACATGATGAAGGGAAATTGTGGAATTTTATGCCTTTTTTAGGTTTCAAAAAGACTAGATTTAGACACAATCCTCAGATCTCAGGATGTTAATGTATTTTAATACAAAGACCCATAATAAACTAGGGCTGTGTATTGGCAAGAATTTGGCGATACGATACATATCATAACAGAGGGGTCACGATACGACATATCCCGATATATTGCGATACTGTAAACAAGGCGATATATTGTGATATATTGTGATTTTTTTGTCCAAAAATTCTATGAAAAAAAAACCTCTTACTGAAATAAAAAAGAAAAGCTAATGTTTACTTACAATGCTAATGCTACCCTTACTCTCTGGCGCTCAAGAGGTAAAGTAGCCAAATGGCTGACTCACTGCTGCCAACTAGTGGTCAGAGGCTGAACTACAACATAAAAATGAACGGCTGGCAAGAGGGTTGACATTTTAAACCTTAATTAAAAATCGATACAGGGCTTTAGAATATCGATACAGTATTGGGAAATGAAATATCGCGATATTTCAGTGTATCGATATTTTCTTACACCCCTATAATAAACACAGTCCTGCACACTGCACATGTACCTGACACCGCTCTGCTCCTCCTCACCCTGCTCATCTCCCTTCCTCCTCCTCCTCCTCACTTCTATGACTGACATCAAACTCCATGACTGACTCTGGCCTTTTCAGCTACCAATAAACAAACTGCAATGATACATGATTTTACAGCACTTTTCAAAGAATTCAGTGCAAACAGGCCTACAGCATCAGGAAAGTTCCACACATCACACTGCAATGTATCAATGCAGAAACAGAACAAGAAAACAGACTATTTCCTGAAATATGTTTTCTTTTACAGTAATAAATGTGTTTTTCTGGTCAGCATGGATTTATTTTAATTTTAGTTGATAAAACATATTAAAGATTTATGCAGGTATGAAACGTTCCTGATAGGCTGTGTTTAATGTTCTGTGAGCCCTGAACACATCCACAAACACATGAACCAAGTCTGGATAGTGAGAACATGGAGACGGTGTTTGCTAACCTGTACTCATGATTTTGGTCCCTGCACATTTGGTCACATCTTCCTCTAACCCTGTCTTTTCCTGCTCCATCCATCTCTTTCTCCTTTCTTTTGTTTTCGACATGTTTGTTCATTTTACCCGCTCTCACTACCCGACTGACCTGTGGCCAGCTCGTAGCTTCAACAAATCAAAGGCCGATAAATCTGATTCTAATGACAACACAGAGCGTTTTAGTTCCCATCAGCTGCTCTAACTGCTGGTTTCTCTTTACTAATTAAAGGCCTGTTATTCCATCACCCACCACAGTTTGAAACTAAAATCATCTCAGGAGACGGGACGGAGTCGCTCCAACCCTGTGAGATCTCATGATCTGTTGGTGCTTTTGTTGAGGGTGACTCTCAGGTACTACCACACCACAGTAGCTGCAAAATTAACAGAGTTATTGTTTAATTAACCTTTATTTAACCAGGATAATCCCACTGAGATCACAGATCTCTTTTGTGCGCGAGGCCTGGGCCTGAAAGCAGCCCAACATGTTTCTGGTCTGTGGGAGGAAACCGGCGTACGCAGAGAAAGAGCTCGGGTCTGGACCGAGGATCAAACCCAGGACCTCCTAGCTGTGAGAAACCAGTGCTAACCACTGAGTGTCATGCTGTCCAAGTGTCCATATATACTTGTTTCATTGAATTATGTCCACTGGTTTATAAATATTTTGCCAACAGAAGCGCCTACATTGTTAACCGCCAAAATTACAAGAAAGCCTGTCGCTAATTTTAGCTTTTAGCTAACCTTTAACTACTTAACCAGCCTTTTGTATTTTAGCTAGGTTTTTATTGCTTTGTTTTTACACAAACTTTTACATTTTTGCTCTTAGCTAACCTTTTACTACCTTTAGCCAGCACTTTGATTTTTTTAGCATACAGTTAGCTGTCCTATTGCTACTTTGAGCTAGCCTTTAACTACTTTGCTTATTGTCTGAGACATGAAGCTATTTCTGTGTTTCTTGGTTGTGGCGGCCATCTTGCACAAGGCTAAATCCAATGACTAATTTAATTTAAATCTGTCCACTGGTTAATATTTTGCTAACATAATCAAGTAAACTGTCAACACACCCAATAAGTAACCCGTCACATCGAAACGAGGATTAAGTCCAAAAGTGGAAAAATAGGCAGATACAGGGTTTTGATTTAAACGTGTGCAAAAATTGCATTTTGTCAAAACAAAATGAAATTATACCTTATCAATGTATCATTTGAATGAAGTGTGTGAAATATAATCCTAAAATTCTTGAAGCATTTTTTAGCAGTAGCAACAACAAAAAAAAGATTTTGAGGAAAAATGCCTTAAAATTGAGAATTTTTCCCTGTGAGTTAGCAATGTTTTTGTTTCTTTCCAGCTTGGAAATCTTAATATACAAATATTATTTGATGTTTCCTCTTTATATTAACATAAAAATACTCAATAAATTTACATAAAATTAGGATTCAGACCAAACAGTAATGTATTATCATAACCAACAAGACAAATTAAGTCAGATCTCTGGATAAGATTATGATATTAAAATGATCCAGGTGTCAAAATGTAGCTTTTAAAGCAGGAATCTGAAAAAGTAATTAGCTCATTTTGACCAAATTTGACCTAATCCTCATTTTGATTTGATTGGTCACATACATAACATCAAACCCAAAAAAATGACATCAGATTATTACAATTAGATACAAAATATTGGATTATTTTTTATCCACATCAGGATTATTCTTGCTTCTAATTGCATCATGTAGCTAAAGAGTTTAATCCTGACACTTGGTGAACATCAGACACTTGGTGAACATCAGAGCTAAAGATTAAATGAAAAATACTCATCAAAATATATAATATTTAAATTTAAAGGGCCTCGGGCAGTGTTTGCAGAAGATCTGAGACATCAGAGGTCCCACTCTGACCTGGAGGTGACCACCCATCAGGGGTCTAATATCAGGAGACACATCACTGTTAATGGATGATAAGGTTTGAATGAACATATCTGCTTACACCCGACAGCACCGTGATAAGGAGGGGCGGTGACACCAGTAAAAACCCTGTGGTACGCCGGAGGGCAGGTGGGACTTCCAGCATCACCTCCATCCCTCCTGCTGCCAAGGCTTCGTCCCACAGGTGACCTTCGTGGGTGGGCACCGTTCAGTCCTGACCCTACCCCCCCCAGACATCAACCACAAAACCCTCCAGCAGGGTCCAAGTTATCCGAGTCACCTTCAAACAACCAATTTATTTTTTCTGCTCAGTCACAGTTACTGACCCCGATTCTCAACTTGTCACTTTCATTTCTAAATTCACCTGGTGGTTTACTGATGACTGCCGGGCTGGTTTTCCACCAGACGGACTGGTTTCATCCAGCAATCGACCGGAAAACCAGAACAAAACAAGATGCTGAAGCGGGGATGGTTCGTTAGCACCGAGGCGGAGAAACAGCGACTTTCCGCCGGGTTGAGACACGTAATAAAGTCAAATATTTTACAGATAAAACGTGTGATTATATTAACAAGACAGGCGGGTTTTAGGTTTAAAGATAAAAAGTAGCGAAAACTTACTGGCTAGCTTGAGGTTGGAGCATCCTGAGGAGCTGCTGCCGGAGGCCTGCGCGACCCCGGACTTTCCTGTGCTGCTCCCCACGGCAGCGGCTGATCCGGCGGGCGCGGCGACGGCTCCTGGAACACCTGGCGGTTCAGCAAACGAGCTGGTCCTGGGCCGCCCGCTGCCGCTCATATCTCTGAGCAGAGGTCAGGCTTATATTTTTCCACCTTTGCCGTTTTAAGCCAAGCGACTTTAACTCAGAATGTCCGGCAGCGAGTAATTTTGAAGAGATACACGGAAAAGAGCACTCCCGCCGCCGCCGCCGGCTGTCTGGGCTGAAAGCTGTTGCTAGACGCCTAGAAACAGAGCGGCCGCAATGCAGCCTGGGAAATGTAGTCTGGAGCAGCTGCTGCTCTGGTTAGCTGCTTTAGCATTTACTCATCAAAACAACTACAACTTTTAAATCATTAGGCTAAAAACAAGATCAGTCCCTGTTTATTAATACAGAAAGCATTTTAAGTATTAAAATTAACAAATTTTGCTTTTTGAGGATCTAGCTGATCATTTATTTGCTTTTTAGTGCAATTCATTCAAGAATTGGAAAAAAATACTTTTTCAGCTCCTTTTAGGCACAGCAGTGTCATTTTTCACTTTTGGTTCATCCCTTAAAAGCAACTAAATAAAACTTCTCAGTGACACTGGACTGAGGTGGGATTAAGAGTTTTAATTAAATTTTATTTTTTTATTATTATTTTTGGAGGCTGTTTGACCAGGTCTGACCTTACACCCAATATGACCTGAATGTGAAAGGCTGCTCTAATCCAATAAGAACTCTTTAGCACTGATTTGCCAGATGAGGGCCCATTGGAGCACACGCTGTACGTTCCAGGGATTTAGGGGACTTATTTAAAATGCGTTTGATATTGTTAAAAATATTCTGAATCAGCTCATCTAGTAGCTCTGTTTGCGTAAGTGCTGATTCAGCATTTACACTATTGTTTTTCTGACTTTCATTTTTTTCAGACGTTGTTTGCAACCAAGCTACTTCTCCATAATTTGAGCTCTTTATTTACACATTTCCACCTCATAGAAATAAATCAAGACAATTTAAAAACATTAAAAATTAGTTCTCATTGAAATTTGTTTCAAACTAGTTTTATAACATTCTGCTTTTAGCTAAAATTTAGTTAGCAGTCATTTTGCTACTGTTAGCTAGTCTTTTATTATGTTGTTTTTACCCAAACCTTTACATTTTAGCCAGGCTTTTGTTAATCTTAGCTTTAGCAGATATTTTACTATCTTTTATCACTTTTTAGCTAGCCTTTGGATACAGTTAGCTGTCATTTTGCAGTTTATAGTTGATCTTGTACTACTTTTAGCCTCTAGAATTTGACACTTATCTAAAAATTTGCTACTTTTAGCTTTTAGTCAGCCTTCTGAAACTTCTAGCCTGCAGCTAGAATAATTTTAGCTAACTTTTCGCTACTTTTAGTTAGCCTCTTGCAGCTTTTTGCTAGTTTTTTTTTTTTTTTTTTTTAGATTTACGCTACTTTGCTAATTTTAGCTGTTGGCTAATGTTTGGTTTCTTTGAGCTTTACCAAGTGGGTTTAAACTTCAGTGAAGTCGTTCAGATTTGCTCTGGATTTTTACAGAAAGTTATTATTATTATTTTTTTCAGTTTATCTGCCGGTCGAGGCAGATGGTCTCCTGTCCTGAGCCTGGTTCTGCTGGAGCTTTCTTCCTGATTAGCAGGGAGTTTCTCCTCTCCACCGTTTGCTCAGGATGGGAGACTGTGATGAAGTGATTCAACACAATCTGCTGSTTTCTTCTTTACATTGTTCTTTTTATGTAGAGTGCCCTGAGACAACGTATGTTGTGACTTGGCGCTACATAAATAAACTTGAACTTTATCATACACGAGGCTGAAAATATTAAAACACGACAGAAAATTCACTCGGGCTGATCAAAGAAACAACAAAAAGTCAACACGTTTTTTGTGTTAGATCTTTAATATCTTCAATATTTATTTTTATATTTTTTTGTCGTTTAGAAATATTGCACATGGTCAACATGCCTGCTTTATGAGCTAACACTCACCTCGCTCATCCGAAAAGGACATTTTCTCTCATCAGCACAATCATACAGTGTACAAGCATACGTGTGTGAGAGCACATACGTCTGTGTGGGCGTGTGCGAGTGTGCATGTCATTGCACGTGCACGCAGATTGACACTTTAAACAGCCCTAAAAAAACCCCAAAGCCACGTGAATTGATAGTCTTGTATTACCTGTACTTATATGTGAGTTTTACTCCTGAATAGCTCGTCTGATTTTTGTGATTTCTCCTGAATAAACTGGGTTCATTAACAGTCTGGATGGCTGACAAA
The DNA here is from genome assembly GCF_001266775.1 of Austrofundulus limnaeus. NCBI lineage: Eukaryota > Metazoa > Chordata > Actinopteri > Cyprinodontiformes > Rivulidae > Austrofundulus > Austrofundulus limnaeus. The sequence continues at coordinate 805,391 of NW_013952481.1, forward strand.
AAATAGTCACGGTGACTATAAAAATACTGCCTCTTGAGTAGAATGAAAATATATTATGAGTAATGTTGCTGAGTGAAAGAAGAGGTTAACGACCTGCCTGCATGTGCCAAAACATACACACACCCAAACACAGACCTAAATGCACCAAATATGGAAATACCTGTGTATATATATTTTAAATCACACATCCAACTGTATACAGAAAAATAAGAGATACCCATAATAATAACTAGACCCCCACTCTTCACCAAAGAAGCAAAGAGCCAAAAAGTGCTATTTGAAATTTCTCTTTGACTTTTAGTAAGTTATACTCTCTATCTCTTCAACAATGACAATATTTGAGTGATTCTTTTTTTTCTTTTTTTTTTTTAACCAGTTAGTTCTGACTGACTGCACCGAATTTATTATCTATGGCACCGAGCCTTCGCCCCGAAATAAAACATAAAAACATTAAAACAGCCCACCCATTTCCAAAAACAAAACAAAATAAATGTCCTATTGCACCATTTGATGGGAAAGGATAAAGTGT
>NW_013952481.1:806134-807767 GCF_001266775.1 Austrofundulus limnaeus
AAGTGCACGAGCTTCAAACTTCAGCGTTGGCTACCATTTTGAAGCTGAAATCGCGTTCGGTGTGAACGCACCATTACCGTGACTGAGCCGTGTTGTAACAGGCTGATGTCATGACTGATGTGTGTTTTTAATGTTTTTTTGACTCAGACGTTCCCATCCACCAGGACAACTGAAAACAGCATTTTGCAGTAAACTGAACTCGCTCTCCCCGGCTCACCCATGACATCATCGTCCCCTTCCTCCTCACAGATGACCATCCGCTCGTCGTCGCTGGTGGCGTCCTCGCTGGCTCCGCCCCGGCACAGCGACTGAGGCGGCGGTCTGTTTCGAAACAAGCCCGTCCCGTCCTCCTGAAGGAGAAGAGATGTTTGTAGAATCATTTTGTTCTGACGTTAAAACGTGTGTGAAGTTAGACGCTGTGCACCCCCTCAGAACCTTCTTCTCTTTAGCTAACAGCTTCAGCCTCACACACAGAGCCGAGCTCATTGATCTCCATGAACAGCTGACTTCAATCAAACGGCTCCGAGGTGTGCAGGATGTCAACGATCGGTCCGGTTAGAACCGTTTCTGCTGCTTTTTGTTCTCCAGGCTTTTCTGACCCAGGCTCTCAAGTTTGTTACATTAAACCAACTAAAAGCACTGAAAGCATCATATCATAAAAATCTCTTTAAAATTATTAAATTGCTTTATTATTTAACTACATCTTTGCCATTTTTAGCTTCTAGCTACTATTAGCTTTTTACTAGCCTTTTGCTACTTGTATCTTTTAAATGAATTTTTGATTTTATCTTTTAGTTAGTCTTTGATAGTTCAGCTAGCTTTTAGCTACTTTTAACTTTTAGTTACTCTTTGATAGTGTAGCTAGCTTTTTGCTACTTTTATCTTTTAGTCTTTGATAGTTTAGCTAGCTTTTTGCTACTTTTATCTTTTAGTTCGCCTTTGATAGTGTAGCTAGCTTTTTGCTACTTTTATCTTTTAGCCTTTGATAGTTTAGCTAGCTTTTTGCTACTTTTATCTTTTAGTCTTTGATAGTTTAGCTAGCTTTTAGCTACTTTTATCTTTTAGTTAGCCTTTGATAGTGTAGCTAGCTTTTTGCTACTTTAATCTTTTAGTTAGTCTTTGATAGTTTAACTAGCTTTTAGCTAATTTTATCTTTTAGTTAGCCTTTGATAGTTTAGCTAGCTTTTAGCTACTTTTATTTTTTGGTTAGTCTTTGATAGTTTAGCTAGCTTTTAGCTACTTTTATATTTTAGTTAGCCTTTGGTAGTTTAGCTAGCTTTTAGCTACTTTTATTTTTTAGTTAGTCTTTGATAGTTTAGCTAGCTTTTAGCTACTTTTATATTTTAGTTAGCCTTTGATAGTTTAGCTAGCTTTTAGCTAATTTTATCTTTTAGTTAGCCTTTGATAGTTTAGCTAGCTTTTTGCTACTTTTATCTTTTAGTTAGCCTTTGGTAGTTTAGCTAGCTTTTTGCTACTTTTATCTTTTAGCCTTTGGTAGTTTAGCTAGCTTTTTGCTACTTTTATCTTTTAGCCTTTGATAGTGTAGCTAGCTTTTTGCTACTTTTATCTTTTAGCCTTTGATAGTGTAGCTAGCTTTTTGCTACTTTTATCTTTTATCTACCACCTCGTACCT
>NW_013952481.1:807929-814690 GCF_001266775.1 Austrofundulus limnaeus
TATCTTTTAGCCTTTGATAGTGTAGCTAGCTTTTTGCTACTTTTATCTTTTAGCCTTTGATAGTGTAGCTAGCTTTTTGCTACTTTTATCTTTTATCTACCACCTCGTACCTTCTCCAGGTCTCTCTCACGCTGCTCCAGGGTGTGCACGGCGCTTTGGGAAAAGGCTCTTGGACGGGGGTGCTGGTCCCCCAGAGCCCCCCCTCGACGCTCCGACCCCCCCGGCCAGCCCGAGCCCGCTCCTTTCCCCTCCGTCACCTGAGACTCTGAAAGGGCATCTGGAGACGAGAAGAAAGACTCGAATCAATAAAACCTCCGATCAATAAGACTTTATGCTGTTTATAAGGACGAAAAAGGTCAGTTTAGCTTTTTTATGTAACAAAAAGAAACAGAATTTATGTTAATAAATCAGAAATTTAACATACTTTTTACAAACATTTAATAAAGTTAGATTTAGGCACAGCTGGGATTAAATATAAAGAGTTTTTAAAGACAAAATAAAAGTGTCAATCACGCACACACACCTATGCTCTCAGAGATGCTCCTCTCACGCAGCTCCTTCGGGGTCCCGCGGCCCTCGGACAGAGACTTTCGGCGGTCTTTGTTGCACCACTTCCAGTCGGGGTGGGCTCTGAAGTGGGCCTCCTTCACCTGTCGGAGGAAGAAGAAGAGGTTAAACTTCCTGTTGGTGAAATGAAGGATGAATCTAAGAAGGGGTCTTCCTGCCCACCTGGAAGGCCAGATCGTGGTACTGCTGCTTCTCGTTGGGGCCCAGCGCGTACCACCACTCCCCCAGGATCTTACTGACGGTCCGGTTGTCCTGGTTGGGGTGTCGCTGGTGCACCAGGGCCCGGTGGCGTTTGCTGAAGATCATGAAGGCGTTCATGGGTCGACGGATGTGGTCCTTTTCCCTCTGGTTGGATTTAAGAGACGAACAGTGAGGATATTTACGTTTTATTATTTTAAATTTCGTGACGTGCGCTTCAGCTGACCTTCCTGTCTCCGTCCTTCGGCAGGGCGCTGAGCGACTGCGTGCGTCTCTTCATGGGTCCGGTGGACGGGGACGGCTCGTTGGCCATGCCGGGCGAAAATCTGCATCAACGCACAAAAAAAAAAAAATTAAATCAACTGCTTCAAATCTTCAAAAAAAGCTTTCAAAATAAAAGTTTCTGAAACTGAGGTCAAACCAAGTCCGAACTCAGTGAAAACTATTTGGTTTTATGTTTCGTTTCAGACGTTTTATTGATGATTTCTAAGAAATAAAAATCCAGCAGAGGTTAAAAAAACAAAGAGAGAAAGCTGAAAGAGCTGCAAACACGGCGCTGATTTGATTAAACCTTAGAAATAAAAATAAAGACATTTATCAGAGCCAGACAACTTGTTGCTGCTTCAGTTTGTTTCTTTTTGAAGGTAAACAAAAAGAAAACTCTGCTGAGCTCTAAATAAAACCCAAAGGTTGTAAAATGTGTCACTTCTGTTTTCATGAACGGTCGATTCAAAGAGACGAGGAAGAAAGAACGGGTGAAGCTGTGAGCGGCTCTTTGGCACCGGAGGCCTCGGTGAGCACCGGTGACCCCGAGGCCTTCAGAACCGGGCTCGCCTCCAGACGGCCCGGTGCAGAGTCGAGAAACCGACGAGTACGAGCCGCACGCACGCCGCTTCCTTTCAGCTCTGCAGGCGAGGGCGGACTTCAGCCTCGAGTCTTAAAGCCTCGTCGGATCACGGTCACTACCCACTTTGTGATGAGTCACACACAGAGCGGCAGAAAGGAAACACAAAATGTACGAGGCGTTCGGCAAGCTGCGAGAAAATACAACTTTGGTCCAAACGCTGGAAAAAGTGAGGGGGTAAAGCCAACGACACCAGCTAAAGGCTACAAACAGAAACAGGAGCTAAAGGCTAAAATAAGCAAAACTACAGAAACCAGCTAAACAATACTCAAGGGCTAAAACCAGAAAAAAGTCAATAAATGTCAAAATTAGCAAAGCTGTAGCTGAATGCTAACATTAGCAGACTATAGTTAACAGTTCAAGCTATCTAAACAGCATAAACGACAAAAACAAGCAAAAAAGTAGCTAAAATATACAAGTGGAAAATCTTTAGCTTGAACTTAAGGCTGTCAAAACAGCTGTTAAACTCTAAAACCAGCTGAACAGCAGCTAAAAGCTAAATCTGATAAATCTTTAGCTTGATGTTAAGGCTGTCAAAACAGCTGTTAAACTCTAAAACCAGCTGAACAGTAGCTAAAAGCTAAATCTGTTAAATCTTTAGCTTGATGTTAAGGCTGTCAAAACAGCTGTCAAACTCTAAAACCAGCTGAACAGTAGCTAAAAGCTAAATCTGTTAAATCTTTAGCTTGATGTTAAAGCTATCAAAACAGCTAAAGACAAAAACAAGCAAAACTGTAGCTGAAAGCTAATATTATAAAACTATAGTTAACGGATCATGTTATCAAAACAGCAGCTAAGAAAAATAACAAGCCAAATAGTAGCCAAAAGCTAAAATTGTCAAATCTTTACCCACCATCAAAACAGCAGGTAAAGGCTAAAACCAGCAAATCATTAGCTAAAAGCTAAAAATAGCAAAACTATGGCTACAAATTAAAGCTATCGAAACAGCTGTTATACTCTAAAACCAGCAGAACAGTAGCTAAAAGCTAAAACTTGCAAATATTTAGCTTGAACTTAAGGCTATAAAAACAGCTAATGACAAAAACAAGCAAAGCTGCAGCCAAAAGCTAAAATTAGCAAGCTATAGTTAACAGATCAAGCTATCAAAATAGCATATAGACAAAAACAAGCAAAACAGTAGTTAAAATATAAAAGTGGCAAATTGTTAGCCACCAGTGCAACAGCAGTTATACGCTAAAACCAGCAGGACAGTAGCTAAAAGCTAAAACTGGCAAACCTTTAGCTTGAACTTAAGGCTATCAAAAATAAAAAACTAAAGACAAAACAGCAGCTAAAAGCCAAACTTGTCAAACCTGTAGCTTATTGTTAACACAAGAAAAATAGCAAATAGAGGCTAAAACCAGTAGTAGCTAAAGGCCGTGTGATTTTTTTTCACATTTGTCAGCAGCTTATTGTGATGAAATATAAACAAACTGAAACAGTGAGTTTGTAAACAGCAGCTGATTTAAATCTCGGCTCTTGTAAACAAAGACAGATAAGTTTGTGTTCGACTGGAGGAACGGCCTTAGTTTTTTCAGCTGCTCTACTCCTGAAGTTAAATTAAACCCAGAGTTTCTTCGGCTACTTTTCTCCGTGTAGCAGCTCGTTAGCAGCAGATAAGCTCTGCTCTGTGTCTGAGTGAGGTTCATGTTGAATGTTTTAATTAAACTCACGGGTCGTCTGTATCGCTCTCTGTCTCGCTGTCAGCCCCGCCCCTTTCTGCAGGAGGATTGTCATTGGTCGAGGGCGGGCAGGACGGCGAGCTCCTGTCGGGGTCTGGAGGGTTTGCCCGCCCGTCGCTCACCAGCGCTACGGCACAGCGAGGCTCTGAAAAACAAATCATTATATCAGCCGAAAAAAACTTAAACCAAAATAAGAAAATAAAAATAATATTTTTTAACCAATAATTCATCAAAATGTTCATCTCCATCAGGACTTTTCAGCTCTGACTTTTAGATTTTTAACTTTTATATTTTTAAAACAAATTATTTTATTTACATTAAATTAAAATATTAACTTAGTTTTTAGCTTTTAATTCCTGTTTTGCGCCTTTAAGTTTATGTTTTACTAGTCTTAGCTTTTAGCCACTGATTTGCTAATATTAGCAATAAGCTAATATTTTGCAGATTTATTATTCTGGTTTTAACATTTAACCTTGCTCTTTTTAGATGGTTTTAGCTTTTAGCTACTGTTTTGCAGATGTTAGGTTTTACCTACTTTTTCTAAAGTCAGTTTTTAATACTTCTTTGGTTTTAGCKTTTAGCTACTGTTTTGCAGATGTTAGGTTTTACCTACTTTTTCTAAAGTCAGTTTTTAATACTTCTTTGGTTTTAGCKTTTAGCTACTGTTTTGCAGATGTTAGGTTTTACCTACTTTTTCTAAWGTCAGTTTTTAATACTTCTTTGGTTTTAGCTTTTAGCTATTGTAGATCTGGTTGTAATTTTTAGCCACTGTTTGCTAGCATTAGATTTTAGGTATTTAGCTGGCTTTAGCTTTTAGCTATTATTTTGTTAATATTAAGCAATTATTTTCCTGGTTTAGGTTTGTAGCTAATAATTTTCTGATTTAGTTGTTAGCTACTGTTTGTCTTGTTTTAGTTTTAAGAGCTTTTTTGCTGGTCTTAGCTTTTAGCTAATATTTCTTTCATTTTAGCATTTAGCTTCTGTTCAGCTGCTCTTAGCTTTTAGCAACATTTAGTGAGCTTCAGTGACTTTTCTGACGATGTTTGTAGTTTTTGATCTGATGAAACCAGCTACAGTAATCTGGAGGAAATGACATCTGGTTGAATAATTTCTCTTCAATTTTTCTTCTTAAAAAATAAAATCAAATCTAATTTTAAATGTAGTTGTAAATATTTGTTTGTGAAACTGGTTTGTCTGGATTCTGTGTCTGCAGGGTGTCGCTGTCACCTTTGCTCTGATTGACGAGCTGCTGGCCGTCAGCGGGCTGGGCGGCGGCTCCTGATTGGCTGGGCTCCAGGAAGGGGACGAGCGAATGCCAGGGGAACACTGGCACTGAGCGAGGCTCCACGTTGGTCCAGACTGTGGGAAAAAGACCAGAAACAGATATAAAAAAATTAAATATCATTTCTTATCATGAACCTCATGTTGGAGACAACAGATCAGCCCAGAGGAGGAGGAAGAGGACTTCAGGGTCAACTTTGATGAGATTCTTTTCATTTACTTTATATTTTTTATCATCTTGAATAATCTCAGGTTTACAGCCTGAACTGAGCCGTAAAAAAATCACTTTAACTCCAAAAAGATCTGATTACATCATGGAGTTTGTTAACCTTTAGCTAGTCTTTTGCTACTTGAGGCTTTAGCTGTTTTAGTACTTTAGCTTATAGCTAACACTTGGATACTGTAGTTTTATAATTTAGCTAGCCTTTTGATCCTTTATACTTGTAGCTAGACTTTAGCTACGTTTAGTTGTGTTTTGCTACCTTGGATTTAGGTTAGTTTGCTACTTTAGCTTATTGCTAGCAATTAGATACATTTTTACTTTTAGCTAAAAACTTGCTACTTTTGGCACCTAGCCAGATTAGAAGAAAGATAGCTAAATGGTAAAGTATCATATAGCTAGCTTATATGCTAGAGGAAGCCAAATTATGGCTAAAGGTAGCAAAAAGATAGCTAAAAGCTAAAAGTATTAAATAGCTAGCTTAAGAGCTAAAAAGGCCAGATGCTAGCTAAAAGTAGAAGGAAGATAGCTAAAATCTAAAAGTATCAAATAGCTACAATAGACACTTGAAGAAGCAAAAATAATGACTAAGAGTAGCAAGAAGATTGCTAAAAGCAAATACTGTAGCTAGCTGAAACGTTAAAAGAAGCTAGTAAATACCAGATAAATGTAGCTAAAAGCTAAAGCACCATATAGCTAGCTTAAATGCTTAAAAAAGTCAAATGCTAGCTAAAGTAGCAGGACGATATCTAAAAGCTAACAGCTGTAAAAGGCTAGCTAAAAACAAAGTAGCATAAGACAACAAGTAGGAGCCTGTTCTATGAAGCAGATTTCAAAGAAAAGTATGATTTTTTGTGAATAAGGTGAAATAATATTTTTGAAAAGCATAAAAGTAAAAAACTAAACATTCTGCTGCACGAGCGGCTGAAGTAAGTGAAAGCAGAAAGTATTTGTGCAGTGAAATAATCTGAACGCTGAATCAGAATTTACACGACAAACGAGTCGTCTGCGTCCAGGTGAGCGTAAACAACCGTTCTCAGAACAATCCCATCGAGGAGGAAACAATTTTTAATGGTATTTATGGATAAACACTGCTCTGAACTATCGTGGCTCCAAAAGCTGCATGAGTGTCTAAATGTGACCAAGTGGAAGTGCTGACTCGACACTTTTGTCTGCAGACACCCGCAGCTGTGGTTCGGCTGCACGGAAACTGTCAGAATCAGTCCGAGGGTGAGTCAAAGTACGCTGCTCTCCTGAGATTTCACAGCAGATGAGTCTGATTATAGCTCACAGCTGCTCACAGTGTAGACAGACACACAAAGACAACACAACACTACAGCTGTGTGAAGGGTTTGTTTAGAGTAGAAGAGTGCTGCCGTGTGTGGCTGAATTATTTAAGCTGTTTTCAAACTGTTTCAACATTTCTATTCATGAGAACTTATCACTTTAAAAACAAACTTTTCTGTGAAAAAACAAGTCTGAAAAAAAGAGAAATTCTCTTGTTAAGCTCAGCGAACACCAACATTTCCACAGTATTTATAGTTTTTATTTTACAGACCAGAGCAGTAAGAATTATCACTAGAAAACATTACTGTCACCCATCAAATATATCATTTCATCAGTTGAAATTATTAAACAGGGAAAGTTGTTATAATCTTAAAGGGACTAGAATTTTTTGTAAAACCTAATTTCAAACAAGTTTAAAGGACAGATGTAATTCAGTCAGAGGATTAAGATTATGGAATAATCTGGATAATGATTGTAAAAATGCTGGCTCAATTAATTTGTTTAAAAGAAAGATAAAAAATAATTTGTTAAAGAAATGTGAAATTATATAATTTGTATTTGTAAGAGTTACTGCTTAAGGAGTTGAACTTTTTTGTTTAGTTTTATTATTTGATTATTATTG
>NW_013952481.1:814742-816312 GCF_001266775.1 Austrofundulus limnaeus
TTTGTATAGTTTTGTTGTATGTAAATATGTTTTTTAAATTAAATTAATAAAGTTAATAATAATAAAAAAGTGATATATATTATATTTTATAATAACACTCAGGAATATAACTTGGTCAGTTTTACAAATATGAGCTAAAATGCGGCAGTAGTTGAGAGTAATCCCCAACAAATCACACCAAGCTTTGTTTAATAGTCACAAAAAACAGCCTAATTTTTAAAAACTAAATCTGTTTATTATTTAAGTTAATAAAAAACAAGCTAGGAACAAAGTTTAAAGTTTAATAAATGAAGTTAAAGTGCCTGTGACATCAAATTTTTGTAATAAACATGAATGCATTTTTGGAAAGATAACACTGCAAAACAAATTTCATGTCGCTGAGATGAACAGCTGTTGAGATATTTGCTTGTGAAGAAACAGGAAGTGATGTCAGAGGGGAGTGTCTGCATGTAAACAGATCATTGCTACGACGACTAACAGACTAGTTTATTTAGATTATTTTGAGTCAACACCAAAGAGATGAAGAAGAGTTAAAGTTTAAATGATATTGTTTTCATACACAAAGACCAAAGATTTTATTTTATTAATGAGTTCCCCTTTGATGTCACTTCCTGTCTTACTTTGGCTGAGCCAAATTCAAAAGAAAATAGGCCAGTTATGTGACAAAATGGGTAAAATCCTGAGTATTAGGGCAATTTTATTAAGTATAGATGTTTTCTTTGACTTTTTGTATTTGAAGTATATGCATGTCACAGGAACTTTAAAGGTAAAACAAAGGTAAAATTATCCTGTAAACCATGAGAATTAGCTGTTAAAGTATAAAAGTACAAGGCTGAAACTAAGAAAACTAAAAGGAAATCTTTAAATTTGCACATTTTTACTGTGCTGCAGCCTGCAGATTAAAGTGAGCTCAGTGATGAACTGGTGATGAAGCAGCTGCACAGGAGCTGGGTTATATTTACGTAAAATCTCTGCTCTGGGTGTGTGTTTTTTTTTAAACGCACAGCGGAGGAAACGTTAACGACGTGGAGGCAGGTGGTCATTAGCGGCGGGCCGAGCCCTGACGTGTAGAGAGAGAGAGAGAAAATAAAAAATAAAAACACAATCAGCTCGAGCCTGAACGATTTACCCAACGAATTCAACCGGTGCAGCGGCGTATCCATGACAACTTTAACATCATGGCGGCAGCAGCGGCGGCGCCCCCCACCGAAGCCGCCGGTGGTCCGGAGCGAGCGTTTGTGACCGTCAGACACATCAACACTCGTAGGCTTTAAGTTTCACCGATGCTCATCTTATCTCACACTCACAGGAGCCCTCTGGGTACGTCTGACACTACACACACACAAACACACACACTGACTCACTAATTACACACGGGTTTGGGTGGTTGCCAGGGCAACCCGTACGCAGACACACACAAGTGTTGCTACACTTGCAGCTCGTGAAACGATGACTCAGTTCTCATGAGAAGTGATTTAGTCTGAAACATAACGTATGTGATAAATCTTGTGCCAACAGGAGGTGAATCTGAATGTTCATAATTTGAAATTAAATGCATTGGTTTAAAAAT
>NW_013952481.1:816322-817753 GCF_001266775.1 Austrofundulus limnaeus
AAGTTATTTTATTGCAGTGATTAATTTGACCTATATGTAGAAAATGTTACATTTACATCACTCTGTTACATCCAGAAGGGAAACTTCACCAAAGTGAAACATAAATCTGTGGATCTGTGTTTGATTACTCTGCCTGGCTTTCTCAAGGACCAGGATGTGACACAAACATCTGAATTATGGAACTGAAAGTGAAAGTAGTCAAACTGAATTTTTAATAAACCAAAATACAGATTCAAAGCAAATTAATTCAGATGCAAAACTTTAAATTTAGTTTCAATTTAGTGAAATTTATTTTCAAACCAATGCACATTTAGATTCAATCTGAGCAATTCAGATTCAATTCCTGCTGGCACAAGATTTATTCCATAATAATGTGTCGTCACTGCAGCTGAAAGGGGCTCTAGAGCTGAGGCCTCGGGGGTCTTTATGACCCCAGGGCAGCAGCGGGGTTAAAGATGCTTGTTGTAGTGTCATGAAGAGTGGTCAAATCAGCGAGCTGTGAGCAGCAGGAGGAGGCAGTATATGGTTCTTCCACATGCTACTAAGACCCAATAAACACCAAACAAAACCACTAATGTATGTTTCTAACAAATCTGGCTCCATTTAAATAAATAAATAAATAAATAAATAAATAAATAAATAAATAAATAAATAAATAAATAAATTCCCACACTTTCCATGATTCTACTCTGTTTTCTTTAATTCTGTGATCTCTTTGCTGAAGGTTAGAATCTGGTTTCAGCTCATAGTTTATCCATCATGTCAACGGTCTGCAGATTCAAACACTTTCACTTTTAGTTTCAGGCACGCGCCGCTGCATCAGAAACCGTATCTGTAATTCATGTTCGTGCGCCGGCGGCTGGCGCGTACCGTCACATCAGAAAGTTGGCATGGAAACAAGCAGAGAGGACACGATGAACCCAGGCACCTGTAGCTCCAGTTTCCTGCGACTGCACACAGAAACCCATCCTCAAACACACAATCCACACACAGACATGACAGACACCCACGGGCTGCCTGTTTTTAGCAAAATAACCTAATTTTCAAACCACTTTCCTCATAAATGGATCAAATAAATTTACCACTAACCATCAAGAGCTCAAAAATCTGTAAGAAAAATAATAAAATTTGCCCAAGTTTGGATTCTAAGCCACTGATTTTTCATAAAAAACAATTTTATCTGCATTGTTTATACAAGCTCGATTTTTTTACAGCATAAAAACTACAAATGGTTCAACTTTCAGCAGAGCTTCAAACAAAACAGCTTTGTTCTGTGTACATTTGGGACAAACAGCATTTCTAAGAAAAAAAAACAGCCCAAAGGAACGAAAATTGTTTTTCTCAACTTTCTGAGTTTTGAAGCTGTAGTAAAATAAACACGAGTCACAACCAAAGCACAGGTTTATCACCTGAGTCAAACAGAACCCCCCC
>NW_013952481.1:818013-827147 GCF_001266775.1 Austrofundulus limnaeus
GGTCAAGTTCAAAGGCAGGTGGAACGTTTATTCCACCCAGGGTGACCACTACAATGAAGTCAAACAATATATTAAAACTTTTAGACATTCTGTAAATATGAAAGCTATTAAAACCTGTGCCTTATGTGATCTCTTCAAAGTCTGTGTTTAATGTTATTTTAAATTGTCTCTAAGCTTGTAACCCCCTGGTGAATGTTTTACTGTTTTGTATTTTGTTCTGTATTTTGTTTCTGATAATAAAAAAGATTTTCTGTAAGGACATTTATTAGGAGGTGACCTCCCCAAAAACTGCAGAAATGACTGTTGTATTAAAAGAATGAATGGATGTTAAATTTAGGATGCACTAGTCCAGCTGTTTCAGTTTATATACATATATCAAGGCTGCACAAAGCTTTTCCCCAAAATGAAAATCTGTCTGAGGGCTGCGGCCAAATGTAATATTGGTTTATATGGATAGTTTTTATTTTTTACAACAACAAGCTGCAATGAGAACAATGAAAAATGAAATAAAAGTAACAACTTTCTACTTCTTGTCTTTTTTTTAAATGTAAGGAGTAGAAGTAAAAAGTAGGCTGAAAAATAATTACTCAAGTACTGATACCCAAAAATTCTACTTATCGGTAAGTACAGTAACAAAGTATTTGTACTTAGTTACTTTACAACTCTGTAGCAAAACAATAGCTAAAAAAGTAAAATAGGCTAAAACTAGCAAAACAATAGCTAAAACAGAAAAAGATAGGCTAAAACTAGCAAAACAATAGCTAAAACCAGCAAAGGATAGGCTAATAAAACTAATACGATATCAGAATTTTATATATTAATTAAATTCACTCTACCTTGGAGGCACAGTTTATATGGATAGTTTTTTTAAGCAAAAATGAAACAAAAGTAACGACTTTCTACTTCTTGCCGTTTTTAAAAACGTAAGGAGTAGAAAGTACAGATAATTGTGTGAATACTTCTACTTCTTGCATTTTCACACAATTATCTGTACTTTACTTAATTATTTTTCAGCCTACTCTGAAAACAAGTAACACATATCAGCAATCACAAAGTCACGTTAAGTTTCTCACCGAGCTGGAGGTGACTAGGACCAGATTGGACGTGGGGTTCCGCAGGAGCACCGCCCCATTGGTGGTGGCCCCGTTGATGGGGACGGGGGCCTGCAGGCCTGGTGGAACCGGGTGCTGCGGCTGGTTCTGGTCCCGCGACCTGCTCCTGTCTCTTCTCGCCAACGGGCCGTCAGAGAACTTGGCCAGGGGGACGTCGGGGTTGCGGACGATGACCGGGGAGTCGCGGAGGGGGACGATGCGGCGGGGGGAGGGTTCCTGAGGCAGCGGGGAGGGAGGGGTCGGGGAGACCAGCATGGGCGGCGGCGTGGAGGCAGCGGAGGAGGAGGGCCTGCTGGTGGCGCTGCGAGGACGTGGGAAGGACAGCGAAGACTGACTCTGAGGGGAGAGGACTCTGAAGGCAGGGTCCCCCATGATGGCGCCACCTACACCCATCTGTTGGTCCTGTTTGGTCTGGTAGTCCTGAACAGCAGGCAGGGGAGGGGGCGGGTGGGTTTCCAGCTTCCTCTTGCTGGGGCTCATGGGGACTGTGAAGGTGAGGTTGTTCTGAAAAGTCGGCACGATTCCCGAATGGTGGCGCTCTCTCTCAGAACCTGGCGTACTCATCTTAGTGCCACTGAGCTGCCGATGGCGGCGCGGCGTCAGCGAGGCGGGAGCAGTGATGGGACTGAAGTTGGCGGGCCGGAAGCCGAACAGAGGGGAGGGCGAGGGCGACGAGAACGGCGACTGGTTCGAAATGGGGGAGAACGACGGCGTGCCAGAGCGAGAGCCCCCCAGGGAGACCAGCATGGTGGCCGCCTCGCACTCGTCGAAGTTGAACTCCTGGGGGAGCAGGGAAGGGAGGACCAAACGGGGGCGGGAGTCTCCCCCCCGGCTGCTGGCCTCGCTGCTTTCCCGTGACGTCTCGTCCCACTCGAACTCCGAGCTGGCTCGCCCGCCGCTCATCCTCAGGTCGGACGGCGTCAGAGTCCCTGTGCTGCTGGCCCCGCTGCGCTCCCGCCCGCTGCTGCTGGCCTCCATTTCCTTGGTCCTCATGGACAGGTGGCGGGAGCAGTACCCCCTCCGCTGGGACTCTTTGGAGCACCCGTCTCGGGAGCACAGCCTCCTCCACTGCTTCCCGTTGAACTTCTTTCGAATGCCCGTCGGCGTGCACACCACGTCCCCCTTCTTGTACTTCTGCTGGGCGGCGGTGAGCGGCGTGCGGGAGCGTGAGGAAGAGGAGGAGGTGGAGCCAGATCCAGACCCGCCTCCACCACTGGCAGAACCCCCTCCGGAGGCTTTCTCCACTCTGGAGGAGTTGGCGGAGGAGGGGATTTGGGAAAGAGGGGGGATCTGCTGGGCAGTGATGACAGCGCCGGGGGCAGCACTTGTGGCGTCCAGACCCAACAGGACATTTGAAGGAGGGGGGTGGTTCAGGGCCAGGTGGGAGGGGATCCCGATGTTCCGCACCACAGGAAGGTGGGAGTTGATGTAGCCAGACGGCGGCTTAGAGACTATCGGACGATGTTGGGAAACGGCCAAGGGTTTGGCACCAGGTATGAGCGTCCCCATTGAGACCATGTTGAAGTGGGACACCTCCATGTCCTCCTCGGGGGTGAGCGGCATGTACGGGTGGTGCGGCGGATGTTTCGCAGTGTTCTCTTGTTTCCTGTGCCCCCCCTGAAGCTCCCTCTCCAAGTCCTTGTCGAGCTCCCACTCTCTGCCATGAGCCAGGCTGAGCACGGGTGTGGGAGTGATGGGGGAGGTGATGCCGTGGCCCGTTGTGGAAACCGGGACGATGCCCGGGTACAGCATGCCCCTCCTGAACACCGAGCCCACGCCGGGGGTCATTCCTCGACTCAGGCGACACACCTCCTGCTCCACGTCGATCTCCTCCCTCTCTTCGTGCTTCTCCTCCTTCTCTCGGACTCCCTCTCCTCCTTCGTGACCACCGCCCGAGGGCAAATCCAGGTCCCACGGTGGAACCAAGAGCCTGAGTGTTTGTCGAGAGACCCAAATGGCCTGGGTGGAGCCTCTGCTGTCCTCGTCGTCCACAGAGTGAGGCGGTCCCTCAGAAAACAGGACGCGGTAGCGATTGGCCACTGCTGGGTGCGTGTCCACCTCGGTCACCACTCCCTCCCGGTACCACTGCCATTGGCCCTCCACGCCGTCATCGTTGCCGAAGGGTACGCAGACACGGGTGCCAGTGGGTATCGTGTGGACGCCTGGTGGCTGTGCGTCCAGGATGATGTCCACCACCCCCGGGGGACTGTCGTGTCGATAAGGATAACGGCACAGCGTCTTCTCCCCGTTCAGCTGAACCTCCAGACACCCAAACTCGCCGCTGACCTTCCGGACCACCCCGGCCCGGAACACAGACCCCGAGCTCTTCCACTCGTCTCTCATTTCACCTCCTTCCTCCTCAGAACTGGGTCTCCTGAGCTGGCGGGCGAGGATACGCTGGTTTTTCAACCCTTTGGCTAAGGTGTCCGACAGCGCATCTGACAGGCTGGGCGCCAGGCGTGTGGACGTCTGTGACACAGCATCGCCGACGACTTCAAGGTCCGCCGAGTGCTCGGAGGCCGTGTCTGTCGAGGAGCAGCGAGGTAAGGGGCTGGGGGCCACTCGCTCCGTGTCCATCGACCCTTCACCTGGCTGCTCGCCTCTGAGGGGAAGGGTCGGGGGTCCTGAAGAACCCTGAGGACCTTCAGAGTGTGAGATGCTGGCTTCGCCTCCTGAGCTGGCTGACGCCTGGTGGAGGACCCCGGTCAGAGACGGAGGGGGCGGGGTGCTGGATGTGGGGTTGCTGTGATTGGCTGAGCAGTGTTCCGAGGTGTACTTCTTCTTGGGAACCCGGGCCTTGAAGGTGGCCGTTTTGCGGCTGGAGGCGGGGTTCGGACTGTTGTTGGCGCTCGGCGTGCTGCTGTTGCTGCAGCTGCTGCCGCCGCTGTCGAAGTGGCTGGTGGTGCTGCCGCCGCTCTGGGCCGACCTCCTGGACCGATCGTCGGAGGATGCCAACAGCTTCCCGGAGTCCATCCCAACCATCGTCTCAGGCAGCCCCTCGCCGTCCGACGCGTCCCTCAGCCTCACTGAACCAGCCTGGGAGGACTCCGAGTGCGAACCGGATGAAAAGGAAGAGGGCGGCGTTCGGTTTTGAGGGGACCTGCTTCTGTCTCTGTTCTCATCCGAGTCCCTCTTCTCTCCTCCTTCAGAGGCGTCCCCGGCACCCCGACGCTTCCCCCCTTTGACCCGGGTGGACTGAGGAGAGCGCCGGCCCTGCTTTTTTATCGGCTTCATCTTTTCGTTTTTTTATACAAACAATCCCTTATTTATTTATTTATTAATCCCAGAGAATGTCCTTGACGTCCCTCGTTTTGTTTTTCCCACTTCCTGCCTAGATTTTTTGTCCTCTGTCAGGGCCTCTTCTTTCTCATCCTGCCTCGTCTTTGGTTGCACGACTTCAGCGCTTGCCCACCTTATTCCTGAGACTCTGAAAGAAACAGACAGCGTGGGTTACAAACAAAGCCTAATCACTGTATAGAAAATGAACAGCCGAGGGAAAGGAGTGATAAATTAAAGTGTGACGTTTCTGATAATAAAAGCAAAGTTTGATCACCTGATTTGAATGAAGCTCACAGGAAGTAATCACAGACAAAAATAACAATAACTCGATTAAATTTATAAATACTGAGCTAAAATTCTGCGACGACGTAGCTGAGATTCCCCCCAACACATAGTCTTTGTGTAGACTTTTAATTTCAAGATGTGCTAAATAATGCACCATTGTACCAGAGTAATCTGCATATTCATTACATAACAGGTCCTACTCACATTACACGAAGCCTGCGCCCTTAGAAGGCGCACAGAGAAAACAGGAGGCCATATTGTAGGGTAAACACAAAGTCAGCTCACAGCACAGCATGGAAATAGTGAGGAGTGCTCTGCCCAGACAAGCCTCTGCTCTGCGTGCACTCCTTTACTCGCAGAGTTCTTGGCCGGGGCAGTAGAGGCGGGGGAATTCCTCCTTCACACACATTCTGAAACCCTCCCTGTTTCTCTCTCCGTGCCTCTCTCCGAGGCGACCTTTTATCGGAGAGTTTCAAAGCGGAGTCAATCCGCCCCTACGAACTCCATTTCCTGTGGAAGACCATTACCTAACTTCCCGTTACTTTATTCCTCCCTCTCTCTTTTGCCACTGTTACACTTCCCTCCTGATCCCCTCCTCGGCCTGACTGCAGACATCGATTTTCGCCTCTCGTCTCCACTTAGTCTCCATTTTCACTTGGTGCTGCAATCATGCAGAAAAGCAGAATGATCGTCGATGGGTGCAGGACTCATTCAGAGCGTCCTCATTCACACTTTTCTGAGTAAAAACAGATTCTCACGACTTGTTGAGCTGTTATTTAACCAGGTTTTTGTTTGTTTGTGAGACTGCAGGACTCGTTTATTTGAATACAGCTGCAGTCAGAAGTTCGCATAAACCAATCAGGAGCAAGAATTAATTAATTTAGAGGTTTAAATTATTTATTTTGTTGTGGATTTTCTCTAATCCACACACATGCTTAAATACATCTTGACCAGACCGAGGTCTGGTGAATTTCCATCAGTGATCATGAGCATCAACATCCAAACGTGCGCAGGAGGCAAATTAAACTATCACCTATTAAGGCTTTTATTTTGACGGGTGCTTTGTGTTAAATAAGCTAAACTTTTCATTTAGTTGTTCTTACATAATAATGGCAGCATTCTTTAGAGCACAATAAAATATATTAATAATAACTTTCAAATGCAGACAAAAAACAAACTGCTAACGATACTGCAGGTTCATCGTCAACAAGACAGCAGAACTGAAACTGTAACTCATCTGTTGAAGGCTGGGCGATACGGCTGAAAATGTATCATGATATAAAAGTTTCATCTCAGTCGATATTTATTTTTTTTATATTTACCTATTTGAAATAAGGATCAGGAGAAAAAAGGCTCATTAATTCTGCCAAACTGGTGACGTGACCTTTCCTCTTTTATCCACAACTTCCTCTTGAGTTTCTGTTGATATTATCACGTGTTTATCGCAATATATATCGTTTTCTATTGATATTACATGTTTATCGCGATACATTTTGTCATTTTCTATAGATATTATGTTTATCGCAAAATACAGTATATCGTCAGTTTTCTATAGATATTGTGTTTATCGTGATATATATCCATAGTGTTTTCTATTGATTATTAACACATCTATCATGATATATATCATAATTGTTTTCTATGGAAATGTTTCTCGCAATATATATTGTCATTGTTTTCTATAGATGTTATGTCTACTGTGATATATATCCGTAGTGTTTTCTATTGATTATTAACACGTCTATCATGATATATATCAGTGTTGTTTTCTACTGATATAGATCACGGGTTTATCGCGATATATATCATTATCATTTTATTGCCCAGCCATATATTTTTAATTTTGCAATATATAATAAAGGATTTGAAAAACACTGCAATGTCATTTTCTTCCAATATCGTGCAGCCCTGGTGCAGGAATATATTTGAGTCTGTGAGGATCAGAGAAAACCCAAAATAAGTTCAAACTTGTTTTTAAAATGTGTCGAAGCGGTACGATGAGTGTATGTAAAGTTCACCTGTACGAGCCTCCAGAGGAGCAGGGAGATGTTAACTTGTAAACAAGCGAGAGGATCAAAACGTTATGTTTGTCTCAGTCCTGCTGCGATATTCTGTCAAAATGTTCTGTCTCAACGTCCATCATCCACGTCAGCCCGTCTGTGTCTGTCCTCGTGCCTCCATCCATCCTCCCACGGTCTGCCTCTCAGCTCGTCTCTTCTGCTCTTCCTGTTAGTCTGAAGGCTCGCATTCATTCAGCTCCTTTTAATATCAGCAACATCATATCGGTGAGGAAGAAAGCCACTGTCAGAGATGAGTGCCGCCTGTCTCAAGGCCACACACACACACAGCAAACATTATGCAGTGATGATAGTGCGAACTGAGCTCACAGCCACTCGGCCTCTAGGTAAATCCCTATTTAGGACAGACGGGCGTAGAGCTTCTGTCATAAAATTATTTGGCAGCTGGCCTTACTTGGTCACGATGGAGGTATGCTACATGTGTTTACTCAGTAGTGCTCAGAGTACAACAGCTGGTGAACTGACGCAACGCGCGCTGGTCTGGGTGAAACACGCAGCGGGTAACAAGTTTAATCAGATTGGATTTTTGAAGAACACTTGTGCTCTTTTATCAGCTGACAGAAAGACACGGGCTGCATCAAGTCACATGAGGCGAGCAAAAACACCAGCAGCTGCCTTTCTGGATGAAAAATTCAATTTGGATCAACTTTTAACAGCCTGGTTGTATAAAACCAACTCTTACATCAAGTTAGGATAAACTGAACAAAAACATCTCATTTAGATGGTTTTTCTAAGCAGCCAGAAGTTTTTTAGCTGAATTTTTAAACCATTTTTAGTAAATCACCTAACTTAATTCTATTAATCCACAAGCTTAAAATAATAAATAACCAAATAATCCATTTAAAATAGGATCTTTAGGCACATTTTTTTCTTTTGTGTCATTTAGATATCAAAGATTACACCATTTATGTCTGTCAAACAGTATTTTACCACCAATAAGGTGATTTCTTGGATGAAAACATGGCATAAAACCCTCTAAAAATGTTGCTAACGATATATTTTTACCATTAATGTTACAAGAAACCAAATCAGAGATCATTAATAAGTTTTAAAGTTGTTAAAACTGTTTGTGTCGTCATTATTTCTTCATTTATCAGCAAAGTTTAAATGTTAAACCAACAACAAATGGGGGTGTAACAAAACATCATATATAATTTTAATGATTAATAACTCCATTACACTGAGGCAAAATGAAAACACCGGTCCATATCATCATTATACTCAGTGTAGATCAATATATCAATCGCAGACATGTGAAGTGAATTAAAGAAATGCGGTGATGTCATCCAAACAAATCGATACAATATCATATCTTGATACAGCTGCTGATTTACTACCCTGGTCACCAAACTGTCACTGTTATTTTGTGAGTCAGAAGCTAAAATGTTTGGGAACYGCTTGGGTTCTTAGATCATTTTCTGTTTCTTAAAAACTTAAAAAATAATCTGTTTTTTTGTGTTTGGGTCATTTTTTCTTGGTAGTAAATCTAAAGCTGTTGGAAAAGCCTGATTATTTCCCTTTAAATGGAGCCACGTGCTCAGAGTCCTGACCTCAGCCCCCCTGAACACCCGTGGACCAGCCTGGGTGACCGACAATAAAAACGACATTACGTCTCGTTTAAAGGGCTCAACCCACAAACTCAAAACAAATATATTTTCCTAACAAATGTGACCCCATTTAAAGTGCCTGTGACATTAAGTTTTTGTAATAACAAGAATGCATTTTTTGAAAGAGAACATTAATAACATACTGCAAAACAAACGTCATGCTGCTGAGACAAACGGTTGTTGAGATATTCACATGTTCAGTAACAGGAAGTGATGTCAAAGGGGAATRTCTGSTTGTAAACAGTGTGTTGTTACAACAGCTAACAGCAGACTGAAGAAAATAATCTGATTTTCTTTAGATTATTTTAATCAGAAAAAGATGACGAAGAGTCAGAGTTCAAATAACGTTTCACTAAATAAAAAACAAGTTTTCTTTCTTGATGGATCCCCCTTTGATGTCACTTCCTGTTTCACTTTGGCTGAACCAAATTCAATAGAAAATATGGCAGTTATTTGACAAAATGGGTAAAACCACGTATTATGCAGTTTCTTAAATATAAAGATGTTTTTGACTTTTGTATTTGAAGGATATGCATGTCGCAGACACTTTAAGGTACTTAAATGAGGATTTGTYGCAAAAACAAAGAAATAATCAACCAAACACAAATTTCCTTCATTTATCTCTTTGAACCAAACCTGTACAAACTGTACAATACGTCGTGAATTTGTTGTCAATGAGGTGTACAGTAGCCCTGTGATGGACTTGCGACCTGTCCAGGGTGTACCCCGCCCCTCACACTGTGACTGCTGGATATGGGCACCAGTGACCCACG
>NW_013952481.1:827732-839067 GCF_001266775.1 Austrofundulus limnaeus
TTATTATTATGTATTATTTGTTACAGCTACAGATTTAAATACGACCAAACATCATGAAACCAGTTGTTTATGCCAACTCATGTCAACTGGTTCCACTAAAGTTGAGTAAATTGAGCAATTTACATATTTTCTCTAAGAGAAAGTTTGCAAATWTATTTAACTTGGTTTAGTGGAGCCAGTTGTGCAAAAGTACTTTTATTTTCTGTTTTTTTGTGAGCAGTTTTAAGTACTTTTCTTGTCAGTGAAAATCATTTTCTGTTCAGGTGTTTTTACTTTTACTTAGTTATTTCTTTTAGGTACTTTTTCTATTACTGTGATATTAATATCACAGTATACTGCAATAAATTACAAAAGTTTATACTTTGCGTAAATAAATATCTTCTGCTGCTAATAATATATTATTTGGCCTTGATGCGTACACTTAGTTCACATAAGAAAATGTGGCGATTAATATCGTCATCGCGTTATTAAATGATAATATTGCGTATCGTGATGTTGGTGTAATAAAACCTTTTTTAAATGTTGTTCTGAACTTTATGACAGGATTACAACAGATAAAGTGCAGCAGCAGCAGCAGCAGCAGCCGGTCCGGTCGTGTAAATAAATATTCAACCATGGCGATAATCCAGGAGGATCCCAGCTGTTAACTTCATCCAGACAACAAGGCCTCTGAAAACAGCCCGTGTCGTCACCTCGGCTCGGGCTGCACCGCGTCAAGCCCTCGTAGTACCGCAGCTACAACCGAGGTCTCCACTCCGGTCCGGGGCCGAGCCCGGAGCAGGCCTCGGCTCCTGGAAGTCCTCTCCTGTAAGAGTTACCGGGAAACCACCGGGGCTCTCTGAAACCCTGTCTCTCTGACCTCACCGGGCCCGGTGTTCTGCGACGGGACACGGTCCGAAAAGTCGGTGTTTTTTAGGGTTAAAACAGCTGATAAGTTAGTTGTGAAGTGTCAACAGGAAGGCCCACAAACCGTGAAATAAAAACAGGAAGGTTAACAAACATGATGAGGAGCCATGACACCGTCATGGCGTTTGGTTTCATTTCAACTGGAAAAGTTTTTTTTCAGAGCCGCACCGCTCCCTTTTTCTCTCTCCCCCCGCGAACATGACTCCCACCCAGATAATGTCGGAAACTCCTCCGTTCAGAGGAGCTGCTAACACGGTAAACATTAGCTTAGCCTGACGGACCGCGGTGCTGCAGGGGGGGTTACCGCGTCTACTCACCGGAGCTAACAGAGAAGCCCCCCGCGGGATGTTCCTCCGCTCGCTCCGCCGGGTAAAGTAGGGCACGGTGGCCTGCCGTCCGCGGCTCCCCGTTAGCGACCGGTCATGTTTCTCCGGCGAAGCAACTTAAAAGGAGGAGGGGGGAGTAGAAAAAAAAACTACTGCCTCGGTACATTCTACTCTACTGTCGCAAAATGGTGAATGAAGCCCCCGAGCCTTGACAACCAGCTCGAGCGGCCAATGGCAACGCCAGAACGCTTACAGTAGCCAATRGGAAAGCGCGATTCGAGACACAAGAGGCGGGGCTACGTGTCAAAATGAAATTGAGCGACAGGAGGAAGCGACCAATCAGAGTGTGGGAAAACAGAGCACAGCTGTAGAAGGCGACCAATGAGATTCCCCAAGATTGTTGGACTTTTTACACAAAAATAAGCTTTTTATTTAATTTTACCCCCTCCGTTTTTACACATTAAAACAAGGGCGTAAACAATGAAGGCTTTTTAAGCAACTTAAAAAAACTAAAACGCAACATTATAGCATAAAAGTTCAAATAAACACTTATTTTAAAACTAATAGCTATTAATAAACTAATAAACTCATGCATCTAATCTTCAAATTAAGTTAAAATAAAACGTACTAATATTCAGCCTCATCTGTCCCTCCCAGTCAATCACACACGGAACGCCTCAGTCCCGCCCCCTCGGGCCAATCAGAGCCGCCGCTGGAGGCTATACGTCACCGGATCGGCGCGTGATTGGCCGAACGGTGTCAGGTCTGCAGGCCAATGACCGCGAGCTGCGGTGAGGTCATCRTGCTTGTTGCCATCATCTGGGCCAAACCGGAAGAGTGACACCCCAGTGAGTAAAGTGGGCTCCTCAGTGACCCATATTCACTGGAGGGACGACCCAACATAAAAATAAAAATAAAAAACATTAAAATGCAAATAAACAGGAATGCTGCTCGCAGTTTGATTCAGAGCTGCAGCCCTCAGATAGATTTTCATTTTGGGGAAAAGCTTTGTGCAGCCTTGATATATGTATATAAACTGAAACAGCTGGACTAGTGCATCCTAAATWTAACATCCATTCATTCTTTTAATACAACAGTCATTTCTGCAGTTTTTGGGGAGGTCACCTCCTAATAAATGTCCTTACAGAAAATCTAACTGCTCATTYTAAATCTACACTTTGACTTTTAATACTTAACTACAACAAATATCACATACTTTAAGACTTTTACTCAAGTTATATTCCTAAAGGAGACTTTAACTTTTACCAAAGTAATTTTTTGGTAAAATACTTGTACTTTTAGTCAAGTATCACTTTGTGGAACTTTATACAACACTGGTTTAAACATGTAGAACTTAAGGTTCTGATGGGAAATAAAACAGTGCAGTTTGACATTTCTGTAATGTGGGTCTGCACTCTATGTAAACAAACTGAATCCAAAGAAAATGATAGTTTGCCTGACCTGCACCAGTCTGTGTCCTCAGTCTGAGATGGAGACAATCACGTCCACAGGACTTGTTTGTCCCTCTGAGACACGTTTCGCAGAACTCGTCTTTCTGTCCCTGAGATGAGCTTGTGTCCACAGAACTCATGTCCACTGCCTCGGTTTGTAACATCAGAGCACGTAAACAAAATCAATGTTTGATTTTATAATAAATATTTAAAAATATTTAACATAAAAACTGATCTGACCTTTAATAACAGTTGACCTGCTGCAGCTGCTTCTGTCCAGCAGAGGGCGCTGTGTCCTCTGCTCAGACCACAAACCTGATCATTTTTGGCTTTAAGCAGCAGAAAATTGTTTATTTTTATTCTCAGTTAATCTTATTTACTCMTGATTCCATCTATTATTCTCAGTTTTTCTGCAGAAGCTAAAAAAAATTAAAGAAAAATAAGTTTCACAGCTTGAAAGGAAAAATTTCACCTGTAAAGGTCGGATCAGGACTTTTGCACATTAAAGCAGTTTTTAACTAAAGGYCCAGAGGGTTCTGCGTTCCTGAAGAGTCCGATCCAGCAGGACTCCTGCAGCACCACGTGAGGACGATCCTTGTGGTGCTGCAGACCGTGATCTCTGACCTCATCCAGACAAACTGTCAATCATCCTAAGACCCGCCTTCTGCCAGGACCAGCAGCAGAGTTCACTTTGAAAGTAACCAAATGGAGACAGGTTAAAAAAGACAGATTTAAACATGTTTACATTTACTTTAAAATAAATAAAACTCAGCTCTGAGCTGCAGTTCTAACAGCTGACAGCAGAGGGAGCCAGAGCTGCAGACAGAAACCTGCAGATGATTTTTATTAAATAAATCTGAGCTTTAACAATTCATTTGCAATATATATATANCTCCAGGGTTGGGCGGTGGGGCTGGGGCACCACGATGTTGGGGTAGTGCAGGAAGGCCCGCGGGCTCAGGTGGTAGTTGTAGACGGACTGGGTGTGGGCCTGCAGGTAGTGCTTCATGTCCTCAGGGTTGAAGGAGAAGTGGGAGGAGCCCAGCAGGGGGGAGGACAGGGAGGGGGAGGGGCTGTAGGCCAGGTGAGGGGTGGGGGTCATGGTCAGAGCCGGGGACAGAGTCGAGCCCAGCAGACCTCCGGGAAGCGGGGAGACGGGGAACGGGGACAGAGGCTCCGGGTGCAGCCTGGGAGCGGGTCTGGGGAGCCCTGCCGGGTTTGGACCCCCGTAGAGCCTGAAGAGAGAGTCGTGAGGCAGGCGGGGGGGCAGGAGGCCCCTGAAGGCTCTGTCGGGCCCCGCGGCCCGCTCCTCGGCACCGGCGGCCTCCTCCAGCTCTGAGTTGGTGGAGGTGCCGTCGCTGCAGTCGCTCACAGAGCCGCGGGCCATGCGGCGGGCCACGGTGCTGAAGACCCCCGGGCTGCGCAGCTCCTCGCTGGAGGACAGCACCTCCGACGGTGTGGAGGGGGGGAACCGGAAATGAGTTCCTCCACTCGGAACAGGGGGGGCGCTCTGCGGGACTCCTCGACCTGTGAAGGTAATTCAAACTGTTAGCTCGTGTTGTAGCTGTTAGCTTCAGCTAATTTAAGCTTCTGTGCCGTTTTATTTTAAAGTGTCTGTGATTTTTGTAACAAACATGAATGCATTTTTGGAAAGAGAACATTGATAAAATATAGTAAAACTAATTTCACGTCACTGAGATGAACGGTTGTTGAGATAATTGCATGTGAAGAAACAGGAAGTGATGTCATAGGGGAATGTCTGCATGTGAACAGTGTTGTTACAACAGCTAATAACTCTGTAGAGAAGAATCTGATGTTTCTTTAGATTATTTTCAGTCTCTATCAGAGAGATGAAGAGTTAAAGTTTAAATAAGTTTTAATAAACAAAAACTAGTGAGTTTATTTTATTAAAGAGTTTCCCTTTGATGTCACTTCCTGTTTCACTTTGGCTGAGCCTAATTTAAATAAAAAATAGGCCAGTTATGGGACAAAATGTGTAAAATCATGAGTATTATGGTAATTTTCTTTAGAATAAAGATGTTTTCTTTGACTTTTTGTATTTGAAGGACAGACATGTCACGGGAACTTTCAGCCTCAGGCTCCACTTGATAAACCTCAGCAGGTCTCGGTCTCAGTCCTCCAGTTTTCCTCGGCTCTGTTCTGCCAGGCAGACCGTGGCACCAGATCCAAATTCTTGGCCTCCAGAACTAAACGCTGGAAAAGTGGCGCTCGCTGCCATCACAAACACGGGCCGGGCTCACGCGCTTTTTCCAGAACTTCTCTTTTTTTTTTTTTAATAAAAACACATCTGCTGCGTGTGTCAGACATGATGAGTGGAGGAGAACTCTGTGTGTGTGTGTGTGTGTGTGTGTCTGTGTGTTCACACACAATTGCCCAGGCCCGTATCTGTGGTCCGATCAGAACCAGAACCTGCAGTTAGAACTGCAATCATGTTAAAATACAATTAAAAAAAAAAAACTCACAAATCGCCTCACCCAGATGGGTTAGTTCACATCTTTTGAAGGTTATGAACAGTCAGTGTCTTACCTGTTGCAGATAAATTTAATCATCAGTTTAATTTGAGCTAACGGCTAATCTGAACCAATGAGTCTTTGTTTTGACGTTAATTTGACATTGACTGGTTATTTACAAGCACAGTTAGCGACAGCAGCCGTTATCTGTAGCACTTCCTGTGCAGTCTGAGGCACTTCCTGCATTTCTGTTGAAATAATTAACGTTTAAAGTGCCAGTCACAAATTTTATGAATGTGAATGTATTTTTTGGAAAGATAACTGATAAAATATTACAAAAAATTTTTTCACATGGCTGAGACAAGCAGTTGTTGACATATTTGCATGTGAAGTAACAGGAAGTGATGTCAAAGGGGAATGTCTGCATCTGAACAGAGTGTTGCTATAATGGCTAACAGACTGTAGAATAACCTGTTTCTATAAATTGAGTCACAGACAGTTCAAATAATGTTTCATAAACAAAAACAAGTGAGTTACCATTTGATGTCACTTCCTGTTTCACTGATGTCACTTCCTGTTTCACTTTGAGCCAAACTAAAGAGAAAATATGCCAGTTATGAACCAAAACAGGTAAAATTGTATTATTCCAAGTTCCTTAAATACAAAAAAAGTTTTCTTTTGACTTTTTGTATTTAAATTTTAGACACTTTAATTGCTGAGGAAGTATATCTACAACAGGTAAGATGATACTTACTCATTAAAACAAAACCCCAGTCCAAAAGATCTGAACTATCCCTTTACCTGCCTTAAATTTTAGGATATAAAAGAGATAGAAGCAGCTCAGCGGTCGAGAGAAGGCAGAAATATACGGATAATAAGATGCCCGTCAGAATACATATACATATACATATATATATATATATACATATACATCTTTACTATTAAAAATAAGATTTACCTAATTCATATCAAATGATCGTATTGAAATATATCTGATTTCAATATATATTTGAATAAAATATATACGTGTAGATCTGCTTATTCTTTGTTTTACAAAAGCCAAAGGCATGTTGGTTTGATGTGTCGGGGGTTCGATCCATAAAACTCACAAAAAGGCACCATCTTCGTTTAATAAAACAAACAATCTTTTTAAAATTTTTTGGAACAAAATGATTTTTTGTTTTTTATCTCAGAGAGGGTTTGCCTGAGTTAGCCTTGATGCTCTGTGTTCGTTACATTTTTCTCCCAGGAGTGAATCCGTCCTGAAGGCGGTCGGATCGACACGAATGCCCGGAAATACTGAAGGACGAACTTCTGAGGGAAACAAGTCTTTTATTTTAGTTTAAAACAAAGAGGAGCTCCAGGACTCGTCAGGAAGTCTCTGGGTCCTGGAGGCCTGACGGGTCCAGAGCGAGGAGGAGCTCATCATGGTCCCCTCCTGTGATCATGTCTGCTGTAAACACGGCGCAGCGGCAGAGAGGCACTTCTATAATCTCTAAACGGGGCGTCTGAATCAGTAACATCAGGATCTGCCTCTTGGAGAGGGAAAAAAAGAAATAAACTCTAATCTGACTTAATTTCTCCAGATGAAAGACACAATCTGAGCACACAATCTGAGCACATAAACTGGCACGATGACGTTCAGGAGAGGAAACTTTACATGTTAGTGTTGAAAACAGCAAAACGCTGTTTGATGAAACACCGGTGTTTCACGGAGAGTCGTTTCTGCACAAGAGTCTGGGAAATACACTCGTTTTGTTCTTTGCTTCCGTTCGATCCAACGCAGGGAAAGGTTTTGTTCAGTTTAGTATTTTAGGGAGCGGATGAGGTCAGGAAAAAATGGCCGACAGCTCCTCGGATTATTGCACCAAAACAAAAAGATAAAAACAACTTCCTGCACGCGACANATTTTCAGATTCCTGCTTTAAAAGCTACATTTTGACACCTGGATCATCCTGATATCATAAACTTATCCAGAGATTTGACTTCATTTGTCTTGTTGGTTACAATAATACATTACTGTTTGGTCTGAATCCTAATTTTAAATTAACTGAGTAATTTTTGATGTTAGTATAAAGACTAAACCTCAAATATTATTTGTTTATTAAGACTTCCCAGTTGGAAAGAAACAAAAACATTGTTAGCTCACAGGGAAAATTCAAAATTTTAAGGTGTTTCTCCTCAAAATCAGGTTTTTGTTGCTACTGCTCAAAAAAATGCTTCAAATGTGTTTTTTAGGATTAAATTTCACACAGTTCCTTCAACTGATACATTGATAAGTCATTTATTTATTTATTTATTATATTTTGACAAAATGCCATTTCTGCACACGTTCAAATCAAAATATCTGCCTGTTTCTCYACTTTTAGACTTAATCCTGGTTTCGATGTGACGGCTCACATATTACCAAACTAATTTCACGTTGCTCAGATGGGCAGTTGTTGAGATTTTTGCATTTAAAATAACAGGAAGTAATGTCAAAAAAGTTAGTAATTATTTTAATATTTGATTCAAATTACAGTCATCCTAYTTACAATGTGTTCACATTAAGACTTCTGAAGATCGATTGAAGACATTTTAAGGCTAATTAAGGCCTTATGTTTGGGTTGATGAATTCAAGGCTTTTTAAGGCTTTTTAAGGATCTGCAGAGACCCTGTTGTGAACGTACCGGAGCCCATATCGATGAAGGGGTAATTGACGAGCACCAGCTTGTTGAAGTTGAACTTGTAGGTGAACCTCTTCCCTTTGGTCTTGTGGAGGATCCTCTTGTTGTAGTAATATCTGAAAACATGACAGAAAACAGAAAGAAGAGAAGATTTATCTACATTTTTTAAAAYGCGTCACGTGTTTCTGTGACACCAGGGTTACACCCAGCAGCTAAAAACAACTTTTACAGTCAAACTGAGGGGAGATGTTTTCACAAAGCATCAGAGTTCAAAAACAGAAGCGACAGCCGCAGCGAACACAGTGTATCTGTTTGGTTATTTTTCAGGTTAAAAATCATTATTTTGCAATATTTCAGCAAACGACACACCAGATAAGCTATCTGGTAACTCATTTACAAAAACTGATGTTTTGTGTTTGCTCCTTTTGAGTCTGGATCGGGGACAAAAGTCAGTCATTATTTCATCAACTTTGAGATGACAACGCGTGGATTCTAGAAAAAAAAGAAAATATATTTAAATATTTACTGTCTCAGATCTGTGCATGAAATAATGTCAGTTTTTACATAATGATTAAAGAAGAATTAACCTGTTTATAACTGTGTGGACTAAAACCTGCTGACTCCTGCAGGTTTTCCTGTTTGCTGGTTCAGTTGAGAGGACCAAACCTCTTCAACAAGCATCAGATTTATTTATTGTGTGACTTGAACACGTCTGATTCATCCCTKCCAGTGTGTTCAGAAGACAAGAGGCTGTAAAAGCACCACATCCGCTGTACTTTTTACATCACCCTGCGATGAAACGAGTCGCTCGCTACGTGCACAGAAACATAATCCCTGTGAGGGAGGGAGGGGGGAGGCGTCCATTCAGGTGGAGTCCGATCAGGCGGCTCCATTAGTTCGAGTGCATTAGTCACCGTCAACACGCAGGAGGATGTAAAGGAGTGAATAGGCAGCTGCTGACAGCTCATCTGAAAAKCCAACACAAACGGCTGCGTGTGACTCACCGACGGGCGCATTCATATTTCTATATGTGAAAAACAAGTGTGTCCCATTCAGCCGCGACCGCACCGGGCCGCACCGGACGCTGCGGTGGCAGAAAACAACATTACGCATCGTTTCCAGGTACACGGAGTACAGGAGGCTCATTTAAAACTGAGAAATATGGATTTGTGGAACGCTGATGGGCCTTTTGTCGGCCGTTTCCTGCAGCAACAAAAGACAGAATGTGAAACTGTACGAGGTAAACAGGTTGTGTAACCGCCCCGCTCCTAATGAGCATCCATCACCTTCAAGGATCAATAGATTATTAACAAAAACCACGATTCAACCGTCAGGAGCAGGATTTATCTCTCAGCTCTTGTCTTTTCTCTGGATAAAACTTAAAATGCAAATGGATAAAAACAGCTGAAAGCAGGAGTCACTTCTAACTCAGAGCTCAAAACGATTGGTTTGAACTATAGTCAACTCTGTTAGCAAAATATCTCACAAACCACTGGATGGATTTCAATAAAACTTTCAGGAAGTGATCAATCTACAAACCATTAAATGTTGGATTAGGGCTGAGTCTCGTGGCCAAGTTCTGAATCGATTCATCAAGATTCAGTTAGATCTGCTCTTAATGAAAACGGTTCAAATGTGCTGCAAAACTCCTCTACAGTTTACAAACAGATCACCTGGTCTGTCATATTTAAGTCCTGCAGAGAGGCAGCTGTAATGTTAGTGATTCATTAGTTTCTGTTGTTTTGAACCAGACAACTTTAGTTAACRTTAGCGCTGAACGTCAACCGGATGTAAACATAGGGCAAGCCAGGAGGGACACAAAACACAGAAACAAGCCTCAGCTTCATCACAAGATGCCATGAGGAAAAATATCTCATGCCCTATGGATCCATTTTACCAAATTTAAATTAAATAATTTTTTTACCCAGCCCTGGTAAAGATGGYCGCCACAGCCAACACGAAACATCAGATCTGGGAAGTGATTTTGTGTCGCAAAAATTTTTTTTATTTACGTTTGTAAATTTAATAAACTTCTTTTAAGTGTGGGGTGCTATCATTTTATTAGTTTAAGTGTCTCAAAAAATACCGTTTATCACGATAATTTCTGAGACAATTCATCGTCCAGCAACATTTGTTATTGTGAGGCCAGAGTCGTCCTCAACATAAAACAATCGGTCACGTTCTGTGAAAGGTTAGAACAACAAAAAGGTAGAGAAAAGGGACGTGAGTCATCTGGTCAATCCAGCGTGAACAGRTTATTAGTCACGGGAGTCGGGTACAAAGAGGAGAAAGAGGAGCAGCGGTGATTGGACCAGGAGCTCATTTAGCTCCTCGGTGACTCAAAGAGTGAAGGGCCTCTTCTGAAAGAAACGACGGCGATGATGAACTCCCACACGTCACATGGAGTACAGTCACACAAACAGCAGGAAGAAAAACACTAATGTGTGCGAGTGACGACATGGAAGCAGGAACACTCATCCTACAGGGGTCGTCTTCACAGACCTTTTTACACTTAAAAACTGACTCAACCTGCTGGTTTGTGCCTTTCTGTTAGTAAAATATCTCATAAGCCACCTAATATTTCTGAATGAAACTCAGGAAATAAAACCAGGGTCCATCTGCTCTGAAGTGATGTGAGCATGCAACATTTGTTTCACAACAAACATAGTGTAAACCCAGTCTGCACATCTCAGGAGGTACAAGTCAGGGTTTGAACCAACGGTTTCAGAGAAACTCACACACCTAATCAGCTCACCRGGACCCTCCTGTTAACTGAACTCACGGTTTAACGGCACAGATTTATGTACACATACATGTCAGCGTGAGCACACATGTGCACCAAAACTCWCTTCAAAGTCTGAGAGGAGCATCGATCAAAGACGAAGAGACGTTCCTTCAAACAGCTTCAGAATCAATTAACTCGTGGTTCATAAAGAAATACTTCAGAAACCACAAGAGACGAATCCACGACCGAGTTTGACTCCAGATTTTTATTAATGTAAACAGATCAGACATGAAACACGTCTTTATTACAGTCAGTTTTCATTAAACACTTAACTTTTGTTGACTGAAGAGTTTAAAGAATTCACATCAGGTGAAGTCTCCTGAATAATAACGTTTATCAGATTAAACAATTAGAAAACAACAAAGGTAATTAATATTAATCTTTTAAATTATGATTTTGAGCTACCATTCTGCTACCTTTAGCTTCTAGACAGTTATTTATATACTTAGCTTTTAGCTTTCCAGTTGCTACTTTTAGCTTCTAGCCTGTTTTTTATACACTTTGCTTCTAGCCTTCCTATTCCTTCGTTTAGCTTCTAGCCAGCTATTGCTACATTTAGCTTCTAGCCAGTTTGTTATACACTTAGCATCTAACCTTTCTATAGCTTTGATTTGATTTATTTATTTATTTATTTAACAGGAAAAGATTATTAAAAATCAAGCCTGACTCAGCATAATTGCTGTTTTACAGCAGGTTCCTGTTCTGCAGCACATAAAACACTCAGAAATAC
>NW_013952481.1:840927-846251 GCF_001266775.1 Austrofundulus limnaeus
GAGGGCCGAGGGACTCCATCCACATCCGCCACTCCACCGAGACACGCCGCAACAGCAGCAAGCCGGAGAAACCAGCCCAACAGGCAAGATGATATTTACCAAAGTTAGGATAACTTGCTTGTTTACACGCCATAGGATGCTTGTGTGCTGTTGTTTTTCAAAATGATGTCCGTCATTTGCGTCTTTGATCTTCCATTTATGTAGCATACAGAGTAACAGCAACACTAAAGCTGAGGTAAATTTGGTCAAAAACAGACCTGCAGATGCCTGTAAAGCCAAATGGGATGTATTTTCCTGCAGCGATACTTTACACCTACATACATCTGCCACCGCCGCCATCTTGGTTGCTTCTTTAGCTTCTAGCCTGTCTGTTGCATAATTTAGCTTCTAGCCAGCTTTCACTACTTTTAGCTTCTAGCCAGACTTTATAACTTTTAGTCCTAGATAGCTTTTTAGATGGCCATCCATGTTTAGCTTTTAGCTCGCCCTCTGCTACATTTAGCATCTATACATCCTTTGTTTCTTGTAGCTTTTTGTTTTTTTTAGCTATCGTTCTGCTTTTTTAACAGCTAGTTTCTTTAAATTTATACTTTAATTAAACTTTGACATAAAACGACTGCATTTTGTTGATAAATCTGAGCTGAAAATAAAATAAATTAAATTAAATTCCTGTTTTTTTCAGGAGGAAAAAGTCACAGCCGACAGGACAGATGGGCTGGAGGCGAGCTGACACACAACCAAGGTGTTGAGCGGTTTCATGTGTGTGTGGGCATGTTTGCATCACTCTGTGTGTGTGTGTTTGTGGTGACGAGGCGGCGTAACTACAACACGGGAGGCAACGACGACTCCTAGATGTGTGCGTGTGTTCGTGTGTTGGAGATTGTGTAAACAAGGATGAGAACATACTGGTGGCTAAATAAAACTCCGCAGCATCCCACATGTTGCTCCGCAGTGGGTGAAGGTGTGCGCTTCTAAATTGGCCGTCGCCCTGGAGTTTTAGCTCGGAGCACATGAACKGTTTGGTTACTTATGCAACACAGCTGATTAACAACAAACTCACAAACCAATCTGAAGAATTAAGAGTTCAGAAGTGCTCACAGCCCGAAATAAAGGGCTTGAAAACTAATTTATTTATAAATATTCAGTGGTGGGCAGCACTAATCTAAAAATTAGTTACACTAACCCTAAAGCGCTAACTTTAATATTTAGGTCCCCTAATTCTAAAGCACTAACACACTTAAAAATTTAGCAAAAGCTCATTCTAAAGCACTAAAAACCCAGCTGACCCATGGAACAAACCTCAGAGTCAACATGAGAATATTTTCTGTGCAGAATATTAATATTTCATCTAGTGTAGGGGTTCCCAAAGTTGTGGTCGAGACCCCTTTGTGGACCACAAAGCCTCAAGTGAGGGTCCCCAGGTGATTTCCAGATGTCAATTTAAATGAGAAAAAAAATGTTAATGGGATATTTTCACAATGATTGTTGCAATTTTTAAAATAATCATAAATTAATAAAAAATAGTGTCATAGTTAGGTTTGTTTATAGTTATTGCCATGTTTAACAGAGTTATTAGCAAAGTTTGCTACGTAAACAACTAATAAATAGGGTCACGAGTGTCTGCAGCTGTTATTTTGTGGGTCGGTAGCACAACAGTTTGAAAAGCACTGATTTAGTGAAGAAGTGACGAACACGTCTGACAGCTTTCACCCTCAGCTCTTCACAATAATGTTGATCAATAACAGTTAAAGAACTCAATTAGTGCTCATAAATTTAGCAAGTGCTAATCCACTAACGAATTCAGAAATTAGCAAAAGCCCTAAAGCACTAATCAGGAAATCAGTACCCCTGATTAGTGCTTTAGTGCTTTAGGGGAACTGTGTCCACCACTGCATTTATGAGCTTGTTTGAGTTTAGTGTCTGTTTGATCTGTGACATCTTCCATGTTTTTAACAGTAACATTTAGAAGAAGATGGAGGGAAAACTTTACGTGTTTTTCCTAAAATGATTTAAAAAGTGCAGAATCAGGAGCAGAAATCGGAGCGTCCAGTCTTTAAGCCTCACCTCAGCGCTCGGCTGAGCTTGTCGTAGTTCATCTGCGGCTTGCACTTCCTGGCCCCCCACAGCCGGGCCACCTCGTCCGGGTCCTTGATGACGAACTCGCCGTAGTCCCCCTGCCAGGCGATGACGTCGTTGTACTCCTGCTTCCTCAGCAGCTCCAGGATGAAGTGCCACAGCTGGATCTGCCTGGAGCCCGGGCTGGACTCCGGCTTGTAGGCCCACTCTGGAAAGGCAAACCCTGTTCAGGTGAGACAGTAACAGCTCTGGGTCAAACGTCTCACCTTTAACGCTGCATTTTATTGATGAAAAGCTTTTTAAAGGCACGAAAGACCTCTGAAAGATTCATTTAAGACATTTTAAGGCTAATTAAGGCCTTAGTTTTGAATTGATGAATTCAATGCCTTTTAAGACTTTTTAAGGATTTACAGGAACCCTGATTTAACGGTTATGAATGATTTCAGGTGGCTCCTGGCGAGCTGCTGATGACCGTTTCGGTTTAATCTTTTTCCCACGGACAGGAGTTACGCCGAAGCATCCCTGCTATCAGCATCAAAGCTGGAAAATCAGCACTGTTTTCAAAGATTATCAGGCCTTGAAGCACGAGCAGACAAAATATAAGATAGGAGTTGATAACCACTACACCCAGGAGCACACACACCATTATACACAAGTTTAAAGTATAGCCTTTGTGATCTGGGTTGTAAAAGACTCAACAGTGCCTGTGTGCAGAAGGCCAGGCTGGAAGGCTGAACAGTGAAGGCACAGTCTCACACACACACAATCACACACACACCTTATTAGGACCAGATGTGCCTTGGCAATCAGGCTGAGAAAGCCGGGAAAGGCTGGGAAACATATGGGTGCAATATAACAATGCTGAATTCTGTTTGTGTAAGACTGTAAAGAAACACGTTAGCCTAAATACCAAAGCTACAACTGGTTTCCCACACCCTACAGCCCGTCGTATCCACACACAACMGACTGTGAAAACATTAAAACACACTTTAACGCTGCAGAGACGATCGCTTTGCATAAAAAAACATCATGTAAGGTTATCAGGATCTGGTGCAACAAACAGCTAAATGTTTGCTCCTTTGATGCTTTATTGCCTCGTCGGTGTTTGGTAGGAAAACCCTTCAGGGAAGCTCTATAAAAACTTACAAAAACACTTGAAAAACAAACCACAATAAAAGAGCAGAAAACCAGATGAAAAATAGGCCGATAAACCGGCGATGCCAAACACACGCTCCCAGGATCAATTAGAACAATAGAGCACAAATTAAACATCACTGGGTCCCAAATTAAACTTTCTATTTTGAGAGGAGAAATTATCCGTTTTAATGGATCTTTGCTTCACAATGAACAGGAAGAAATTCGAAGCTTGAGACAAACTGAGCCTGAAAAACGTTTTTTTAAAACAAACTCCACAAAGAGTCGAATAAACCTGATCAAAACTCAAACTTCTCCTGACAACACGTGCTTCTCTTATCCGGACACAGACTGAGTTTTATTAGCAGGTGTCAATGAGTCATGGAAAACCTGACCAAGAGGGGGGCCACGGTAAAAAACTAAGTCCATTATCTAACAGGTGAAGAGTAGTGAGTCCACAAATAACAAAAACTGCTTTCAATTTAACAACAGCTGCTGACAGGATGATTCAAATCTTATGACTGATGGAGTTAATATGTTGGAAAACTGAATAATTACCAGATTAACTCAAAGTGACAGTGTTTATTTAGGTGTTTATGCTTAAATTGCACATTCCTTGTTGCATCTTTAAATCAGCAACACCTACTCAGAGCAGACTGCACCAGAGGGTTTTGACATGCAAGGCGATGAGAGTTATATGTGTTTATTCAAGAACGACTTCAGTTTGTGTTTGTGTTTAAGCTTTATCATCAAGACTCCTAAAGAAATCTCAGTTTGTTACCTCAGTGATTATTCAAGTCATGTAAGGAAGGAAGAAAACATCAATGCACTGAAATATTGCAATATTTTACTTCCTGATACTGTACTGATTCTGAAAAGCACTTTATTTTTAGTAATGCATGGTGTGGCCGCCTGTCCTGAGCCTGGTYCTGCTGGAGGTTTCTTCCTGATTAGCAGGGAGTTTTTCCTCTCCACCGTTTGCTCAGGATGGGAGACTGTGATGAAGTGATTCAACACAAYCTGCTGCTTTCTTCTTTACATTGTTCTTTTTATSTACAGTGTCCTGAGACTGTTATTGCACATCGCAGGTTTTCTTGACATCGTGCAGCCCTAATCAGAACACCAAATTCTTGCAATACACAGGCTTATCRTCATGTAGCGTAGCTCAGAGGAAAATACTTTATTTGCATGTTTCATTGAGGCATTATGGTATAAATATAAAGCTCTAACCATCCTTTGGCAATAAAATTAGCGATGAACGATATATYGGCATTAATATCTGTATCAGTTCAAAAATTAAAACTGGGACAATATTAACGTCYGATAATGATTTCCTGTTGTTGCTGTTTGTGTTTCTGTTTCAAGAGGGGAAACCGTTATATGTTTGATCATGATAGTGATGCTGTTAGACTCACAGTTTATACTTTTTCAATACAAAAAAAGATAAATTTTCATGCCCTTCTTAACTTGTAACTAATTTAAATTAATTATGAACATTTGTTTAACTTCAAAAGTACAGTTTTTAAATTAAATGTTGCTGAAACAGCAAGTTTCTCAGTGGATCTGAGCTCCACAGTGCAGCCTAGGTGGAGTAGTCGAACACAGATCCACTGATCCTTCAACACAGAGCATCTTCAGAAGACAAGTTGATAAAATAAATGTTAAAAATCTGTATTATTCATACAGACACATGGATTGTTGCACCCCTAATGTGCATGTTTGTTTGTGTAATAATATATACAAATAATCTGTGTATTTGTGTAATATCTGTAAATATCGGTTATAAACCATAACCATTGTGGAACGGTTTTGACAGAGAGATAAATAAGTCAAAATCTTGTTTTTAGTATTTAAAAAAAACTAGAAAATTACTATGATGAAGCATTATAATATTGTCTAAAGTATTGTTTTGTTGTAGTTTTGTGTGTTTGGTTACTTTCACCGTATGCCGATGGTAAACTTTTGAGTTGGTGGTTGATTTTACAAGTTCATACTTCTTTCTGCTCCTTTTCATTCATGACTTCTTTTTAAATTTAGTTTGGTTTTTCTTGACATTTTGATTTTGTATGCATCATTTTTTATTTCTTTTTTTAAATTATTTATAAGATGACTTG
>NW_013952481.1:846261-853701 GCF_001266775.1 Austrofundulus limnaeus
TCTGGACGGGTTCTTCTCTAATGAAACGTTTCATTCATGACTTTATTTTGTTTAGTTTTGTTTTACTTGACATTTTGATTTTGTATGCATCATTTTTATTATTATTACTGGATGACTTGTTTTGTATTCATATTTCAATTCATGATTGAAATAAACAGAACAAAAAACAGCAGCAGTATTAATATTGTATATCGATATTGGCAGATATTTTCATATCAGTGCTTCCCTAATTAAAATCAAAGTTTGTTTCTATAACAAAGATATTTTATGAGTTTAGGCCCTCCCCCTACACCACGAAAAGAATTGGGAGACCCTCCACCCCCGTCCAGGGCATGAATGCACAGATCACAGGGGGAGCAGTAGGATTCAGCCTTTGGCATTTCTTTTGATAAACATCTCCACAGGTGCAGATTTTCACTTTCTTCAACTCTCCACGTGTTTTTCCTGGAAGTGCCAGCTAACACCCGTTAAAATCTTACAGAAAAAGGCCTCTTGAATCCAGAAAAACAGGCCCGTCCGTGATGACTAACAAACCACATGCTGCTATCTGATCCCCTGTGGTGCACGGGGAGAAAGCCAAGAGGACAGACAAGCTGATAGCTGCTAACAGCTATTTGAAAGCAGATTACTAATTTGGTGGAAGCATATGATTCACAGTCCAGACAATAAGACTCTCATCTCAGAGGACAGGTTAGTTTCTGGGACACGAGGCGCTGCTAAATAACGGGGTGGAGAAACGCACACTTCACAGCGTGCAGCAGGACCAGCAGCACCTATGGGACAGCAGGTGAAGCTGGTGTCCCCTCACAGCCACCGGTTAGCATGCAGAGGTGGGCGGGTTCATGCGTGGGAGCGCCGAACGCAGGAATAGCACCGTGCCCACTGCGTGTGCTGCAGATGTCCCCGCTGACTCACGGGGCTCGCTCGCTGGTCGTCGAGCGCKCACTTCTCTCTCCCCTCAGCTCCTTTTCTTCTTCTCTTTCGTGCTGTCCCTCCTAAGACACGCCGTCTCCTAGCAACAAAAGCTTTTAGCGCTAAAAATAAACGGAGGAGTCACGACAAAAAAAGACAAAACACACGTCCGTCGCAGGGAGAAAAGTTGCCAAGAGTTCAGCGTTGCACATCCAGATGTTTGAGTGACAGATGTCTCACTGCAGTTGTTTTCAGACACTGATGGTGCTCTGCTCCAGAAGTAATCCAGGATTTAACAATCTCCAGAAGTAATCCAGGATTTAACAATCTCCAGAAGTAATCCAGGATTTAACAATCTCCAGAARTAATCCAGGATTTAACAATCACTTTGATTTATTTTTACTGATTCAGAAGAGGCTAACGCAGGGGATGCTACAGGTGTGCATCTGTCAAATACTGGCTTTTAACTCACAATATCTAGTTCTTTATGCTTTATAAAGTCCAGGGTTCCCACAGTTTAAAGCAACTTAAATTTAAGACTTTTTAATGCCAAGTAAAGTTAAATTTAAGACCAATTTCATAATAAACACAAATGACAAAAAAAAACTGTTAGAAACTCATGAATCAAAGTATTTTTGGTTGAAGTATAGACCAATTGTTTTTATCCATATCTAACTACAGCAGAAACATTATTCGCGGTCAGYTTTAAACTTAATTWAATTTCTGGAAATCCTCTAACAAACTAAAATCTGGAGTTTTAGGACCCACAGTGGGGTCTGAACCCCTATTTGCTGTAGATGAAACCTCAAAGTGACGTTGATGTTTTGTAAGAAAAGTGATGCATTTTTGGAAAGACAACATTAAAATATTACAAAACAAACGTCACGTTGCTCAGATGAACAGCTGAGATATTTGCATGTAAAATAACAGGAAGTGATGTCAAAGGGGAATGTCTGCATATGAATATTAAAAAAATAATTATTTACCAATTATTTTAGTATTTGAGATAAATTACAATCATCCTATTTACAAAGTGTTCACATTTTTAAGACCTCTGAAAGATTAATTTAAGACATTTTAAGGTTAATTAAGGCCTTATTTTTGGATTGATGAATTCAAAGACTTTTAAGACTTTTTAAGGATCTGCAGGAACCCTGTTACTATTAGTACTATTAAATAGACCTGTCATAATAAACAATAAATCAATTAATCATTTGATAAACTAAATTGAGGAAGATAAATTAAAATGAAGACAATAATTTTCATATTGTTGCCTTTTTGTTTCCTTCATGTCTCCCTCTTTTTTTTACCTCTTACATAGAGAAGTAAACTCTGGCGTCAGGTATTTGTCAGGTGAATTATCTCCTAACCTCTGCAGTATTAAAGCCAGTGAACAGGCCTTTAACTGGACGAGTGTCTTCAGTTTTCTGACGCCTTGGGATTGCAGACAGTTGTTTTTACTTTTACACTGTAAATTTCAATGTAAACTTCCGTAAACAGTGGTTGTTGTTATATCATTACTTTAAACTGGTCTCCAACAATATTATCACAATAATTTCTGAGAATTTATCACCCAGTAAAATCTGTTATCGTGACAGGCCTGCTATTAAAGGTATGAGTTTTTAGCTCAGAGAAGTAAACAGGAAACCTACGTTTTCAGACAAAAGCCTTTGTACAAATCTGGCAAACTTTCCTCCAGACAGGAAGAATTTCCAGCAGTCAGGCAGAGGTGAAACGCAGCGTTTCAGGCCTTCCTGACTTCTATATTTAGCAGAGAGCAAAGCACAGAAACTAATTTACTATTAGTCTGCAGTCCGGGGCCACCTGTGCTCTCTGATCCAAAAGAAACAGACCATCTGCARCAGCGAGCCAGTTTAACACGCAAACCTGACGTCACGGCAGCTGGAACGGAGCTCGGGACCACCGATAGCCATCGTTGGGGTATTGTCCAACAGGTCTGAGACCAAACATGACCTCCTCCACTCCACTGCTCTCCCCACTCCTCAAAATAATATAAAAAAACGTTTCTGTAACATTCCATCTATCCATTTATCTCACGTTTATTTTTCCCTCCCTTCCTCCTATTCTTCGGCGGGTCTAAGTTTAGCCCGTGGAAAAGGTCGATGTGCGTCTGTCTGCAGCGTAATGATTCAGGGGCACTGGGAGCGTAGCGGTTCTGGTGCTGCGGGCCGAAATCTGGATGGGGTTTATCGGGGACGGGATCAGGACGGCACAGAAAGGCAGGAAACAAACGGGTACAGAGCAGGAAACAGGGAATCTCCACTGGGCGTCAATCTAAAGTTAATTTTTGAGAAAAACAAACATAAATAAGAAGTTTATTATTCATATTTATATGTTCTGTTTATCTCTAGAGTTAACCAACACTTTGCCACACTGGAGTCACAAAACAACGGTCTTTAAAGAGGAGGTGTGAGCCTCAAAGCGGTGTTTAAAAACTATCCGCTCCTCGCAGAGCTGATCTCTTAATTACCCTCAGAGGATGGAGTTCAGATCCGAGGAGCCGGGGGGCTTAAACCCGGGGAGGAGTTCGGAGGAAGAGACGGGACGAGGAAGAACTCAGGTGGAAATTTAGAGATGAAGACGAGGGAGAGGAGAAGAAACAAAGAGGAGGGGGGAAACTAAACAGAGATCAAAGA
Organism: Austrofundulus limnaeus; assembly: GCF_001266775.1. Taxonomy (NCBI): domain Eukaryota; kingdom Metazoa; phylum Chordata; class Actinopteri; order Cyprinodontiformes; family Rivulidae; genus Austrofundulus; species Austrofundulus limnaeus. The sequence goes on from NW_013952481.1 coordinate 849,831, forward strand.
GGCAGGAGGACGGTCTGGACCTCCAGGTTTCATGTGATCCTTCTGGTTCATGAAGCTCACAAAGAGGAGGAACAGACCAAACTAAACTCACTTTACTCTGAAAGGTTTGTCCACCAAGATAAATCAGCTTCTAACAAGTGGAACTAGATTTCACAAAACCATCCACTGGTTTATTTTCAGTCTCTGTGCTGCAGGTGGTTCCTCACTGGAAGAACCGTGCAAACATTAAATCTCACTAAACCCACTGTGTTTGTGACCAGTTTGTAAAAATCACTTCCATTTGTGTGCACGGCTTGTAAAACTATTCTAGGCCAGTGAAAACCTCCCTTTCTTACTTCCAAGCTAAGCTGAAACAGTGCAAGAAACAAGCGTTAGCATCGTGCTAACTGACAGTCTAAACCCCATAGAAAACTGTTAGCATAATGCTAATCTCTGCAGAACACTCAGGCTGGAATAACTTTCTCTTTAGTTTACGACACAAAAAATAATCCAGTTACACAAATTTTTAATATAGCAACAAACAACTTGTGTAATATTTAATCAGTGTAGAAGTTTTCTTACCTTTTTTTTAGAGGTTTGCTTTTTATTGGTGGAAAATCACTTCAATTTTCATACAATGTCCTTCAGAATAAAAGTAAACAACCTACAAAGCCCCTAGTGGACCCATTAAAGCTTTATCCCTTTACCAAAATAAAAGAATAAAGTCAACAGTTAAACGTTTGTTTTGTTGGGAACCACTGCTTTAGTCCGTTTACATTACAGCCCACTTTCACCCACCTTGGCAGCCGTAGATTTATGATTTAATCCAATTTTTTCAAATTTAAATGGCCACTTCTTCCTGCTATAAATACAGAAATAAATCTAGAGTTCACAGTTTCAATATGTCATCAAACTAACATTTATTTAGCCTCAGAATGTGCTGTAAAACTGGGTTTATTACAATGAATCTGCTCAACAGTTTAACCTTTTATTATGAACATTAGCCACGAGACAGAAAATCCAGAGCCATACAAAGATGCTGAAGCCTTGTCGGACATAAAACTGCTGAGTCCTGGTCCTGGACCGGCTCACAACAGCCCGAGGGCAGCCAAGGCTGTGATTAAGCTGGCCCTGGCTCAGTTTTATGTATGCATCTCTTGGTTTAGAGCCGCTCATTATTTCCTGCTAAAAAGGGGAAAACCCCTGCAGCTTTCAGAAAACAATTCAGCTGCACAGCTGTTTTGATTTTTACATATTTCCAATCTAATTAAAACATGTAATGAAGTACCGCCGGCTTCAGTGGGTGGGAAAAAAAAAACGTCTTCACGGGAACGTATCATTACTGGAGTGTTAATGAGAAACAAAATCTTAAACAATAACATCAGTGATGATCTCAGAGCTGAAGACTGTGTCTCCTAATCTGCAGCGCCCGAGCCAAGGCTGAAGGCTTATCACTTTCAGGCCCATCCTTCCCAGAGCAGGAGCACATACATGTGTGTACACGTGCTCCCAAACACGCCTGAGCATGTTTCCTTCCAGAAAATGACAACCCTGCAGAACATTTACCTCTAATGCGCCTCTGGCTGTCCAGACTACCCTGCTGAAACCTCTCAGCTACGTTACAACCTCTGCGACAAACCTGAGTTTAAGGATTTTAAGGTGATCGAAACAGAAAATAAAAGAAATAAGTATCGCGCCAAGTTTGCATGTTTGTGATGCGTCGTCTGTCCGCAGGAAGTGAGTGGGGCCGATGCCCTGCGGAGTGAAGTCAACCGAACCAGACAGCTCCACAGTCGGGCAGCTGCTTCTCTGATGAACAGAATCAAACRGGGCAGTCAGCTGGCAGAGYCAACGAGACAAAAACAGCCCTTTAACTACAAAGAGCTGCTAAAACACCAGAAACACAGAGCCAGACTACCTGACTGCTGGGCACAAACACGGTTACAGTCTGGTGATGTGATACAGATATATCACCGTGTATCCTGATACTGTAAGTGAGGCGATACATTGTTTCCTCCAAACATTTTAATTTAAAAATATATTTTAAGTCTTAATTTGAAAAATGATAGTGCTTCAAAGCAGTGGTTCCCAAACTTTTCAGCTTTTGACCCACAAAATACCAGCAGCTGTTGTCGGTTCATAAACATTGTTTTCACGTCAAATAAACACGACCGTTGTAGCAATATTTATTGTTCCCTTTTTGTCTATTTTAAATACACTAACTTTATTCTTTTGTAACAAGAAAGGCAAAAAAATTGTTGTTAGTTGCAATTTTTTTAGTTTAATTAATTAAAGACATCTTTTCAGGACCCCACATTTGGGGTCCACTGCTTTGAAGAATCGATACAGTTTTGGGTAAAGAATTACGATATTTTCTTACACGCCTGGTAGGTGGTATATGAAGACATCAACAAAACATGCTGAGTGTAAACTAGAGGTGTAAGAAAATATCGATACACTGAAATATCGCGATATTTCATTTCCTGATACTGTATCGATATTCTAAAGCCCTGTATCGATTTTTTATTAAGGTTTAAAATGTCAACTTTCCTGCCAGCTGTTCATTTTTATGTTGTAGTTCAGCCTCTGACCACTAGTTGGCAGCAGTGAGCCAGACATTTGGCTACTCTACCTCTTGAGCGCCAGAGAGTAAGGGTAGCATTAGCATTGTAAGTAAACATTAGCTTTTCTTTTTCTTTTTATTTCAGTAAGAGGTTTTAATTTAATAGAATTTTTGGACAAAAAATCGCAATATATTGCAATATATTGCCTTGCTTACAGTATCGCAATATATCGGGATATATCGTATCGTGACCCCTCTGTTATGATATGTATCGTATCGCCAAATTCTTGCCAATACACAGCCCTAATGTAAACTATAGGACGGCGAGCGGCTTCTCGTTAACGGGACAGTCAGGGCGGCGCAGTATACTGAAAATTCATCACCATCGTGATAACAGCCTTATCACAAAAAAACTGAATAAACTGTTATAAATGTTTGGCTCAAACATTTGAATTTATGAGTTTTGTCACTTAGATGTAAACTTGAGTTGTATTTGGTCAATTGGATGTTTTTTTTTTCTGAACCCACAAGTCACATCAGTATTAAGCTCTGTCATCACAGGTTTTCCCAGTATCGTGCAGTTCTCTACAAGAACCGGTTCTCGATTCACATCCCTAAGGAACACTGTCAAGATTTAATTATTTTTTCCACCCTAAAGCAAATAATATTTGATAAATGACAAAAAGCTTCTTGTTTTGTCCCCCCTCAGCACCCGTACACCTCTACAGTAGTAAACAGGCGAGTGAAACCAGATGAAATGTTAGAAAAGTACCAAATTATGGGCCGGTGTGAGATTCTGACAGGACCTTGAGAAATAAACAAATTGTTTTGTTTCTTCTGAACAAATCGAACTAAAATAAAGATTTTTGTTTGGTGTTTTGCTAAAAAAGGCGTTTAAATCGTAGGAACAGTGTGACTGTTGCCACCGTGACAAGACCACAGATAAGTGGTGGGAGATAGAAGACAGAAACGTTTGGTGGTTTTGACACTGTGACTTCTTTACTTTGTGGTTCACCTTGAAACCGGTAATCAGGCCGGGCCCGGCTGCATTCGACAGATTCTTTTTGGAGCCCGGAAGTCGATACGAGACGTCCACACAAGCAAACGTCTTCCCGTTGAACAAACTCAAACTTTGACCGAGTGAAGTTCTTCAGAAACTCGACAGAAACCACAAAGTAACTGGAATAATCTGTCGAGCAGTGGTTTAACTTCAGAGGGGAGAAATATCTGCTTTTAAATCTGAAATCTGGCTTCTGTGTTGTGGTTTCTGCAGACTACTTTCATTTTTCTCCAACACACACACACACACACACACACACACACACACAC
>NW_013952481.1:853721-857514 GCF_001266775.1 Austrofundulus limnaeus
ACACACACACACACACACACACACACACACACACACACACACACACACACGCGCGCACACACGGTAGCAAAGCCAACACCGCTAATTTTAGTGACTTCAGCTATCAGATGTGAGTACGAGTGTGGATACGTACGTGCACAGAAACCACGTGCACACGCGCGCTGCCACAGCTCAGAATAGCTTTATAGCTTTAAATCCAATGAGATGGACGAATGACTCATTCTTCATCTCTGCCAATCAGATGTCATCTTCTTGTTAAACTACCCCAACCTTTTCTTTTCCAATAAGGCCGTTTTCTTTTCCCTGAGACAACCGGGCTCCTCTGTCGATTARGACGACCCACTGAGGTACAATAAAGCCCCCCTCTTCCTGCGTTCTACTTGAAATTAACTGCAAAGATATCATAATTCCCCCCGAAGTCAGAAACCCAGCAGCGGGAGCCAGAGGAGAAATCCCAACGACTTTTATTACTCGACGGTGCCAAAGTCTCGTATGAGACGGCAGTGTGCAGATCTGATCCTGATTACCACAGATTTCAAGCTTCTACACGTGTTTTTTATGGCGTCTTTCCTTCCTGGGGAAAGTTTCACAGCATTATTAGATATTAGGAATGAATTATAGAGGCTGTTCGGCACGAACCGGAGCATCGTGTCGTCTGTGTTTTACTCACATCATAAACAAACCTTATGTTGTAGAAACTAAACCTGCCTTTTTATTAATTCCTGAAAAACAACTCAGATCAGAGAAGTGGAAATTCCTAAACGTGGCGTCTAACGAGCTTTTGTGGTTGGAGAAATGTCACAATTTTGACGTATTTAAACGCAGTTATGTTCAGATTTATTGAGGAGTTTGCAGAGATTTACAGAAATCTATTTAAAGTCATCTTTTTCTCTCGTGACAGCCTGGTACCATGCTACAAAACATTACTCTTTGTTAGGGGTGGGAATCCTTTACTCTCTTCACGATTCGATTCAAAATCGATTTTTCTTTCAAAACTGATGTAAGCCCATTTGTCGTGTTCCTGAAGTGTTTCATCTTCATTTTGCAAACTTTGCACAAAGTGAAGCTCGTGTCAAACTCAGACTTATTTGGTAAAAAAACAAAACGAGCCCAAATCTTTGCGTTCACTGAAGAAAGGGTCAGTTGAATCTCTTTCCTACATTTTCCTCTTTGTTTTGATGTTTTCTGCACATTCATCTGTTCCAGAAGCAGCTCTGTGGTGACGTCAGGACGTTCCATGATTGGATTTTTATTCATAAAAATCGATTTTGGGACATTTTAAATCGATTCTGAATCTTTGTTAATGAGAATCATAATTCTGATGTAAAACTATTTGTTGGTGCACCCCTAGTTGTATCTTGCAGCAAATTCACAATTTTTAAACTCTTAGTTTGTCCAATTCTGCAATATTTCTTTATCTACGCACATGATTCCAGCAAAGTGCATAAACTGCAGAATTATTGTCAATTTTTAAACTTATTTTCCAGTTTTCTATGAGTTTCTTTAATATCTGCAACACTGACTGAGTTATGAACAGTTCTGCAGTCAGTAAAGTTGATCATCTTCAATCTGGTTGACTTTAACGGTTAATAAAAGCTTAAGACAAAAATAAACCAAACTCATTCATCTACCAAATACGAGTGGTGCTTTAGAGACAATAAATCAGGCTTCAAAACAAAAGTGTTGGATTAACTGAGCTAATGAGTCAGAACCAGATACTCCTGAACAGGAGCACCTCTAACCAAAGACAAATAAATCTTGTGTATTAGTCACGCCGTGATGAATATCAGCTTTTTAAACATTAAGTGCTGAGAAAAGGTCACTGATCAGCTTATATGAGTTAAAAGCTTTTTTTACACGGCTGGGTTGCATCGGCTCAGGAATAAACCCACGCTGAACAGAGGCARCGTGACGCCGTACGAGTGTGTGCTCTCAAACAGGAAGTGGTCATCGTCGAAGCTGGTGAAAAAGGTCGTGACGCACGTTATCACCTCCTCCTCAGCAGCCAGAGATCGCAGCTGTCRGTTCAAACCAGTCCGGCATGTAACACACCAGTGTCTGATTAAATCACCTCTTCAGGTTCTGCAGAAATCTGTTCATCCCTTCTTCATCCAAACGAGGGCCAGAGGACCCGGAGGAGCAGGATGGGCCTCGCTGTGTTCATCTCTGAAAGTTTAATCAAAACCCATCCAGCGGTTTGTGAGAYGTTTCGATAACGAGCACAAAAATCAAAAGCGTTAGCGTCTGCGTTAATAAAGCAGTAAATGAAAGCAGCTGTGATCGTGTGCGATACGCGCCGCTGCTGTCGGCTTAATATTTGTGGGAAGTTTTGTTGATTAAATCAAAAACGRGGAGTTTCTGACGGGAAAACATTCCAAACAGTAAACTCCTCCTGGACGCCTGCCAGAGACGATGAGACCTCTCCAGGTTTTTTTCCCCACCAAGAYAAACTTTTCTTCTCGACGCTAACGCCACCAAAACGCCCCCGTGGTTCTGATCCGACACCCTCCAGAACCGGCTGGGGTAATCTGTCTGCCACTTGTGGCTTCCAGAGCGATGGTGGTAATTCTCCCCAGAGGGAGGGAGCCAGAACACGTCAAGAACACGGGACTTTCTCTGCTCTGCGTCTGTCKGGGTGCGTTAGTCAGTCTTTCCCTCGGTGGCGCGGAGTCGCCTCGCCGCCGTCCTAATTCCCCTCTCTGGATCCTCCGCAGCGCAGACGGGCCGGCTCGCTGCTCGTGTAAAAAACATTAAAGGCGGAGGGAGGCACGCCGGCGTCACCGCAGGGAGACGGCGGCCCGAACGCTCACGAGCTGCAGCGAGACAATTAAATGAGTGTGTGTTAATTCAACACAGATATCACCCCCCTTTCATGGCACGTGGGGGGTCCCGGACCCCTAATAAAGTCTGCGTGGTCTGAGTGGGCGAGGAGGGATTAACAGATTTTCATGTTTGGGTAAAAACAGATGCAGACTCATCCGTCACTGACAGACCCACAGATCAGGACTTGATTTTATTTTATTGAACAGAAAACTTGAGTTAAAGACGGCAGCAGAACTTTTCGACCCACCTTTCAAGCTGCTACAAATAGATTCTCATCTTGTTTTATTTGCTGAGTCAGCATTTACTTTCTTTTTTTAAGCTTATTTTTCTGAAAACTGATAAATTCTACTTTTTCTGTGCCATTTTAGCTTTTCTTATATCTCCACGTTTAGCTCATTCAGCCGTGATTTTTGTCTCTATTTTGGTCTTAAGCTACTCTTAGTTTACAGATACAGATACAACGCCTTTATTTAGCCTTTTGCAACTTTAGCTGGAATTTATAACTGACTTTATCTTTGCTTTAGTTTTTTTAACAAGCATTTTGTTTCTTTTAATGTTTGGCAAGTCTTTAGCTACTCAAAAGTTTTGATTCATTTAGTTTAGTTAATGTTATGTGCCTTTTAGCTGGCATTTTGCTCCTTTTTAGCTCCTTTTTAGCTTGTGCTCAGCTCCTTTCTAGCTCCATTTTAGCTCAAGCTTGGCTCTTTTTTAGCTCATACTCACCTCCTTTTTAGCTTGTACTCAGCTCCTTTCTAGCTCCATTTTAGCTCAAGCTTGGCTCTTTTTTAGCTCATGCTCGGCTCCTTTTTAGCTTGTACTCAGCTCCTTTCTAGCTCGTGCTCTGTTCTTTTCTAGCTCCATTTTAGCTCATGCTCGGCTCCTTTTTAGCTCCTTTTTAGCTTGAACTCAGCTCCTTTCTAGCTCTATTTTAGCTCATGCTCGGCTCCTTTTTAGCTCCTTTTTAGCTTGA
>NW_013952481.1:857750-869981 GCF_001266775.1 Austrofundulus limnaeus
TTTCTAGCTCTATTTTAGCTCATGCTCGGCTGCTTTTTAGCTCCTTTTTAGCTCGTACTCGGCTCCTTTCTAGCTCGTACTCGGCTCCTTTTTAGCTCGTACTCGGCTCCTTTCTAGCTTGCACTCAGCTCCTTTCTAGCTCCTTTCTAGCTCGTACTGGGCTCCTTTTTAGCTCCTTTTTAGCTCGTACTCAGCTCCTTTTTAGCTCGTACTCAGCTCCCTTTTAGCTTATGCTCGGCTCCTTTTAACTCGTACTCAGCTCCTTTCTAGCTCTATTTTAGCTCATGCTCGGCTCATTTTTAGCTCGTTCTCAGCTCCTTTCTAGCTCGCACTCAGCTCCCTTTTAGCTCATACTCTGCTCCTTTCTACCTCGCACTCTACTTTTTTTTWGCTCATATTCTGCTCCTTTTAGCTTGTGTTTTGCTCTGAGTTTCTAGTCAAGGAGCACACGTTCTTACATTTAATTTGCAAATTGAATAAAATGTTATATATTTTTGTCTGCAATAATAWAGTCATGTCCTATAAGGCATTTACTGAAGCTTGACTGGGTTTCTGGTTCTAAGCAGAAACTGAATTAAATTTACTGAATGTCAGCTCGGGGGTGGCCGGCAAAGCAGAGACCACAAATGTTGAGGGGTGTGAACAAAGTGTCCCTGTCTGCACTTAAAGCCTTAATTTGGGAGCGCTCCAAAGCAATGAAAAGCCACCTGAATCAATGTCCGTCCCTCAGGGATTCATACATTTCTAACTCTTGACTTGTGTAAACATGTGAACAGAGGCGCGTTTTAAAAAAAACATGAAAAATATATGTATATATATTTCCACAATCTGGTTTAATTAAAGTTTCAGTTTAAACTCRTGATAAAAGGCTGTGTGGACATTTATAGAAACATTAAACAGCAGGTTTTAGTAGTTAAATTATGAATAAAGCTGGTTTTCCTGACAGCAGATTGAGTTAAAAATGCAGGTGCAATGCCAGCGAGGGGTCGGTGCAGGAAAGGTCTGGGCAGAATCAACCGAGTCCAAACAACCACAGAACCAACCTGAGCTCGGTTCTGAGTGCAGCCGGCTGGCAGGGCGCCCCCTCAGAGCCTCTTCAGGTGGTCTGTAACAAATATCCAGTTTATTCTGCTTCAGTCTACAACTAAACCAGCAGGATTTTATTGTGCTGAAGCCGAGTCGGTCGTATCAAAAGCTTCGGCTCATTCAGGAGACGGGCTGTAGCTTTTATACTTTTAAAATATTCAGCTTTATTAAAAGATAAACCTCCATAAAATCAGATATTTCAGCTTCTCTCTTTAAAACTTGTTTGCTACTTTTAGTTTCTAGCTAACTTTATCACTTCTAGCTGTTCCTTTTAATTACAGTGTTGCTAATTTCAGCTACAATTTTAGCATTAAGGCATTTTTTCTACTTTTTAAATACTGTTTTACTAACTTTAAATGAAGCATGTTTTGCAAGTTTTAGCCATCAATTTGCTCTTAGTGGCTATAGAGTTGCTGATTTTAGCTACAACTTTGCTAACTTTAGCATTRGCACAGGTTTTTCTTCTTTTAGTTACTGTTCTGTTTACTTCAGTTCAGCTTTAGCATGTTTTGTAAATTTTAACTACAGCATTGCTGATTTTAGATTTAGCATGCTTCTCTACYTTTAGCTATTATTTTTGATAATTTTAGATGAATCCTGTGTGGGTTTTAGCCACATTTATGCTACCAGTTTGCTTCTTGTAGCTACCGTGTTGCTAATTTCAGCTACAGCTTTGCTAATTTCAACTTTAGAACAAGTTTTTCTACTTTTAGTTACTGTTCTGTCAACTTCAGCTTTAGCATGTGCATTGCAAATTTCAGCTACAGCTTTGCTAACTTTAGCATTAGCACAGGTGTTTCTACTTTTAGTTACTGTTCTGTCAACTTCAGCTTTACCTACTGTTTTGCAAATGTTAGCAACAATTCTGCTAATTTAAGTCTTCTTCTAACAGTAGCTTTTAGCTACTGTTTTGCTAATTGTAGCTGTAGCAAGTTCTACTTTAAGTTGCTGTTTTGCTAATTTTAGCTCACGTTTTGCTAACTTTATCTACAAATATTCTGCTTTAATTTGTGTTCTGCTTATTTTGACCGTTAYCTGCTGAGTTTTAGCTTTCTCGGGAAGTTTTTCCACAGACTCTCAGCTGTGTTTTTACAAAGAACGTAATTTCTTTGGCTGTTTTTCCACAGGTGTGCTAACAGCCGATGAATGGACGGTGTCGTGTCAATGCTCCGGTTATTTGGAGGCAAACTGAAGCAGCTGCCACCCACCGTGGGCCGCTACAACATTCTTCTACAGAACCTCGCTGGCTGCAGATTACCTCGCTCCTCTGCTAAACCTTAATCCAGATCGTTTTGCTCCAAAGGCAACAGGGTCACGACTCGACGGGACCACGGAGGACCACACAGAGTCGCCCCCTCCTCKTCTTCCAGGACGGCCATAACGCCTCCTGAATGTGGGCGAGCTCCAGCTCAAACAGCTCCAGACACAACACAAACCCACTCCTCCGGCTCTCCCAGCCTTGGTTCGAGTCAACAGCCTTCAAACTGAGCGGCGTGAAGCCGGAGAAACTAAATAAATCTTTTTTAGGTGAGAATGTTGATTAAAACTCAAGAGATCAGAGCGCTGAGGCGGCGGGGGGCCGGGTGTCGTGTCAGGTGTTTCACTCAGATCAGTCTGCTGAACTGAATCTGTGGTTCTGCTCGACTGATTCTGCTGTTTTATCTGCTGCGTGTCRACTCACTCAGTCAGAAATATTCAGTTAACAACATGAACACATGCTTTCAATTAAAACAACTGGTGCTTTAAAAAAACAGCAGCCAAGTTAAAGTTAAACTGGAGTTTTTTGTTTTAGTTGTGAACTTTTCTTGGTCTTTTTAGAACAAAATGTAGAAACTGAACTATTAAAGAAATACGGTTAATACTTACTAAGTAAGGTACTTTCAAAGAGCATTACGTCTCACATATTTTAAATAAAAAATCCTCTCCAGCTGATTGGAGTTTGTACTTAGGAACATGTCTAGAGCTGAAAAAACAACACTGTTGATTAATATTTAAATAAACCGGTCCAGATCTGCTTCTTAAATCATAAACAAAAGGGTCGCCGTTGATCTGGGCAGTTAAATAATGAGCTCAACAATATCTGTGGATTTCCTGGCATTTTTTAGTCACCAGCTCCGTTTTTGATGCTTTGATTTCATCTTTGCTGAATTAAGAATTAACTAATTTAAATGTCACGTCCCGTTCTTTTTGTATCTTTGCTGAAAATGTAATTTTTTTAATTCAGTTTGCAGCATTTCTCTCTCCAACACTGGTACAGAACGGTTTTCTTAATAAAACTTTCCATGAACAGCATCATCATTGGTGGAAAAAGTCCTAGTTTATCATAAAACATGTTTTTTTGCACAGACTGAAGGTTGTTTTTACGACACTAATCAGAAAACATGTTTTCGTTGTTTCTGCCTCGATGAGGGCAGCCTTTCCTATCATTGATTTTCTATATTTGAATAATAAACAGAGCTGCAGGTGTGGGGGTCTAAACACTTGCATTGCGTGGAGTTTTATTTATTTAGCCAGCATCAYGTCACCTGCTGTGCGGCGTGGAGGCTCGGCGTGGGTCAGCGCAGCCACCGTGCGCACACACTTCCAAGAAGAAGGGGCGGGGCTTAGCATCAGGAGACGACGGCAGCGGCGCTGACCCGGGCTGCAGTTTGAACAGCACATCAGAGACACGCTGACGTCATCCCCCGCTGAGGTTTTTCCAGGCTCTGCTTGCCCGGGCTTGGCTCAGTAGTAATCAGGAATGTGATCAGGTCAACCTTTGTCGAACTAATCGCTCACAGAAACCGCATAATGAGAGGAAAACCTGAGGAAAGTGCAATCTGTGGCGAGCACTTAGGTCGAGTGTAAAAAAAGAAAAAGGTTTGTCACAACTCTGCACCGGCTGGAGACCCAGTTATTACCAGTTGTCCTGAGACACTGTGACGTTTTTATGACAGAACAAGCTGAAATGAGAAAACTGTAATCCTAAACATGATTTAGAGTTTTGTTTGTCTCGGAGCTTCGTTCGGACTTGAACATCGACAGACATGTTGGCCTCCTGTCAGGTGAAAAATCACATTTTTCAGTGGTTTGTTTTCCTTAAAAGTAATATTTTTCAGCCTCTCCATGCATTTACTGCCTGTTTTTTATGCTAATGCAAATAAATACAACAATATGACAAATGTTTGAGGAAAAACTGGAGATAAATGATTAAATAAACACCACTTGCTTTTGGAGAAAGCTGCTATTAGCTCACCWTTAACTTTTTATAAAGACTTGAGCATTTTTCTTCATACTCTCTATGACTAATAAAGTACCAACTGTTTGATAAAACACTTTAAAGAYAGATAATAACTTTATTTGTCATGGTTCCTACAGTTTAAGGCAAGTTAAATTCAAGACTTTTTCTTTTTAAGACCTCTTTAATGCCACTTGAAATTAAATTTAAGACCAATATCACAATAAACACAAATGAAAAAAAAACCCAGTTAGCAACAATTTTAGCCATTTTTATACAAAACTAGCTGTGAGGGCATTTAATAAATTATTTAAAAAGATAAATCAATGTTACCAATTCTTTGAACATTTGAGAGGAATTACAATCATTTTATTTTAAAGACCTCTGAAGGATTGATGTAAGACTTTTTAAGGCTAATTAAGGCCTTATTTCTGGACTGATAAATTAAGACTTTTTAAGGATGTGCAGGAACCCTGTTTGTGTAGCACCTTTCTAAACAAACGTTACAAAGTGCTTCACACTGAAAAACTATTTAAACCTCAAAGACAACATGAAACAAAATATACTAAATCAATTACAATAAAACAAAAAAAAAACATTAAAAAGTAAGTTTTAAGTAAAAATCTAGCCTGTCTAAAAATTAGTGATTATCCCTTTAAAGGCAACAATCTGCTTTGATCTCAGCGCTAACTGCGCTAGCTGTTAGCTCGTTTGATTTAAACTAGTTTTCCGAGCCGAGGCCGTTCAAAGAACCTCCACCGACACACGCGACAAGTTTTATTATCATAATAGTGATTAAAAATCTGTAACAGTGAGAATGTGGGTCATTAACTGAGTTATTAGAGCCATTAAACTCTGCAGACACTTCCTGTAATGAGTCGAGTAAATSAACAACACAAGCTCCGCCTCTAACCAGCAGCCTCTCCACATGGACCGCCACACAGCGTGGCGGCGGTCCGGCAGCTGTGACGTCTCACGTGTGGAGTGTTGTTGATGTAAACGGGTGGACGCAGGTGGAAAAATGTGAGCTGCTGGGTCCAGACTCCTGACTTCCTGAAAGGAAGACGGAGGAGGCGGACCCCGTTATTTGCTTTTGTTACAGATTAAATTTGTCACTGGGTGACGTCACAAAGCAGGTTTGTAAAATCTGACTCAGCTTTCCTTTAATCCAGGAAAACTAAAAGGAAGCTGGAAATCATCAAGWAGGAACTACCAAAAACCAGTTTGTCTCTGCCAAATGTAAACTTTTATAAGATCAGGACTTCAACCAGAGGACTAAGCAGCGCCGTGACTTGTGGGTCAAAACARGACGGTCGACTTTTAAAAGCAAACGAAGAGTTTAAAGTCTGAGCCTCAGGACTGTGGAAGTCATTCGGAGGGAAAATGACAAAAATAGGCAACAATGACTGAGAGGATCTATTTAAAAAAAAACAAACGTGCACCTAAAACTAACCCCAAACCTTCAGTTTTAGGACTTGATCTAATTTAAAAGGTAAAAACCCAGAGTTTGAAGGAGTGCTYGTCACCCTCTCCAGGTGTGCACATCTCCAGCAGCAACATAACATCTGAAGCCACATTTCTAATTATGATGTTGTGTTTGTGGCGAAGCGTTCCCCTTTCTTTTTCTTTTTTTTTTTAAACATCTATTATGGGCTCTGGATGTCTGCCCGCCCCATATCACCACAGAGCAATTTCTGACTAAACTGAATTTAAGGAGCACCTAAACGCACAATGGGGGGAAAATTATAATCATTTCAGGGAAAGCAGTAAAGTCGCAGAAAAACGAGAGGAATTCTGAACGGTGGSAGAGTTGAAATTTGAAGCTGAGGTGCAACGAAAAAAAAACAACAAATAAAAATGTTGATAGAATTCATTTAAAACCAACTTTTTCAGCTTTTGACCTGAAAAYATCCACAGGAAAGATTTGTGACCCTGAATATTCTCTAACTAAACAAACAACACWGAAGAAAAGTGGATAAATAAAGAGATTCATCAAAAATATACAGTTTTATCCCCATTTATGATTATTATTGTCAGTTTTGTAACAGTTACAGTGCTTTATTAGACCTTTGAAGATTGGGACAATCAACCTGGAAGGTCAAAGGTCACTGAGACACTACCTGAAACACTGTATGTAAGGTAAAATACTACTCAATAAAAAAGTGAATTTATCAACGTTTTTTCTAACAAAAATTATTTTGAACATTTATTTTTGTAGATTTTGTGCTTTTAGTGGGCTGCAATGTGGGTAAAAAAAAATCACAACTCAATGATCTGTTTTCACTTCAAGTAATCCAGCATTTTGTGGGATTAAAAATAATCTTAATTTAACAGGGATGTGTTAGCTTGCCTCTATGAATTACGGGGTAATAATGTAATCGCTCACGCTGGTCTGTTAGCAAAATAACTTATTAGATGTATTTTAATGAAACTTTCAGGAAATAATAATAATGATCTCTACAGCTCATTAACTAACCTAATTAAAGATGGCTGCCACGGCCAACTTATCTTTAAGAAAAATAAAACTTTTAACTCAAGTAATTTTAAAGATAAGGTGTTAAAATTAGTTAYGGAGGTAGTTGAGAGTCATCCCCAACATATAATCTGATCAGATCTGTAAAACTAACCAGTTCTGTAGGTCAAGATGATTTATTTATTTCCTAAAACTGATTTTTATCTCTTTAGAGGTCAATCCAATCATGAGAACAGTTCCATGATAAACTGTTTAAATTAAAAAACAAACAAAAAGTTTATATCCTGTTGTATTTTCATCCACTCTAAAATCTAATATATCAACTTACTCATTACTTTTGTTAAAAGTAGTTTTTTTATTTGTTTAAACTCGTTAATGTGAACATAAAGGTCCAGGTTTCCATCAGGCCATGTGTGGAAGCAGAGCCGCTAAAAGTGCTCCAGGAAACCGTCTCTACAGTCGCTCCTACTGTAAACATTACATCATTTACTTTGTTACGGTGTGAAATGTTTTTTAAAAAGTACTGGATGTGATTGAGTTTGACACTTTGGAGCTGCGGTGCCGACTGAAACAACAACACGGATCCGGTTTGAAGCGCCATAATTTGGTCACTTTCCCTGGAGATGAGCGAAGAGTTTGTGCTAACATGCTAACCGCTGCCGTTTTTAGGGTTTAAAAACCGTTAAAAAAGTGAAATAAATAGAGTTAAATATATACTCACCCGTCTCTGCCGGGGTCTTCATCGTTGTTGTGGTCTTCGGCGGGCTTCTTCCGTCACTTTCCCCGTCGACTGGTAACTTTGGACGGTAGCTGTTAGCCGAGTTAGCAGCGGCGGGACCCCGCTCCTCCTTCCCCCGGTGTTGTCCTCACACGGCGCGGCTCGTTGGAGAGGCTCTGCCCCGATCAAGAGCTCCGCTTCTTCAGTGCAGGCTGTTTCTCTCCGTTTGATTTGATTTCTAATAAACTATCGAGGTTTGGTTTAAAAAAAAACTTTTGCTGGGGGGTGTTTCTGGTGCAGAAAAGTTGCTCCGAGCCTCTCGGAGGGGGTAAATCCAGCAGCCCGGGTCTGAATGGCGCAGGTCAAAGTTTGGAGGAGTCGTGCTGCCGTTGGCCGCGGGTTGGAGACGAGCGGCGGAATGCGTTTAAAACCTGACTCCGGCTGTCGCTGCTGCCGCGGTCCGTCATCGTCATCCTCCTCCGGACAACTGCGGAGCTTCAGGGAGGAATAAAACCCTCTTCTTTCTCTCTGCCCCCCTTTTTTTTTCTCTCCGGATCACTTTTTCTTTTTCCACTCAGTCACTCCGTGTTCTACCACCCCCCCTCCCTTCCAATCCTCACGCGTTCCGGGTGTCGTGTTTCGCTCTCCTCCTGCCGCACGGGGCCGCCCACGCGGACCCACGGAGGGAGGGAGGGAGCCAGGAACCGAACACCCACTTCCCGAAGATCGTCTATGCAGACAGATGGGTGTCCTGTTTGACTTTTATCACCGTAAAACAACACTATTCACGAGGAAATGACAAATAAAAACGAACATAAATGTGTGAGATTATTTCTCTAAATATATTATTTGTATGTGCCGTTAACAAACAATTGTAAAACGAACGAAAACTTTGTATTTTATTAATACAGAAACCCATCAGGTTTATAGACGATCTTTGTTCAGAACCCACTGCCGCTGCACGCACTTTGTCGCGTCACTGAGTTGCCGTGGAGATCAAATACCGCCGCGGGTGATGAGAAGCCCTTTTACTGTCACCGCGAGCCCGCCAAAAAGCCGCCGACCGCCATTTTGATCCGGTTTGAGGAGCAATCAGCCTCCAGGAAAGAGATTTAACTGATTGTAATTATAAAGAAGGACGCTGCCTGTGGTTTATCAGGTTTATGTTAGCCTTACCTCCCTACTAATTAAAAGTTCTGGCTCATCTGGACCAGGTTTTGGTTCTCATGGGGTACTGGTCCAAATGAGAAAAGAAAAGCATGAAAATATAAGCAGAGAAATTAATTACAGGTGAAGTTAACACAATTAAAGATGGCCGCCRCAGCTACAGGTGTCCTTTCACTTCCATTTTCAAAGTTTTTATTTTCAATATTAAAGCAAAAAAGTCATGTTTTAATGTTCGTGTGACCCAACTTGATTTACAAGAAAATTTCCAGCTCACCAGGGGAAAAAACAAATTCCAACACGAATCTAACTTTGTTTTTGTGAGATTTTAGCCCGACATGGCGCTGTGTAGGTGGGGAGACGCCCTCAGGAGCAGAARACCTGAATCATTTAAAACTAAAAGAAAAAAGGATGTTCTTCCACAACAGAKTTTAACATCTTATCAATGTTTTATAAATAAAAACATTTTCATTTAGGAGATTAAACATCACAGATGGCTGAGGTTGGTGTTCTGGTAGTTATACTCATAAAAACACCAAAACTTTGGACCAATACCACTTTTATGATTGRTAATGTCATTTTTGCTGTTCTTCTACTTTAAAGTGCCTGCGACATGCCTATCCTTCTTTAAATTTAAGTAGGCTACACATAATTTTACCCATTTTGTCCCATGACTGGTCTATTTTCTTTGGAATTTGGCTCAGCCAAAGTGAAACAGGAAGTGACATCAAAGGGGAACTCATTAATAAATAAACTTACTGGTCTCTGTTTATTAAAACAAAGTTATTTAAACTTTAACTCTTCTTCTTAACTCGTCGTCTCTCTTTGATAGCGACTAAAATAATSTAAATAAACAGATTCTTCTSTGCAGTCTGTGTTGTTTTGTATCAACGCTCTGTTTACATGCWGACATTCCCCTTTGACATCACTTCCTTTTTTTCACATGCAAATATCTCGACAACCGTTMATCTCAGCAAYGTGAAATTTGTTTGCAATTTGTTATTAATGYTATSTTTTCAAAAATGCATTCATGTTTATTACAAAAATTTTATGTCTCAGGCACTTTAAACTTTTTTAAACTTCTATCAGCTTTCTTTAYTAATTTAAGACTTTTATGCTTATTTTAGCTGTTTATGCAATTTAGGCAAATTTTTTGTTTTCCCTGTTAATTTCACATTTTTTTGCTATTTTAGAACAAACTAAAATATTTTCATCTTTTTTTCTACAAACATCTTTAATGTTAAGCGTTCATGCTGCATTTTAGCTGGAATTACAAAATCTGTAGTTTGTTTAATGTTCTTGTATTGAGTGTAAATTTAAAAGAAAGCAAATAATCGATGCAGAAATGCGTAAAATTTCAGTTTGTTGTTTTGTTTTCCTGCTGAGCATCAGATGGTTTTGGTGATGAAAGAAACAAAAGCTCAGCGGGACGTGAGCGGGTCAGGGAGGTGTCCAGTGATCACAGTTGATTGTTACTGAGGGAGTAAAGAGACGAATCAGTGAACAGGAGATCGATCAGGCGGGTATTGGTTAACATCAGGGTTTGATTAGTTTGGATTTTAGCACATTTGTTTGTTTTCATTAAAAGTCAGGAAATTCGTCTTGTTTTGAAAATGGAAGAACGGGCCTGAGGGGGGTCAAATGGCAGCCCCACCCAGAAAGAGCTGCCGACAACAACGGGATAGGCTTTGTTGTTTTTTGGTACACTGGTCCATCTGCGCTCAGAAGAAAACRCTTTTTCAAACCCAAAGAGCTGAAAGAAGAAGGCTTGTATGCTCCTGAGAGGCCGGCGTCTGTGTTTTCCTGCTGAGGACGGAGTGATGAAGACATTTTCCATGTCGTGTTGCTCTGAGCTGCAGCTCCACGGTGTGTTTGTGGAATAAGGAGGCCCTTGTTTCTGTCTGTCTGCCCTCTGGCTGGTCAGATGATGTCTGTCTGCTCTTGTCCTTTTGTCAAAGCTGTCTTAGATGTGAGGAGAAGACAGAAAAAAGTTGCAAATGGATGAAAGAAAAGAAAGAGGATTTTAAATTAGGATAAAAATAAGAGCTGGATGACTCGTTGGAGAGGGGGGAGAAGGAGAGAAAGAGCGAGGCGGGGAGTGAATGGGCCCTTTGTGATCAAAAGCCTTGTTTATTTTCTTGGCGCTCGAACTCTTCAGGAGCCACATTGGGCCTGTCTGCRCTGTCGAACTCACCCGACATCCCAGCAACCAGCCGTGAGTCACCGACAGGAGCCGGGTCAGTTCAGAACCAAAACAAGCACAACAAGGATGGAAAAGGGGGTTCTGAATGTCTGAGCCACTCACAGAGCACTTAGTTCAACATCCTGWGCAGCAGAACGGTGGCAGTCCTGAAGAAAACACATTAACATCAAGTTAAAACGTTTCTGATGAGCAGGTGTCATTATTTTCTGTTTGTTTCTCTAAAGTTCTGACAGCACAGGCCAGTTTAATGCATTTTATTTTTCCTCACTACATTCTGATGACTTTAAATCATCAGCTCACAGGAAGATCCACAACAACGAGACACAAAAAGGCCCATACTGGGTACGAAGACACCCAAGTTTGGTACAAATAAGACTGACAGTGGGTTCAAATAGACCCATAGTGGGTACAAAGATCCATAGTGGGTACAAAGATCCATAGTGGGTACAAAGAGGTTGACAGAGGACACAAAGGAACTCATAGTGGGTACAAATAGATCTGTAGTGGGTACAAAGGTTCATAGTGGGTACAAATAGATCTGTAGTTGGTACAAAGATAAGTTTGGGTACAAAGAGATCCACAGTTGGTACAAATAGATCTGTAGTGGGTACAAAGATTCATAGTGGGTACAAATAGATCTGTAGTGGGTACAAAGATTCATAGTGGGTACAAATAGATCTGTAGTGGGTACAAAGATCCATAGTGGGTACAAAGAGGTTGACAGAGGACACAAAGGAACCCATAGTGGGTACANCCATAGTGGGTACAAATAGATCTGTAGTGGGTACAAATAGATCTGTAGTGGGTACAAAGATTCATAGTGGGTACAAAGAAACCCAAAGTCGGTACAAAGATTTGTTTGGGTACAAAGAGATCCACAGTGGGTACAAATAGATCCATAGTGGGTATTTCTGTGAAAGGCGCTTTATAAATAAAACTTTGCTTACCGGTACTTACTTACTTACAAAGAGGTTGACAGAGGGCACAAAAGAACCCATAGTCTGTACAAATAGATCCATACTGGGTACAAGGACACTTGTAATGAGTACAAAAAGTTCTGTAGTGGGTACAAAGAAACCCAAAGTCGGTACAAAGATATGTATGGATACAAACAGATCTATAGTGAGTACAAAGATCCATAGTTGGTACAAAGAGATCCATAGTGGGTACAAAGACACTTGCAGTGGGTACAAAGAAACCCAAAGTCGGTACAAAGATACTTGTGGGTACAAAGAGATCCATAGTGGGTACAAAAAAGGTGACAGTGTGCACCAAGAGACCTATAGTGGGTACAAATAGATCCATAGTGGGTACAAATAGATCCATAGTGGGTACAAATAGATCCATAGTTGGTACAAAGAGATCCATAG
>NW_013952481.1:869991-874718 GCF_001266775.1 Austrofundulus limnaeus
GATACAAACAGATCTATAGTGAGTACAAAGATCCATAGTGGGTACAAATAGATCCATAGTGGGTACAAATAGATCCATAGTTGGTACAAAGAGATCCATAGTGAGTACAAAGACACTTGCAGTGGGTACAAAGAAACCCAAAGTCGGTACAAAGATACTTGTGGGTACAAAGAGATCCATAGTGGGTACAAAAAAGGTGACAGTGTGCACCAAGAGACCTATAGTGGGTACAAATAAACCTGCAGTGGGTACAAAATGAAACAAAGATTTTTTTTCTCAAATAATTAAAACAAAGTTCAGAGAGCTGTGTGTTTGTTTGTGTGTGAGTGTGAAGTGTTTCAGAGGAAGTGAAACAGGAAAAACTTCTGTTTACAGATTTACAGWATGTGACGGTAAACTTCACAACATCCCATCAGGGGGATTTTACATCAGGYTGTCACAAACACCAGCTGGTATTCACACGTGTGTAATGAGATTTACACGCTGCTGTATCGAGCTGATAAAAGAGGAGACAGAGGAGGGACGACATGAGGCCGTGKGGGGAGCGATGGGGGAAGGCCAAAATGGGGGAGGAGAAAAAGAGGAAAACAAATGTGTAGAGGAAAGAGGGAGCTCTTTTCCATGAGCTTGCTATCAGGAGGTCAGGAGGTCATCCAGGGAGGACCCCTGTCCTCTAATTATTCAAAAACATTCATCAATAAATCACTTTCAGATGATAAAACTAAAAACATTTGATCCAGAAGGTGCAGGGAGGAAGAGGAGCGTGAGGATTATCTGACAGTGAGGAAGATGAGTCAGGGAAACCCGAGCGCAGGCAGACGGGTCGGGGCAGAGGTGTGAGCTGGCGGGCTGAGCAGGAAGTGAGGAAGAGGAGCAGCCAGCAGTCGGGTGGGAGGCGTGTGTGTCACGGTGYGGCTCTAAATAAAGCCCCGGCGGTCCTCCTCAGACTATCTCTGGAGGAACTCCCTCTTCCTGTTGGCAGCCTGCACCCCTCACATACTCCGACTGCTCCGTCACGAGCCGGAACAGCAACTGAGCCGGGCCTCGGGTTGGTTCTGACTCCAACACAYTGACTGCAAACAGCTAATGTGAACAATTAACATCTCACCTGCTGTAGATAACACTCAGCTTTWTTACAGCTGATTTCATGCCTCAGAGTTTCCCTCAAACTGGAGTCTGATGAGACGAAGGGATGGTTTGAGTTTATTTTGGGAGCTCTGAGTTACAGAAAACCCCGTCAAACGGCTGCAGCTTGGCGGGCCCTCAGCCCGGCCTCCAGCTTTCTGCATGAGAGCACATGGCAGAACGCCTGAAACGTAAACACGCAGGAAAAACCCACCAGTGTCTGACGCTGGAGCGTGCTCCTGAGGTTCAGACACCTCCAGACGCGGTGCTCCGGTGACCGCCGTGATGCAGACAGAGACCAGAGGGTCCGCCCGCGGCGTGCGGTGGGTGGCCCCAGCCGGCTGATGGTGGCGGCCTCGGTGTGATGTCTGTTGCCATCGCGCTCTCAACCGGAGCCAAAAAACAGAGACTCTGGAGCAGTTCCCGGGACGTATGGAGCCAAACCTACACAAACACGCCGCCGGCCAATCTCAACCCGTCCRAGCCCAGAACATCTGACATTTTATCCTCCAGCATCATCCAGCCTGTGGAAGACTGGGAGCATCATCCTAACTGGAGGTGGCAGGATCAACTCTGTGGGCGACTGAAAGGTCAGACCTCATCGGATCGACGGATCATTTGTCTGAAACCCACAAACCACCAAAAAAAGAGCCACAAATTAGGAAAAAGTGTGAAAGATAATTGTGTAAAACCAGACAAACCATGTGGGAACAGAGCTGAGGGAAAATCTCAGGTTTATTTTTAGCAGTCCAGGTTTTAAACCCCCAAAAATACTTTTTCTGGTGAAAAGAAGTTATTTTAACTGTGTGGATGTATACGGCGGGGGCCTCGGCGCTCCCGCAGGACGGCAGACTACACATGTCAGCTTCAACATATACAACAGGATCAGAGCAGGAGCTGCTGAAGCTCAGAGCTGTTTAAACGGCGGCGACGCGTGAAGGAGAGGAAACAGTGACGAAGAGCAGAACTGAAGGAGGGAGACTGAAAAGTGTAGGAAAAAAMCACAAACCACACTGCAAAAACTGTCCATCTTACCAAGTTTTAAAACCTTATATCAGCCAAAAAGTCTTTTTGATCTCGTTTTCAGACTGATTTACTAAACAAGAACTGATTGTGTAAGAATCTTACCAAGTAAAATTTTCTTACTTCACTGGCAGAAAATTTTTGACTTAATTTGAGTCAAATTTTCAGACTAACAAGACAAATAATCTTACACATTCTGAAAACAAGATGATTATTCTTACACAATCAGTTCTTGTTTAGTAAATCAGTCTCAAAACAAGATCAAAAAGACTTTTTGGCTCATATAAGATTTTAAAACTTGGTTAGGTGGACAGTTTTTACAGTGCAGGTCTGTTGAASTGGAAACAGAAACGTTGAGGAAAACTAAAATAAAAACAGAATACGATCATTTTTATTTGTTTTACACAACGTCCAACTTCACCTGATAAGATCACTAAAAAAAGTTATTAAAGTTGTGAACTAAACCACCAAACTGAAGTAAAACATCAAACCAACAGTCTAGTGATGATGATGATGATGATGATGATGATGATGATGATGATGTTCTGCAGGATGAACAGTTAAAAACAGCCGAGGCTGAATTTACATGTAAAATGCAGCGAAACGCCGGCTGCTACCAGACAGCTCTGCTATTCAAAACCAGGAAACACTCATTTCCATTAACCACACCTCAGCTTCAGCTTTTTAGCCTCCAACAAACAAACAAACAAACAAACAAACAAACAAACAAACAGATGTTTACACACTAAACAACACATTTACAGAAACAGGCTGTAAAATACAGTCTATCTTAAAGCTTCACTGAGTTTCAGGATTTTGTCAACTTCAAAAAGAGGAGGAGGAGGAGGAGGAGAACTGGGACCAGGAGGTCCAAACTGATGAGGAGGAAGAGGAGGGGTTCTCTCAGCAGCAGCCAAAAGGTTTATGTTAATGTTGAAACAACAGCAGAACTTTTGTTTTCTCTCCTCAGGTCAACGAACAGCAGTGTAAAAAAAAAGAGGGTTAAATTAGATAAAATCACTAAAGCTCCAGATAAACCAGGAACTCACCAAGTTTAAATAATTAATAACTCTGTTCATGACARTAAATGTTGATTTAACTGTATTTATTTTCTTCACTTTGAGTTAAAATAATGAAACAAAGACTCTGTAAAGGATTTGCTCCTCTTCCTGTAGAGAGCAGCGCCACCTGCTGGTGTTTGTAAAGATTACAGGTAAATAAAACTTTAGTTAGTTAGTTTTCAAGTCTAAAGAAGCTCATTATTAATAAATAAAAATACCATCATGTTTATTGACTACATGTCCTCATCTCATTRATTAAATTTTATTTTTGGTTCTGTTWATTCCTTTAAATCTTTGCTCCACGTTTTTTAAACGTTTGGTTTATAAAAGAACAAAATAATATTTTAACATGAATTCATTTGATTTGTTTGAATATTTAGAGATAAAATATTTATCTTGTTTGTTTTATCAGGTCGTCTGTGTCACCGGTTCTGGTGCGATCCGAAGATGCAGCCTCACACCTGCAGACATCTGGCCCACAGCGGAACACAGAGACCCATTCAGAGTCCATGTGGACCAACAGAGGGACTCCTGTGGGTTCCAACGGGTCGGTTCCCAGCAGAGAAAGGGGAGAGCCGGGTTCTGACTGGAAACAGCCGGGCCCACCCAGCTCTGAACCACCCAGAACCGACAGCGGCGTCATTATTTAACGACGCTGAGGGCAGATCTGGCTCTTTTCACATGTGATCAAACCAGAACCGAAGGCGGCACAAAGGGAGCTGAAACCCCCCAAAACCCACAGCTGCTGCACCAGAAACACTTCTGCTCTGTTAATGAGAAGACAGAAAACCCAAACGGGTCAGGAGCTCACCCTGCAGGTACCAGGCCAGGCGTGTGGGACCCTCGAGTCCAGCTCATGAAAAACAGATGACTTCGCTTCTTCTGCAGCAGCAGGTGCACGGTGGGCGACAGCAGCGCTCCCAGGCAGCGAAGAGCAGAGAGACAACACACAAAACAACAAGCAGAGCAACAACAAACAACAACAACAAGCAGAGGAACAAACAGAACATTAAAAATCCACAGCAGGACCCGGGACCGGACTSCGGGGCCCGTCCTGCTGCCAGAACCCTTCAATTTTTCAGGGATTTCCCTCCAAACTGGCAACAAACAAACTCTGAGGAACTCTTCACACAGAAGTACTGATCAGGGCYGGGTTCTGAAAACTGATCCAAGTCCAACAGAACCACCACCAGAACCAGTTCTTCACATCAAACCTGGCAGGAGAGGCTGCTCCAGCTGATCAGGACAGTTTAGAGCCTGGAACAGATCCAGAACTCACAGCTAGGAGGACCTGCAAGGGTGGGGGGGTCTCTGGGTGGGGTGGAGGTCTGGGTTTCTGTCCTGGACCTGGTTTCTGTCCTGGACCTGGTTTCTGTCCTGGACCTGGTAGGAGGCGGTTCTGTTGCTGCTTCACGTTTAGACAATAAAAACAAATAAAAACACAAAGAGACAGGAAGTGACTTTGGTCTAAGTTTGCACTTTATTTCTAACACTTACAGGTTTGTTCTGCCCCCGTAC
>NW_013952481.1:874908-876835 GCF_001266775.1 Austrofundulus limnaeus
CACACACACACACCCCCCAGTACCAAAACAGGAGCAGATCCTTCACACGGTGCTGCTTCCTTCCTTCAGTTACATTAAAGAACACCTGGAGTCATAAAGCCCAGCGGGTTGAACGAAGTGGAGAAATCAAAGTGAGCAGAAACGACGGAGCTCTTTGGTTTTTTCACTGTTGAGGTTTTTTCTCTTTAGCAGTAAAATCTATCTTTTCTCTCCTCTTAACCTTTGGATTTAAGCTGCGTGTAGAAAAAATAGAAAGGAAAATGTTTAAACTTCTTAATAAATCAACGCGAGGCAACGATCCTGTCGCGTTTGACGTTAGGTTTGCGTCATCGAGACCCCAGAAACTAAATTTAATTTATGGAGTCGAGCTGGAAAAGAAAAACAGCCGAAGTTCTTCTGAAGCCTTTAATGTGTATTTACAGGTGTGTGTTTGGAGTGGGTCAACTTTGGTATCATTCTGGGTCCACCACAAACACTTGGTCTGGATTTTAACTCCACCGGACCTGAACGGCCATGTTGGATTTAAATTAAAAAAAAAGTCACATTTGTGTTTTAAAGCCACGAGAACAGCTCGTTCCTTCGTTCCCTCCCTCCTGAGTTCAGACAYGTCTTTGTTCCTTTTATTTTAATAATAAAGCTTTTTGGTTTGGAGCTTCAGAGGTAAGTGTTCCGAAGATCTGAGAGCAGAGGAGCGATTTAAAGTCCAATCAGCTGAACGATAGAAAAACTAAGTTAAAACCAGTTAAGTTGAGGAACAAAAACTAAAGGTTTTACGTCCTTCTCATATAAAACTAATTGAGATATTTGAGTGAAAAGGGAGGTTTAAACTCCTAAAGGAGAAATTTAAATAAAGGAAAACTTCTGTTTTTCAGTCATTTCAAGTTTTTACTAAAAAAACCCTAAACACTGATATTAAAAAGCAAAAATAACAATAATTTAACATCTTATTGAAAGAAAAGCTCATGAGATAAAGGTTAAAACAGTCTTGGTTTGGTTTGAAACATTCGTTTTGTTTCTCCTCGTCTCCGACTGACCTCCCTCTCTGCTGCTTCACAACAAACCCCTGAAAACTAATTAACAGACTTAAATAGGATCCAATAAATACATAAATAATCAATAAATAAAGTCAGAGCAGGAGAGTTTCATAAAATACAGACTTGTTTTCTCACCCACAAAATTAAAACCTCACATCGTCTTCTTGGAGCAATAAATACAAAGTTCTTTTTTTCTCAACAAAAAGCCAAAAGTCAGAGAAGATTTTAAAGTTTTTGGTTCTTCGGTCTTTGTTAAAGAATAAAAAAGCTGATCACGGTTATCTTCATCGTCTGTGTCCTTTCAAAATAAAGCTTGTTACTGTTTTCAAMCCAGGGCTTGTTCTCTGGTTATTTAATCATGTTTTTAGAAAAACAGAAAAAATAGTAATAAATAAATAAAAAAGTTGAAGCTCTAAATATTTTCTTTGCATGCTTACAAACAGTTCCTGTGTCGTAACTAGAGATGGGACCAGAAGCTGGAAGCTGAAGCAACAAAAGATGGACTTTTAAGCCACGCCCCCCTCAGTGTAAACAAAAACATTTAGTAACACAAATGAAGTGTTACCAAATGTTTTTATTTTGAAGTGTTGCCAAATGTTTTTATTTTGAAGTGTTACCAAATGTTTTTATTTTGAAGTGTTACCAAATGTTTTTATTTTGAAGTGTTACCAAATGTTTTTATTTTGAAGTGTTACCAAATGGTTTTATTTTGAAGTGTTACCAAATGTTTTTATTTTGAAGTGTTACCAAATGGTTTTATTTTGAAGTGTTACAGGTTTTATTTTGAAGTGTTACCAAATGGTTTTATTTTGAAGTGTTACCAAATGGTTTTATTTTGAAGTGTTACCAAATGGTTTTATTTTGAAGTGTTACCAAATGGTTTTATTTTGAAG
>NW_013952481.1:878025-879824 GCF_001266775.1 Austrofundulus limnaeus
GTGTTACCAAATGGTTTTATTTTGAAGTGTTACCAAATGGTTTTATTTTGAAGTGTTACCAAATGGTTTTATTTTGAAGTGTTACCAAATGTTTTCCTAGAAAATTATTTTTTTAAAAAAGGTTAAAAACAGAAAACAGCTCTGAGGTTGAAAATAGTTTGTTTCACGGTTTGGTTTGTTCATTTTCACACGTGCACACTCACACACACACACACACACACATACACACACACACATACACACACACACACACACACACACACACGCACACACACATCTTGTGCATTGGTTTGGTTTTATTTGGTTTGGTTGTGTATCTAAAAAGTTTTGCTTTTGGTTTTTTTCAGTTTTGGCTTTTTCACGACATTCTGAGAGGACTGAAAAGTTTTTCTTGTTCACGTCTTGGAAGCTACATTTTCACAGTTATTTCCAAGTAAATAAAAACGAACAGAAAGAGCGTATGAAAATACTCAACCGACCCCTCATCCCGCCCCCCTTCGCGTGGTACGATAAGTAAAAAGCTATGAGACAAACCCGAACAGACACACTATGGAAAGCAAAAACAAAAATAGATATTATTCTTAAAGTCAGTTTGAGGTTTTTTTCTTCTTTTCCTTATTTGGTTCAGGAAAGGAGTGAGAATAAAGCCGGGGTTTTCGGCTCCGTGGAGGAGGAGGAGGGGGGGTCTGTCTGCTGAAACAAGAACAGCAATCACAGCTAAAGACGAGCAGACAGGAGCCGACCCCCTCCCTCAGTGTTTTATTTGGTTTCACTCATACAGAAGTAGCTTTGGGTTTTTKGGAACTTCTTGTTTTTGGTCCTCCTCGTCCTGCTTTCCCCCCGCAGCTTCTCCAACCTCTGGCTCCTCCTTTTTTTGGTCCTTTGATCTGATCTTTGGAGACAAAGGAGAGGGGCAGATGGGATGGAGGGCAGGGGTTTTTATTGAGGGGTTGTGGGGGGGGGACGCCGATGTTTCACCTCCTGCTTTTGTTCTTTTTGGTCTTTCTTATGCTTGTATTTGTGTTTTTTTTATTTTTTTATCCTTTGACACGGCTGAGGTTTGTCTGGACACTCGTCTCCCGGGCGAATCCAGAGACGAGCGCTGCCAGAGGCGATGCTTTGGTATCCAAGAGTGACGGWCTGGAAGATGACATGAGGATGGTTGTGTAAGGGGCGGTGAGAAATCAAAGGAGGTAAATGTAAGAAAAGACAATAATCCCAGGACAGTTTGTCCACTCCTGCCTGTGGTGCAGTTAACCCTCTTTGTTCGCTGCGTACACTTTGGTTTCAGCAGACATCAGGACGATGGCTGTGTGTTTTTAAATAAATCCCAAGAATTAAACATTAACTTTAACTAAATAAACACATTTTACTCACAGCAGAACTTAAAGCAGCTTTATGAAATAAAATGATCATTTTGAATTTAATGGCAGCAAAACATCTCAAAATGTTCAGACAGGAAGAATAAAACCTRTAAAAGTCTAATAAACAGCTGCAGGAGTGTTTTATAACTGATTRTTGTTATGATGTTGGTTATCAGAACACAGTCCAACAACTTGCTGATGGTATAGGGGTGCATTAGTACCTCTGGAATGAGAAGTTTATGCATCTGGAAAAGTTTGAACTCTGATGACCTCTGGAAACTTATTAATACTGATACAGGTACAAACAAACAGGTCCTCTAACCTCCAGAACTGGATCCACTAAAACCTCCAGAACTGGATCCTCTAAAACCTCCAGAACTGGATCCACTAAAACCTCCAGAACTGGATCCTCTAAAACCTCCAGAACTGGATCCA
>NW_013952481.1:879914-881663 GCF_001266775.1 Austrofundulus limnaeus
GTGTAACGTTCATTGTGTTCTGTTGTAAATAAAAAAATGTGATTATCAGATTAGAAAATCATTAAAGTCTGTTTTTTATTTTATTTCATAAAATTTCCATTCTTTTTTAAACTGATATTTGGATATTTTTTCTTTTAATGGGAAAGTTTGAAACTTGTGTGTTTAATAAAAAGAAGCCTGATGTGGTACTGTGATAATCCCCACCCGCCTGTTAATCCAGGGTTAAAACAGAAAGCTGTCTGATGGACGTAAAGCTGTGACGACAGAGGTAGGTAGAGTTCCTGCAGGTGGGATCAGCTGTAAAAATCTAAGACACCGAAGTGGACGACGAGTAGAAAATAATAGAAAAATAGATGTTTTTGTAAAATCTTCAACTGAAAATGGAAAAATAAATCCTGAGTGAAATGAGAAATGTTCTGACGACATGTAGATCTGATCTGAGGACGATCAGAAAGTCTGTTTGAGCTAAAGCTTTTCTCTCCGTTTGTTGTTTTTTTTTTTTTTTTTTTTTTTTTTTGGTTTTCAGTTTTTGGTATTTGGAGATTTTGGTTTAGATCTTTGTGTTTCTCTTTGAGCATTTCTTTTTTTTTTTTTTTGAACAATCCGTTTACCATCTCGACACTTTTCTTTGCCTCCAGTTTCAGTTCTTCCTGCCGTTCGTGTTTTTTTTTAGGTGCTCGTTTCCCGAAGCGTCTCAGCGACGCCTCTCCAGCTGCAGGTCATTATTTGGTTTCAGGTTTCCCTCCATCCTTCTGCGGTTCTCTCCATCCTCTCCATCCTCCGTCTCTCCTGCTTCCTCCTCTCGTCCGTCTGAGGGTATTTTTTGGCATCAGGAGACTTCAGAGGGAGGAAGGCGGAGTCAAACGAACCACAGATCAGACAGAGAGATGGCTTTGGTTCAAAGGCGATGTTGTAGATTTGGATTTTTAAAGCTTCCTCCTCGTCCTCCTCGTCCCGCTCTGACGGGACCCCTCGGCTGTCGGTCGGCGATCACTCGGCCATGGCCCCCCCCAGGGGCGGCGGCGAAGCTTCGCTGAAGGAACAGAAAGAGGCGGGGCTTGAACAAGGGGACGCGGACTCCTCGGGGCACGACGTCGGGCTCATGATGTTGCTGGTGCCGGTGGGCGGAGACTGACAGAAGGAGGGTCTCGGGATGCAGCCGCCGCTGACCAGTCCCATGGCGGGCACCGAGGACGTCGCCGCCGAGCTGGTCACCATGGGGAGGAGGCCGGGGCGGTTCAGGAAGAGGGAGGGGCGGAGGGAGGGCGGGCCGTGTCCGCCCAGGAACATGTGACCTGCTCCGCCCTCCAGGCTGGAGATGGGCAGCTGACCGCCGGAGGCTGCCAGCGCTGGGAGGGGGCGGAGCCAAAAAACAAAAATACCAGGAAGAGAAGAGAAAAAAAGAGATTTATTTAAGAGAAGGAATTTAACGAGCAGAAACACAAACAGGAGAAACTGAGAGGAAGGAGGTGAGGATGATGAAAGAAGATCAAAGGAGCAGTGAAGTGGTGAAAACGCTGCAGCTGTCCTGATAAAGTTTAAACCTGAAGCAACAACTGAACGCTTCATTTTCTGTTTGTCAACAACTCTGTACTTTGTCCTAACGAGCTCGTAGATCACACCATATGGGAGAAATCTTGTGCCAGCAGGAACTGAATCTGGATTGCTCTGATTGGGCCTCATGCAAGAACCGTTCGTACGCATAGATTTGTTCTTAAATTGTGCGTACGAGTGATTTAGGAGAATTTG
>NW_013952481.1:882431-884072 GCF_001266775.1 Austrofundulus limnaeus
GCAAATTAATTCAGATACAAAACTTTAAATTCAGTTTATATTTAGTTAAATTCATTTTCAAACCAATGCATTCAGATTCAAATTATGAACACTCAAATTCAGTTCCTGCTGGCACAGGATTTATCCCGTACCACCAGCCCAGGATCTCTGCAGGTTTTGAGACGTTTTGACTTCAGAGGCTGCAGAAACCCTGSAGTCTGGTTTATTAAAGGATCGCACCACTAGAGGGAGCTCTTCCTCYGTCTCAGTGACCATTTTAAAACTCGTTCAGACGCTCTTTTCACCTCCACATGAACACAGAAGCTCACAACTACATTACCCACAATCCTCTCATCCTAACAACAGAGGCTCAGGCATTTCTCATAACATTTGTGATTAAACTGCTGTTAAAAATGATGACATTTTTAGTTTTTTTGAACCGATCCTTTGTGTTAAAGTAGGACGAATATGAAGCTTATTTGTTGAAATGGAGAGAAAAGGATGAGATGATGTCATCTACTTTGTGACAGTTTTTAAAAACAAACTTTTATATAGAATTAGAGCCTCTGTGCTGTCAYAGACTCCCACAGTAAACACTTTAATCCATGACGGCTCCTCGTCTGTAAACATTCAGAGTGTGTGGCCTCAGAGCGATCCTCGCCTCATTCTTCTCTCTGTCAGCTGGATGTTCTATCAACACTTGGCCTAAAGGAGGCTGGCTCTGAATGAGGCCGAACAGAGCGACGGGAAGAGCAGAGAATGGGCGCTGTAGGCAGACGCAGCACATGAAGGAGCTTATTTATGATGCCTAATTGATTCGACAGCAGAATCCTCTGTCAGAAAGAGTAAAAACGAGTTATTTAGCCACCAGGTGTTGATATTGTGTCTGTTCGCCTCTTCCTCCTGAGCGTTGCCACGAGGGGCCCCTTGTCAGCCGCTGATAATAGCAGGTTATTGTAGGAGAGTGAAATTGAATCTTTCACCATACCGAGAGATTCAAAACKTTGTGCTGAGGAGGAGGAACGAGAGCCGGGCTCGCCGGTGGCCGCTTTCGGCTGAAGCTTTACGAGAAAATTCATTTTGTACAGAGAGGATGGAGGGTGAAATGGAGACGGTGGAATGAGGAGGGGGRAGGGGCGGGGTTCTGCATGCTCGTACGATCACACAAACCTTGCATGGTAGCCAGAGGATTACTGCCAATCAGGGCCTGGTTCATCCCTGTACTCACACCCATTATTGTGTTCCTGAAACAGGAAGTCCACACATATTTTCACACGCAGTTAGAACTGCCTAAATAATCAGGTTAAAGAGCATTTTTAAAGCTAAGAAGTGCTTCCAGTACATATAAGACAGGCAATCTGTTGTCTGACTTGTATTTAGAGACAAAATTCAAAACTGCAAAAAAATGTCCACCTAACCAAGTTCTAAAACCTTATATCCAGAAAATCTTGTTTTGAGACTGATTTACTAAACAAGAACAGACTATATAAGATTATTTGTCTTGTTAGTCTGAAAATTTGACTCAAATTAAGCCAAAAATTTCTGCCAGTGGAGTAAGAAATTTTTACTTGGTAAGATTCTTAAATACTTGATTTGACTCAATTTTTTATTTCAAGAATCTTACCAAGTAAAATTTTCTTACTCCACTGGCAGAAATTTTTG
>NW_013952481.1:884106-887135 GCF_001266775.1 Austrofundulus limnaeus
CTTAATTTGGGTCAAATTTTCAGACTAACAAGACAAATAATCTTACACATTCTGAAAACAAGATTGTTATTCTTACACAATCAGTTCTTGTTTAGTAAATCAGTTTCAAAACGAGATGAAAAAGACGTTTTGGCTGATATAAGGTTTTAAAACTTGCTTAGATGGACAGTTTTTGTTGTTTGTGCAGCTCTTTTTGTTTCTAAACTGAGCYGTGTTCTCTTTAACATACAACATGTTCTGTTAGGAACAGAGAGGAGGGGAAAGGAACTCACCCGGTGTTGAGSCCGGGCGTCCCGAGGCTGGAAGAAGCCGGGCTGGCTGTGCTCTGAGGAGGAAGAGGAGGAGGAGTGGCTGCAGAAGAAGACATGGCGGCCGAGCTGACTGGAGTCATGGGGCAGGAAGCTGAAGGTGACGAACCGGCACCTGAGAGGAGCAGAAGGAGTGTGATGTTGGGTGACGGCGTTGGGACAAACACTTGTTCGTCACGTGKGAGACGTTTGGGACGGTTCGAGTCCATAAATCAGCAGGACGAGTYGTGACGAGTCGGTAAACAACTCAGAGAGGCAGCTGAGCCTCCATGTCAATAAAATATCACCAGTTTCTCTCCGGCAGAAACCGTTTTGTAAAAAGACGATTGCTCAGCGTTTCATCAAATCAGCAGAGGAGTTTAACCTGTCTGAGAGCGACCTGCGGGTTCAGAACATCTCAGGTAATTACAGCTCACCTGTTGTGCTGAGGCTGGTGGTGACCTGGGACAGACCCTGACTGGAGATCTGCAGGCGGAGAAACGAGAAAATCCTTGTCAAATAAATATCAGTTTGGATGAGGGAATCAAACGAGCGGTCTGGGCCGGGGGCGGTACCATGTGGGGGCTGTAGCAGTGGGCTTTGTGCGTGACGACAGGTGAAGTCTGGCTGGGCAGGGGAGGGGTGCTGCTGCTGGACGGGTTGATGCGTTTCTCCTTCTGCCGCCGGTTGCAGAACCAAACCCGGATCACCTCCTTCTCCATGTTCAGCTGCTCGGCCATCAGCAGGATCTCCTCCGACGTGGGCTTCTGGTTCTGAGGAGGAAAAACGTAAAACGCATCGTTTAAACCCACGATCAGATCTGTCAGCTTCCATGTCCTAAACTGAGTCCGGCTCCTACCGAGCTGAAGTTGCGCTCCAGGACCACGCGCACGTTCGTCTCGATGCTGGTGCGTTTCTTCCTGCGTCGGCCGGGAAGACCCTCGATGCCCAGCAGGGGGGAGGAGATGGAGGAGGGGCTGGGCAGCATGCTGTCCACCGCCATCGTTTCTGCAGGAGACCAACAGAAACGAAATGAAGCTAAAGATGCTAAAGATGCTAACTCACAATATTCTTCTTAAAARACTGGACCAGTACGGTGTGAGAGGTTTGCCACTTAAATGGTGTCAAGTTATTTAGAGAATAGGAAACTGTTCAAACTTGTGATGTACGTTCTATACCCAAAATACTCACCTGTGGTGTCCCGCAGGGTCCAGTGCTTGGCCCATAATTATTTCTTTTGTATATTAAGGATTTAGCAAATGTATCAAAGTTAATTAAATGTGTTCTTTTTTTTGCTGATGACACTACTTTTTAAAAACTAAATCTGCAACAGATAAAGCAGCAAAAAGAAGTCCTACATGTGTAAAATATGAGCTGTTGGTTGGTTAGCTAACTGGTTGGTTGGTTGTTTAGTTAGTTGTTTAGTTAGTTGGTTGATGAGTTAGTTGGTTGATTAGTTAGTTGGTTGGTTAGTTAGTTGGTTAGTTGGTTAGTTAGTTGGTTAGTTGGTTGGTTAGTTGGTTGGTTAATTAGTTAGTTGGTTAGTTAGTTGGTTAGTTGGCTGGTTAGTTAGTTGGTTAGTTAGTTAGTTGGTTAGTAGGCTGGTTAGTTAGTTGGTTGGTTAGTTACTTGATTGGTTAGTTAGTTGGTTAGTTGGCTGGTTAGTTAGTTGGTTAGTAGGCTGGTTAGTTAGTTAGTTGGTTAGTAGGCTGGTTAGTTAGTTGGTTAGTTACTTGATTGGTTAGTTAGTTGGTTAGTTGGCTGGTTAGTTAGTTGGTTAGTTAGTTAGTTGGTTAGTTAGTTAGTTAGTTGGTTTGTTAGTTGGTTGGTTAGTTAGTTGGTTGGTTAGTTAGTTAGTTGGTTGGTTAGTTAGTTGGTTAGTTAGTTAGTTGGTTGGTTAGTTAGTTGGTTAGTTGGTTAGTTACTTGATTGGTTAGTTAATTGGTTAGTTGGCTGGTTAGTTAGTTGGTTAGTTAGTTGGTTGGTTGGTTAGTTGGTTGGTTAGTTAGTTAGTTGGTTAGTTAGTTGGTTGGTTAGTTAGATGGTTGTTAGTGAACTCCTGCCCTCTGTCTCACCTGCGTCGCTCAGCCACTTCTCCAGCAACGGTTTCAGTTTGCACATGTTCTTAAAGCTCAGGTTGAGCGCCTCGAAGCGGGAGATGGTGGTCTGGCTGAAGTCGTTGCCGTACAGTTTTCCCATGGCCACGCCCACATCCCCCTGATGGAGACACAACCGGTGGGTGAGCTCGCACTTAAACACGCAAACCGCCGCCATCCGCCTCTTCAAGACTTTACCTGTGTGAATCCCAGCTTTATGCGTCGCTGTTTGAAGGTGCGGGCRAACTGCTCCAGCTCCTCCAGGTCGCTGGGTTCTTCGGTCATGTGGGCGCCCTGAGCGCCCGGGGTCAGGCCCGAGGTTAACGAGGACGCCATGGCGCCGCTGGACGCAGAGGCAGAGCTGACGGACGTCACGACGCCGCTGCTTCTGCTGGCAGCTGCAGAAGCTCCGCCCCCGCTGCTTCCAGCTTCGCTGCTCTTCTCCCTCTGGAACAGAAGAAACGACACARCGTGATTTAATTAAGATTTATCTTCATCATGTGATACATGAGGTTATTTAGCTTTGAGCAGCAGGAGGTGAAAAATTATGTTTCTTATCAGTTTTTAAAGGGATTCCGATTAGTTGTAACATTAGACTATTTAATAAACATTTATTTTAACTGTAAAATAAAGACTGTAAAAATAC
>NW_013952481.1:887895-892189 GCF_001266775.1 Austrofundulus limnaeus
ATAATAATAATAATAATAATAATAATAATCGTTATTTCGAGAAGTCTTCCAAAGTGCAACTCTCTTACTGAACTGAGATTTTTGCAGTGAAGGATTAGAAAACCCTCCATGAACTGATGAGTTGTTTCTCCTGATGAATACATGAACAGATATTTTTTAAAAAGAGCAACTTTTTGTTTAAGTTTAAATGTTTTTATATTTCTTCCTTCAGCTGCAGACAGAATCAGAACCTGTGCTTGGAGGCCCATGCGAGGCGGGGAGGTGAGGAGTCCTCCTGCACTTTGCTGAGGTAGCTGGATCAGATTTGCTGTCGAGAGCAAACCTGGAAACAAAAACAGGAAGTTAAACAAACAAAGAGAGAACTTAAAGAAGAACGCTTCTTCAGATGTCCTCACCCTGCTGAGGCGGCTGCGCCTGCGCGGGCTGAGACAGGAGGAACTGGGCCGGGGACTGGAGGGGATGACCCGGCATCAGAACCAGCTGCTGGAGCTGCAGCAGCTGCTGGATGTCCTGCAACACAGACAGCGTTCAGCCGCGAGGTTAGCAGGAAGCTCACCTGCAGAGTGCACTGAAAAAACTAAAATTTATTTAATTATTCTTTTTAATTTTACAAAAAAAATATTAAAATCTCTAAACTGTTAGAATTTACTAAATAAATAATACGYATTATATTCGTGTATCAATAGTACTGTACAAAAAAGTAAATGCTAATATTATTTTATCAGTAATATTTAAGTGTTTTTTCTGGACAGCAGATAATAAATAAATAACAATAAATCAGGTTAATTTTACTTAATTTGATCAAGTATATTTAACAAGATTTAGATGAGCAAACTAAGAAAAATTTACCTGATTAATTCACAAATCTTTATTTTCTTAGTAACATTTATTAGATAACAATGAGTAAATTTAATAATAATTTAAATAATGTTTGTGCAAATTGTTACGAGGATTTTCTCAAGTAAATCTCTCAAGTTCTCTATRTGAGAGTGGGCGGAGCTGTGTGTACCTGCGCCGTGAGCTGGATGGGCTGCGACAGGGCCAGCTGTGGGGGCGGGGCTTGGAGGGGCTGTTCCTGTTTGTTTGGCTGCTGTTGGGGCTGTGGTGGGTTCTGTTGTTGTTGTTGTTGGTTGGCTTGCTGTTGTGCGGCGGCGTGGGCGGCGTGCGCGGCGTGGGCGGCGTTCGACTGCTGAACGGCCGCCGCCAGCAGCTGAGCCTGAGCCTGTTGGAGGAGCAGCTGCTGCTGGGCCGGGAGGAGCGCAGCGAGCTGGGAGGAGGAGGAGGAGGGAGGAGGAGGAGGGAGGAGGAGGAGGGAGGAGGAGGAGGAGGAGGAGGAGGAGTCACTTCAGTTAAAAATATTTAATTTATTTTTATATTAACAGGAGCTGCTCGGGTTTTATTTTCTGCTCCTCACCCCGGCCAGCTGACTTCCTGCGAGCATCAGCTGAGTGTGATGATGCTGCTGCTGCTGCTGGGAGGGAGGAGGAGCAGGAGGAGCAGGAGGTGCAGTGCTGTGTGTGATCTCTAAACTCTCCTCGCTCTTCCCCTGAAAGATAAAACAAACAAACTGTAAATGTGAAGTTTTACATAAACTCTGTCATCATTTAGAGAGATCAGAAACGCAGCTGATTTTTTATTTCCTGTTCTCTGACCTCGCTCTCACTCTTCAGTCCTTTCAGGTCCTTTCCTCACATTTTTCTCTGAACTTTTACGAACTCCTAACTTTTTTAATTGATCAGTTTTAGYTTYTAGCRTTAACTGAAACAATGACRTCRCTCTTTAATTTGTGCSAAGAGATTTTTGATTTTAAATGAAATAAAGAGCTGAAACTCACTTTGCTGCCGGCCGCTGAGGGAGAGAGGCTGTAGCTTTTTATCATCTGGACCTGCAGGAAGCAAACGTTAACATTGTTTCCTGATTACATCACTTTAACTAAGGTTCAAGAGTTTTTATGAGCCAAAAACACAAGACTGTTAATATTTCACCTCCCTCTAATATTCACAGCTGTATTATGYTTTTAGAAATAATAAACCTATTTATTTATAGTTACTCTCCAGTGATTATAGATTAATTYATCACCAAAAGATGAAAACCAACCTGATCATCAGGGCTGTTTCTGTCAGAGTCTGAAAAACAAAAAGACATTAAAACTGTTTGTTTCACTGCGTTCATTAATTACATTAGTAAATATAAATAATGTAATTTAATAATAGAACTTTTCTTTTCTGCTTGTTTTGCATTAAAATTAGTTCAGGTTTCAATATTTACAAACAATAAAACATATTTTAACTTCATTATGAATTGTTTTATCCTGCCTTTGTCATCAAAAGTTCTTTTGTCTTAAAGAGAAATAAAATAAAAACATTTATGTTGTGAAGTATTTACTGGAGAATAAAAGCATTTATGAGAATGAAAAATAATAAAATTGAACCAGACAGCATGCCGTACCTGAACTGTCCCCTGGATATTCAGCTCCAGGTGTTTCCTCCCCTGAAGCTTTGGACATTCTGATATCTGCAGGAAAAACACAGAAACTAAATCTGAAACAGGAAGAAAACGATCTGCAATTAAAGTCCAAATACCTGAAACTGAACTGAAAACTTAAAGTTGCTCTTCCGTTTATTTCYTTACTTTGTTTTTTCTTTATTAGTGAAATAAAAACTTCAACCTAAGCAGGGATTTTTGCTGTAAAATAAAATTTAAAATGAATGGAGGTGGGTTTAATGAGTTGCAGTTACATGATGGAACCAGATGGTGGCAGCACTTTGTCAGACATGAGCAGCAGGAGTGAGGTTGTGTTTCTGCAGCTGCACATTTTAGGACCTGATAATTATTATTATTTAACAGTAAATTTAAAAAATGCAGAGAAGGTGATGATTATCAGATAATTAAAAAAGTGATTTTTAAAGGTAAAACCAAAAATACAATCTCAAAGCTCAGACTGAGCAGGAATTATAATTATTATTATATTTGGAAAATCATAAAGCAAAACATAAAAATTGAATGAATGTAATTTTATTAGCATGAAGAGAAATAAATAGACAATTAAAAAGTGTCAGATTGAGCTTTAAACAAAAACCAAAAAAGGTTCATAGAAAAAAATCGATCATTTAAAAAAATCACATCAAACTTGTTACAAAATATTAATTAACAGATTCTAACAAATTCATGATCAAATTGATAAAACATTAAAGTTTTCATCTGTAAAGATTTGAGATTTTCAAAATTTACATTTAAATTTAAAATAAAGAAACTGAATTTTCTCTGAAAAAGGACTGAAAACTGAGTGTGGTAGCTAAACTGAAGCTAAAAGCTAAAATGAGCTAAAATGCCATTAAAAGCCAGATTGACTAAACCTGTAACAAATAGCTAAACCTAGCAGAACCACAGCTAAAGGCTAAAGCTAGCAGAACCTTGAAAAAAGCCCTCAAATAACCAAAACTGTTACTGAAAGCTAAAATGATTTAAACTGTGGATAACAGGTAAATTTGGCAAGCTGACAGCTACATTTATTAAAACCATAGCTAAAAGCTAAACCACGCTAAAAGCTAAATTAATCAAAACCAAAAATAAAAGCTTAACTTGGTAGCTGAAAGCTAAAAGGACCAGAGCTACAACCAAAAGCCACAATTAACAAACCAAAGCTAAAAGCTAAATTGATCRAAAACAAGGATAAAAACTAAACCTTAACAAAACCATAGCCGAGAGCTAAACCATGGCTAAAAGCTAAAGTCAGTGTAGCAGGAGCATTATGAAAAGCTAAAATTAGACAGAAAGTAGCTACAAGGAGGACAAGAAGGTATTTGTTTAAGCAGGTTTTTAGGAAATRTTTTTGATTTGAGGAGATYTGAATGTTTTAAATAAAGTTTWTTCAAAAAGTGAAAAAGTTCCAAATAAAACCGTCAGTGTGAAAATATTAAAACAGATTTCATCAAACTTTCAGCTGCATCTCATCATGTTATGGTTTAACCCCCCTGATGTCCCCCTGATGTCCCCCCAGTCCAGATCAGAGACCAGTTTTCTTTCTGAAGACAAACTTTATTTTCAGACACGGATTTGTTTCAGAGGAGAACTGGACTCTGTCGGAGCGGTGATGYATCCGTCAGGGTCGCTGTCAGGGAATTAGAAAAGGCGGGGGGGACAGAATGGCTGGAGGGGGTCCTAAACTCAATGCTCTCCCCCTTTAAGCCCCCCCCTGTCGCCCACCCACCCCGCCTCGGTCACGCCTGTCAGAGGCCGGTGACAGACGGCGCGTGGGTTTCTGTGTGTGTGTTGAGTGTGTGTGTGTGTGTGT
>NW_013952481.1:901416-905908 GCF_001266775.1 Austrofundulus limnaeus
GTGGGGGGGGGGGTTGTATTCTTTAAAGCTTCTGCGACAAACAGAAAGAATACTAATAATAATGATAAAAATAAAAACACTGAAACACGAGCGAGGTGAGGAACCTGCACACAATTACAGGCGTCCAGGGCAGAGATAATTATAACAACAGAGAAAATAGGTGTGTGTCCGTGTCATTGTATGGATCAGATCCACAGGGGGTCGACTATACAATAACGACCAATTTAATGGAAAAAGTCTGTTTTTGTGTTTGTGTTCAGACTGGAGAACACAACGGGGACGCCAGCGTGACGCCATTAGACTTTTCACAGCAATAACACAACCAACGCGATATATGTCTTATCATTTGCACTATAATCAGCTCTTTGTGTGTGTGCGTGTGTGTGTGTGTTCACACGTGCACGCACACGCAGCCCCGGCTGACTGACCCAGCACCATTTCACACCACTGACCAGTACAAATTGGATGTGGGTCGGCTCTCTCTGCAGACACACAACTCGTAAACACAAACACGAGCCGAGCCGAGCCGAGCGGCTCAAAATGGCTGAAAGGCGGCGAGCGGAGTCGGGGTCTGTCCTGTGACCGAGGTGTGTGTGTGTGTGTGTGACCTCTTCTTCTGCTCGTTTTAAATCACGACGCTCTACAGATTAACGACAGAGAATCTGACAGTTCTGTCTTCAGATTAAAGCTGAAAACACGAGGATTATAGAAACATTTCAGCTCTCAGACGTCATTTTATTTTGAAACTGAACGGTGGAATTTAAAAAGCTGCAGAACTGAAACTGAACTCGGCCTAAAATTGTGTTAGATTTCAATTAAATAATAAAGTTATAATTATCCAGCTTCTCTTCTTCTCTTGATAAATTACTGTAGTTTATTAATTTATTTATCTTCTTACWGCATTAGGGACAGGAAGTGAGTTAAATATTCAAAGTGGGAGGCATCAACACTACCTTCCAGGTGGAGACACAAAGTTGTTTCTGTATTATTTGAGACAAATCTAAAATAAATAAATAAAAAACAAAACTCAAAGTGCACAGCGTCTGTTTCTGCTGTTGCGTTTTATTTTGAAAGGGTTATAAAGTGGAAACTAGGATCCTGGGTGAGCTCAGCTTTACTGTTAAGGTGCATCCATGCATGAAGTCATATTTAAAGCTAAAATATAAAGTAGAGTTAAAGAACAAAATTAACTTATAATTGTCTCAAACTGGACTGAACTTATGTTTTAAAAATTTGAATTTATTGGGACACTAATTACAAAAAACTAGTATTAATTCAGTACATAAGTACATTCAGATACGTGCTTTATTTTAATGCTTTAAATCATCAAATGTTACGTCTAATATGATATTATTTCCCTCTTTGCTTGTTTGAGTCACAGCTTTATGATTTTCTACTTTAATATTTTGCAGTTTGAATCAGCAGCTTTGCCTCTTTCAGCCTTGTTGTTTTTAATCATATTGTATAACTTTGTGAACTTTTTGCTAATAAAGCCATTTGATTGTGTTTTCTGTGCAGCAGCAGCCTTCATGTCCAACACTAACCTCTGCTTATTGTCCCCCCTCCTGAACGGTCCCCCCGAGCTTCATATGGACCTCAGTAATTACAGCGTGGCCTTGCCATGCCCCCCCTGCAGAGTCTAATTGTGTGGATTCCTGTGAGCACGCTGCGTTCGCCTCAGATGTTCGCCTTTATGTGCAGGTCTGGTGTACAAACGTCCGCAGAGAGGTGAATAACGAGGAAAAAAAAACTCATTCATATGTTTTTGTCCRACATTCATTTATTCTGACATGAAAAAATGTCTCTTTTTTTGGAAAGTTTCCTGACGTTTTGTTCAGATGTACGGCAGAATTAAAATTTATCCCTGACTAATTTATACAGAAATAAAAAGCAAAACTAATGATTTCATTCAAACTAAATGTGCAAAACTTTCAGTTATTAAAACAAACAAACTCGGGTGTTTTGAAACAAATCAGGTTAAAAAAGCATTTAGATTGAAACAAACGTGTTATAAAAATGAATCCATTTTAATAAAAGGTTGAAGTGTTTTTTTATTGAAACGTCCTTGAATTAATGTTTCTATAATGTTGAGTAAAACTGTCCTTGGTTTTTATTTATAATGAAAGTTAAGTTTATGTGATCTAATGTTGTATTCAGAGGGTCTTTGTTGAATAAAGCTTTCTGTGATCAAATAAAATAAAACACTTTAACCATTATTCTCTCTTCTCATCTTTGATGCTGACTCTTGAATATCCTCAGGTTAGAAATGCTGATTACAAACACAAGCGTGAGCTTTTAAAGATAAGTTTTCCCTGTAATGCTATGATCCTCTGCTGTCACCTCCTCATCAAGAGGAAACTACTCTATTGTACCTGCTGGTTAGTGGACACAACGRCACACAACAGAACTCACGTTTTATACCAGTAGATCACAGATGCTTTAACTTTTGAGACTACCCAACTGAGCACATTTTTCTTTTTTTTTGGTATAAATGATTAAACTTGTTTTAGTTTTACTGATAAAACAGGCTGTAAACACAACAGCTGCTGTCAATATTCTGAATTCAAAGTATTTATACATTTATTTACCTTCATTAACAAACATATTTAGTGTTAAACAGAGACATTAATGCAGCTGTAGATAAAACATTAATGTTATAAATCTGGGTGTGGTTACAGATGTGTGTAACGTTGTGTGATTGTAAACAGAACCATGTGGCCTGCAGTGTTTACGGTTGTTGACAGGCCACGCTGGGTGATATCTCACGGTAATCAATGAACAAGGGAAGGAGAGGAGGGGGGGATAAAAATCGGTAAGGAAAGCAGGTTATCTCCTGTCATTAACAGGGGGGTGGGGGTGGGGGGATTCCCACGTGTGGAGGGGGGGGACCTGGATTCATTGAGAAAAAACACAGCGTGTTTGGCATGAAGAGAAAGCAGACAATTATCTATATTGATTAAAGCAGCCAGCCAGCACGGAGAAGACAGAAAACTATGGCTGGATCAATACAGAGGAGAGGAGGGAGGAGAGGAGGGAGGAGAGGAGGGGAGGAGGAGGGATCACTGAAGACCCACAGAACAGGGTGAAGGTTTCAGACGGGACAATAAAGAGACGAGTGATTTAACGAGCCGTTAAAGGGTTAATGAAAGTGATGAGTGCAGGTTTGATGACATCATCTGATCAAAGAAAACATCAATAACAGCTAAAGTTGATCAGATTCAAGGTTCTAGATGTTTTACCGCCCTCTTGATGAACTTGTGTGTCCACATAAAAAGTCCTTTGATCGGATTGAAGTGTGTTCAGATTAAAAAAAACCACAGAAGAAGAAGTTCTACTTCCAAGATTTTACAATAATTTAAAGATTTTTAAGTTTACAGAACATTAAAACAGGAGCAACACAACCCATGTCAAATGAAAAACCACACAATGATGAAATGAGCAGGTAAACTCTGCTGCCCCTCCCTCCACACAAACCCAGATTCATGAGCAATCAGCTCAGTTTTCTACAATCAGAATAAAATGATCAG
The DNA here is from genome assembly GCF_001266775.1 of Austrofundulus limnaeus. NCBI lineage: Eukaryota > Metazoa > Chordata > Actinopteri > Cyprinodontiformes > Rivulidae > Austrofundulus > Austrofundulus limnaeus. Next base: position 904,944 of record NW_013952481.1, read on the forward strand.
ATTGTTTACATGCACACCGTTCAGATTATCAATCGCCACAAACCCCGCCCCCTCCTGTTCTGACGGAGCCGAGTCAGATCAGAACCTTTTATTCCTCACGTCCTGTAAACAAAGCTACAGTTTAACATAAACTACCTGTAATTACATTCTGGATTAGTAAAGATGAGAATATAAATAATAATTAATAATAATAAAACATTCAGAATATAAAATATCATCATTCACATTGCCTAAAGGAATAATTTAAGATTTCTTCAACTACATTTCTACAGATAAAAGAGATCTTGAACACAACTATGAGTCAAAATTACTTTTTTCCAAATCTGAATTAATTAATTAATWAATAGTGCGTAAGCCCCCCWGCTGCCACTGAGCTGCACTTTGCACGGCTGCAATGACAAACAATAAATGATGTGTTTCTTAATTCTCTGAGCTGCAGTTGAAAATCACAATATAAACACCAGAACTTGATTTGGAGCGAGCTGACGCTGCAGAGCACTGAACAGACTGAAGGTAAAACGAGTGGCTCAGTTTGAAACTTTCCACTGAAATGCTGCAGAAATCTGCGATGCTGTGACTGTCAGAAAAATTATTTAAGATCTCTTAATAATTAATATCTCTGATTTATTTGGAGATATCTTAAAAGGAATTTAGCTACTCATAATTACAGTTCTGATAACTCTAAGTTAGTTATCAGTAATTTAATTTGCACAAGTTAATATCTAAAAATACATTCAGGATATCTTGAATAATTCTGTATTTTCAGTTATCTTTAATTAAATTTATAGTGAAAGCAACTAAGAGATATCTAAAACTGTATTCTTGATGAGTCAAAATGAATTAAGATACCAGGGCCTCGTTAAATCTGACATCATTTAGTTAAAATATTATTAGAGATATATTAATTAACTAATATGTTTAGTCATACTAATTACAGATATCTGGAATGTAGAATAGAATAGAAT
>NW_013952481.1:906609-908531 GCF_001266775.1 Austrofundulus limnaeus
AAAAGTATAAACAACTGTGTTAAATCATTTTCATTTATTCAGAAGCCGCAGCGCTGCGCACCGTACAGCCAATTACCAGAAAGTGTTCAAGTATTAGATTTGATATCCATCCATCCATCCATTTTCTGTACACGCTTCTTCCTTTTCAGGGTTGCGTGGGTCACTGGTGCCCATATCCAGCAGTCACAGTGCGAGGGGCGGGGTACACCCTGGACAGGTCGCAAGTCCATCACAGGGCCACACATAGAGACAAACAAGACAAACAACCATTCACTTTCTCGCTCACACCTAGGGACAATTTAGAGTTATCAATTAACCTAACAGTCATGTTTTTGGTCTGTGGGAGGAAGCCGGAGTACCCGGAGAGATATTATAGTTTATTTAGTTTTCTCAATCTTTATCTCATCTTTATTTCAGTTTTGATTTCCAGGATCAAATCAAACACTTTTTCTTTCTGTCTTTTCAAAACGCTCGAACCAATTCTTCCTCCAGAATCCCTGAGCTACGACTCTCCTCTCTCAGTCTCATCTCTCAGGGATCTCTCTCTCCATCTTCCCACTTCTTCCTCCATGTTTCTCAGCCTCCACAGGGTCAGTTTGATGGTCACAGAGGTGCTGTAGTGAGCAGTATGGAGGATTGTAGGTCTGGGGCAAAATGGCCCCTAAATGGCTCTCAAACTCACACTGGCTTTATTGATGCTCTGGCCTGACGCCAGCTCGCCACAGTGCTGCGTGTGTGTGTGTGTGTGTGTGTATGTGTGTGTGGGAGAGAGAGTGGCACTGATTGCTATGTTGATGAAACAGAATAGTCCCACACCTCTCTGAAAGCTTCTCATCAGACGCTGAAGACAGACGAGAAAACAGCCGATTCTTCGTGCATCGAGCCGACTGTTTACACAAAAAGATATTCAAAAAATAAAAATAAAAATAAAAACACCAGAGAAGCTTCTAAAAGTAAAAGTTTTCACTTTTAAATTTGAGTTTTTGGGCTCCACTGATGCTGCAATTCGCTGCAAGCGTTGCACTGATTCCCTCCGAACCTGCTCTGATTATGTATGTCTAATCTAAAATGTTGCTTGAACAAACTCTCCCTCGGCTTGTAAAGGTTTCATAATAAATATAAAATACACAGAAAGCTGCAGATAAAACTCTTCGGTAAGACAAGTCACTGTATTTGCTCAAATGCTGTTGCTGTTTAAAAGCCTAAAAGACAAAAGAGACATTTTCCATTTTTATACATCTGTCTGGCATTTTTTCTTTATTTTATTATTTAAAAGTAAAACTGCTTCAAGCATATTTCCACCTGGTTTGGAGAGAACAGAAGTGTCATCCACAGGTGGGAGAGGGTTAAGAATTGTCAGCCCAGAAACTGAGATTATCTTCTTATCATTTAAAATCAACTCTGCAGGACAGATGTTTTAACTTAAACACAGTGGTTTTAACCAATAAATAAATAAAAAAATGACTCATTTTAGGCTACGGCTCTCAAACTATACTACAAATACGAATTTTTAAATCTTTGTAATCTGTGGTAAAAGCTAAATAACAGAAGTAGTTGAATAGATGAGAGGTTCAGACCTCAATATAATCTCCAAAAACAAATTTCAGACAACGTTTCCATCATTTGGTCATTTTGCTTGAATTTCATCTGAGATAATGGTGACACTGTAAGGTCTTTACGAGTTTAATCCAATCTGGAAACTTTGATTTCAGATTTCAGATTTCAGTTGACTATAATTTAAAAAAATTAAATTAAAACTAGACATGGGTTTTTACGATGTAAAAACAAGTGTGCATTGCCATGTAGCATGGCTTTGTCTGCAGCATTGGACTTTCAGAATGAACTTTGACCAAGTTCAAATGTGTTTTCTACACCAGCTTGTGCCTGTCATGTTGGCAGGTGTTTGAAATTAAGGTAATTGT
>NW_013952481.1:909573-911806 GCF_001266775.1 Austrofundulus limnaeus
GATATAAATTACAATGGCAGCTCTAGGACAAAGTATGCAGGAGGAGAAGCATGGCAAAGTTGAGACGACTTGGATAGGAAACAAATCACAATAGTGTGCATTGCCAACGCAATGCACACTGATGATGAAATTTAAACATTAAGTCGTACTAAAATCAAGTCAATAAGTGTCAAACATTCAAATATTTAAAAACAACTATTTATATGATTCTGCTGCATCTACAACCATCACACCTCAGCAACCACTTTATTATGTCCACCTGTTCAGTTGCTTGTAACAAACAGTTCAGTAAAGTCGGGTAAAATTATCGATTAATCATCAGAAAAACTTTAAAGGATTATTTTTTGTCACTGGATGTTTAATAGGATTWATGACACCAGGCAGACTGACTGGAGATTCAGTCCACTCTCTGCTTCAAATATAACCAACATTTAAAAAATTCCCCAAAAGTTCTGTAATTTATTTATCATAACTCCAGTTTTACTTGGCTTATCAACACAATTTAAAAACTGATGATTGGCCTGAAGTCTGTATTTTTGACACAATTAGGAACAGTCTTTTACAGAGAGCAAATCTTTCCCACTAGAGTGATTTAAATTGGTCATGTGACCAGGACAGGGATTAACCATCATATTAATCATTATCAGCTAAATAATTCAATTAATCACGATTAATTTTTTTTTTGCCAATATCGCCCAGTCAGGTCAGTCAGATTGACTTTAAGCGACTTTAAACGCTGCATGGTTGTTGGTGTGAGTATTTCTGAAACTGCTGAGTCAGTGGGATTTTCACACACAATTATCATCATGGTTACAGAGAACGGTCCGGAAAAGAGAAAACTTCCAGTGAGCGCTGGGTGTTTGGATAAAAACTYGTTCAGGTGTCAGAAGAAAACGGACAGACTCATTGGAGATGATAGATAAGGCTGAAGCCGGGCGCCACTTCCTGTCAGCTAAGAACAAGAAGCCGAGGCAATGGTTCACACAGACTGGGCTATAAAAAACTGGAAAACCACTTCCTGTTCTGATGAGTGCGTCCACTGGACTCTGCAGTCCTCCACAGTCACCAGATCTCCCTTATGGTTGGTCCAGAGTTAAACTTTAACCCCATCCCTCCTCATAAGCTTCGGCTTTTCAAAAACACTCCAGTGTGGAGAAAACAATTTCTGACTAAACGAAAGAACAAACCGAACAGATCCCATCGTTCAAATTCACAAATTTCAAAGTGTGTAAAATAAAAAAAACTTGATGGAAACAAAACAAAACAAGCCTTGCTGTGTTTCAGGAGTTGAAAACTGTTTTTTATTTTATTTATTTTTTTATTTTTTTAATTTTTCTGGCTCAGACTGATATATTACATCATTTTTTTTGTCGAAATCTATGAAAAAATAAGCAGGTATGAATCCAGCGGTGAGATATTTCATCTGAGATGTCAGATATAGCTGATGTAAGTAAGAAAAATGTGGTCCTGTACAGTAGAGACAGGAGTTACATCTTAAATTTAAACAAATATCAGAATTGAAGACTTATGATCTGTTTGAAAATAAAGATTTGATTAGTTTTTTTTTTCTCGTTTTAAAGCGTATAAAACTAATTTAGCAGTTTTGCTCAAACACAAATTTGTAATAATTCGATTTTGTCAAAATCTTATTAATAAACATGGTATCTTTGTTTAACTTGAAGGAAATACCCTAAATATAAAGGATTTGAAGCACTTTTCTGAGCAGAATCAACAACTAATAATGATTTTGAGCTGAAAAAAAATTTTTTTTGTTTCTCTCCTCGCTCACTAATGAAGCTAGTTTCAGTATCAGCTGGAAAATCCTGATATTTAAATATTATTTCATGTTTTCTCCTTCAAATGACGTCAACAAATCTTAACTTAAATACACACAAAAAAAATAGGATTTGATTGATTTTCTAGATGATGAAGACAAATGAAGATCTCTGGAGCTGCTCCTGATATCACGATTATTCAGGTATCAAAAGGTGGCTTAAAAAGTCAGGAATCTTAAAATGTGCTTTTTTAATTTGACCAGATCGGACTCGACCCTCGGTCCGAGGTAACGGGTCACAGATGATTGGGACAGAGATCAGTGTGAAGGAGGGAGGTGAAAAAAAAGGAAAAAGAAACAACCTTTGGTCCCTGTGTGGTGAAAAACCACTGTGGTGGCCATATCTTTTCTGTTTCATTCCACACACACACACACACACACACACACACACACACACAC
>NW_013952481.1:911904-924979 GCF_001266775.1 Austrofundulus limnaeus
ACACACACACACACACACACACACACACACACACACACACACACACACACACCTGTACAAAGGCTGAACGGCCTCAGTCAGTCACACACAGTTAGGATCCTCATCCACATTCTAGCCGAACGTCCACCTTGGTTTCCTTCAGCTGACGTTGGCATGTTATTGTGGACATAATGCAACACAAAGCAGTGTGTCTACACACAGACACACACACTCCTCTCTGTCTCTCCAACAGACACACTGAAGGTGTGAAGTCTCATGACTCAAAAAACCCAACAAAAACTGAGAACAATCTCCCTCCACTGTTTAATCCTGCTCCACATCAAAGACATGCAGATTAYGATGACATCATCGTTCCCTTCAAACACAGGTAAATGAAAATCCTTTAACATGCTGCCGTGTGATCCGCTCCGACACGTTTAAGATCTCAGAATGCAAATATATGTTAAAGTATGTTCTCTGTAAGAAGTTCTGTGGGAGTATGGTGCTTATGAAAAATAAATTTCAAAAAGCCAGCATTACCTCTGCTCAGAGCCGAGCTCCAGCCTTTGCATTTCAATGTGAGGTGAAGCCTCCATTATTTATGATGCTTTACACCTCAAAACCACAGCCTACTTCACTCACACCGACTCTCTCCTCCACCTCATCCCCATAGTAACCGCTAACCCGGGGTCTCCGCTGGCGCCGTGGCCCAGCCCTACGGGTCGGTACCGGCCAGGACTCCACGGGCGACATTCTATAGGAAGCTCAAAACCAACGCATGTTTAAGKTTTTTTTATCCCATTCTTAGAGTTTGGTTTGTTGAGAAATGTCAAAATGTTCGCCACTCGTTGAGCTGCTTTCTGTCACTCTGCCTCACAGAAAACTGARCTTTATCTTGACGTGTTGGACAGAAAAATGACAGGAAGCTGGAAACAAACGCCTGCTTTTTATCTWAAAAATAAGAATTATAGGTGAGGGGGAGAAATGTGCCTGAGATTTGGATAAACCAGCTAAAATCCACAGATGGCTGGAAATAAAGGTTATTAGTGACGCGGACAAAAAGAAATAAAGCTTTTGGTTTTAAAAAATAAAGACACCTGCTTTCAATTGTCGTGTTTTACTTCTCAGGACATGAAATTAATCCTTAAAACTGCATGAAACCCTTCATCCAGATGCAAGGAGCCCAAACCATCAGCCCTCCACCACCGTGCTGACAGCTGGGAGGAGCTGTTTCCTGCAGTGCATTCTGGGTGAACATCTGTCCTTTGGACTTGTGGTACCTTCAGATGAACCTACGTTCACACTGAATGTGAACCAGATCTGTTTTATTCCTGACAGTCTGAACCTGAYGAATCAGATCTTTTCAGATCTGTGGTTCTGAATCTGATGTTTTTCAAATCTCCTTCTGAACGCTCAGATTTAATCTGACTTTACATCAGTGAGGTGGGGCTGAGCAGATCCATCCAATAAAGACAGGAACCTTGAGTCATGCAGCTCAAATGTTGTAACTTCAAGTCTTCAACCAAAGAACAGACGTAGTTTCATCTATTGTCTTTTAATTTTCCGTGTCCTGGATGACTGAGAAGCTGCAGAACCATCTGTCGCAGATCGTACCGATATTTTAGTTTGAGCACGACCTTCCCTTTCCATAAATACACGCTGCACTGGAGCATCCAGCCACGGTTCCCACAACTTGGTCAACATCAAATTCAAGGACCTTTCAAGGACTTTCCAGTACCAATTTCCTCAATTTTAAGAACCACGCCCAACGGCAATTACCTACTGCTGCAGCAGAATGTTAACAATAAACAGTTTTAATATGTAAATTCAATGAAAAACAGAACAGCATAGAAGTTGAGTCAGAATCAGTGAAAGAAAGTGGATTAAATGTCCACCATGTGATTATGTAATTCACTAATTCACACGTGAGAAGATGGCACACACAATTCATGTGCTGTTTTTGTGAAATTTCAAGGACAAGTGTAATTTTTGGCTGTTTTCAAAAATTTTCCAGGGCCTTGAAACCTTTTCTTCAAATTCAAAAACTTACAAGGATTACAAGGACCCGTGGGAACCCTGTCAGAGGACGTTTAAAATGTAAACACTGATCTAAACAAGCATGTCAGTGACGATTTAATCAACTGTGACTGCACAACAACATGCTAACATGTAGCATCCCTAGGCTACATCTGTGAACAGCGAGCTGAATGTGACGTCACGCCATTTTCTGTGCACTGGAGTCTGGTCTGGAGTCTAAGATCTGTAGAGTCTGAGCTGGAGCACATTTCTGCTGGTTACATGGACAGTTAGTGCTTCTCTGAGGTCTTTCCATCGTGGTGTTGTGTTGAAACACACCAGAGCAGCAAAAACTGCTGCTTTCCTAGAGGTGGTCCCACTGATGAGGGTCAGYTGATCAGCAGATCCTGATCCTGRACCTCTAAAATCCTGAGGCAGCTCCGTGGTTAGAGAGGAAGGTCCTGGGTTCAAGACCAGCCTTCAGGCTCAGGCCTCCCTTCAACACATCTGTGATCTCAGAGGGATTTCCTGGTTAAACAAAGGTTAATTGATAGAGGTGCAACGATACAGAAAATGCACAATTTGGTTCAGTTCAATAATTTAGTGTCACAGTTTGATATTTTTTCGATACAAAAAATATAAATTTCCATGACCTTTCAACATTGTAATCTATTTAAATTACTGGTAATTATGACCATTTATTTAACCTCAAAAGTACAGTTTTTTAAATTAAATGTTGCTGAAACAGCAAGTTTCTCAGTAGATCTGAGCTCGACAATGCAGCCTAGGTGGAGTAGTCGAACACAGATCCACTGATCCTTCAACACAGAGCATCTTCAGAAGACAAGCTGATAAAATAAATTTTAAAAATCTGTATTGTTCTATACAAGTGTGTGTTGAACCTAAAGCACTGTTCGATACGGGTACATGTATTGTTGCACCCCTAATTATATATATATGTTGAATAAATGATGTTGAATCTGTTTTTGTCCATTTGAGGTAAAACTTGAATAAATATTTAGTCTAATATAGATCAGATCATAATGTCCTAGAACTGACGAGGATGTTGTATTTTATTTCTGCGTTTCCTTTAATGACTAAAATAGAAATCTGTTCTACTAGTTTTGTGCACAAAGCGTCCTGCTAACACAGAAGTATGTCCCTGGATTTATTATATATTGTATTTAATCATTACTCACTTATCGTCTTGCTAATCTGTGCTGATAAAAAGATATTCACAAACATTAAAAGAAAACCATGGTGATAGTTTTCTGTAGCATTGAAGAAGACAGTTTGAATGCTTCATTAAGCCCTCTTTAAAAAGAAAAAAAAAGTGTCCTTGAGGATCCGTTCCTGGACTCTTCAGCATAAAGCTGCATCTGAACAATAATCAAGCATTGAAGGAAACAGAAAAAAGGGGCATATTTTAGAGGAAGGAGTGAATTGGAATGGTAAAAGCTGCTTTCGGGAGTTGAATCGTTCCTGAAACTGCACATTGTTGTGAGGCTTGACCTGCGCAGTACAGTCTCTGTGGCCCTGCGTGCAGTTAAATTGTAAAATGAAACTAATGTAATAACTGCAGAGCCTAGAAGGGATGAGCCTTTTCATGGTGGAAGATTTATAGTTTGGGAGCGCACAAGAATCTCCATTTCCTGAATTAGAAGAGAAGTGACCCCCCGGCCCCGCGACAATAGTTGGTGTGTGGCGTTGGAGCATCTGCCAGGCATTAGTCAAGCCCACCAGCGGCTAAATGATGGAGCTTCTGAGGGGGTTGTAAATTACAATAGGAACGAGGGGTGACATCCATCAGTCCGTCCATCTGTGTGAGTGTCCAGAGCGTCGGACAAAGGGCCTGCTGCTGCTGCACGCTGACCAAAAGCTCTGCTGGTCAGACTTAATGAACCCATCCCCCCGACTCCATCACACACACACACACACACACACACACACACACACACACACACACACACATATATATAAACAACACCCACCCCCCACAGTCCCCTGCTCTCCTCCACAGCTCTTCCTCAGCCTGCAGGAGCTGTGTCACTACTAATATTGACGAAACCCCCCCTCCACTCCCTGCTTCCTTACCTCCACCCCCCTCCCTCCCGCCAGCTCAGGCCAGAAACCGCTGTTGTCCACATCTCACCTCATCCATAGTAGACAGTATTGATTTTCAGCACGGAAAATAAAAAAGGCCATGAATTTTAATGCCTGACTGTCTGTGTGTCTGTCCTCGTCTTTACCTCCTCGCCTTTTATTCAAAGAGCCAGCCCCTCTCCTCTGATGTGTCTGTTTGTCCCTTTCTCTCTGACTTTTCCCCTTCTCCGTCCAGTGATCTCTGTCTTTGTTCTGATTTTTATTTTTCTGCCTTTTCTGAGGAGGAAGCAGAACGTCAGGCGCAAGCATCAGAAATGTATTTTTATTTCTGTCTGTGAGGAATAATCGTGTTGAGTTAATGAGCATTATTTGAAGGAACGAGTTTTAAACTAACGTCTTCTGAGTCGTTTTGCTCAAACCTTGAACAATATCGCGTTTGAAGAAGGCTTTGAGGATGACTTTCAGCTACTACCACACCAAATTTTAGCTCATAAATCTGACTTAATTGTGTGAACGCTTATAAAACATTTACACTTTTGAGATCATTTTTCTTCCGTATGATTTTCGGCTTGTAACTTGCTCCACAATTTTTATGCTACTTCAACAATTTATATATGAAAAAGTTCAGCTACTTCACGACATTTCGGCTAAGACTTCTGGTATTTCAGCAATTGATCCTTTTTGAGATACTTGGCTTTTTCAGCCTTGATTTTCCTAATTAAAAATGAATGCTTCTGCCTTTTTTTTTTACTTTGTGCTAATTTCAGCTTCCTTCGGCTTATATTATGTTGATCAGCTTTTTCTGCTTTTGTATTGTCATTTTGAGCTTTTCTGCTGTTCTGCTAATTGAAACATTTTGTGCTTTTTTCAGTTTTTTGCTATTTTACACTTTTTATGGTTCTTTCAGTTGCTTTCTGCTAATTTCAGCTGTTTTCCGTATTTTTAGACATTTTTAATTAAAATGAGCTTTTTTAAGCTGAACTCATCTTTTGTGATAATTTCACCTTCTTACTGCTTAGTTCAGCAAACATGCTCTCTGTTTCTTTGTGCTAATTGCAGCTATTTCAGCTACATTTTTAGCTATTTTTGAGCTAGTTTCAGTCTTTTAGGTATTCATCCTTGCAGGAAATGCAAATTTTCTAGTTCTAAATATTTGTGCATTGGATAGTGCTGAAAGGTCAATCAGCCGAGTTACAGCTAATTCTGTTTGCTTAAGTTGCTTAAATGTGGCGTCCATCTTGAATCAAACTGACTCCTAAAGTTTCTCACAGTTTTAAGGGTTTGTAAASCTGAGGAGATCACAGCCATAGCTTGCTAATCTGGAGTGAAGAGGAGGAAACGCTCTCCTGTAATCACAGAACTGTGTTTAAACTATTACACAATTTTCTGTTTCATAGAAAATGACGTGTTCAGAGGGTAATTTCATCAGCAGGATGGAAAAAGGCAGCGCAGGTGGGAGAGGAGCGACAAGCTGAAGTATAGTGATTTCACCACTCAGGCTGAGGAAGAAGGTGTCGATGGCCGTCGATGACAGGTTGACTGCATTTCATCCAAACTGTTTGTGCTAAAAAGCTCCACTTTCAGACACGGGGAAAAGGTTTCCAGGCTTGTAAAACTGCAGTGCAAGGTGTTAACTCTAATAGTTATGATGACTTTGTACAGAAAATAAACATTTTCTTTTCAGAAACTCAACTGTGTGTCAAACTGAAACGTTATAAAATATATAAGACGCTTCTTAAGGGAGTGATGCAGACGTTTTTCCACCTTGTATTTGGATAAACGGTGATTTAAATTAAATTCTGTGCCCTCAGCTAGTCTTTGTACGGTTTATTTATTGCGTAACTAGATTCAAAAGTGGGATTTCATTGGGGTTAAAGAGGAAAACRCAGTTACAGTAAATAATGAACTCCCCTCCGACTCCTGTGAAATCATAGCGGCACGGTGTCGGGGGTTCAAGGCCAGAGAGCTGTCACATATATACACATTTATAAATACGCTTATTGAAGCACGCCTCTACTTATTTAGGTGTCAAATCTTTGAAAGAAGAAGGTAAAAAAAGTGATAAAACCAAACAAACTATTTCAGATAAGCAAACGGACTTAAATGATGCCTTGGTTCCATTTAACCTTTTATTACTCTGTTTTATTGTAGCTTTAATACTTTTCAGCTTGTCAGTGAATATAACTCACRAGTGGACCGTCACGATAAATTTATGTTAAATAGACTCAGAAATTATCACAATAAACAATAATATTATTTTGAGAACAGTTTAAAGGGGACATATCTGCAAAATCCACGTTTTTAGCTRTGAAATACATTTTGTTGTGGACTTGGAGTCTCTGCAGAAAAGTTTAATTTAGTCTCTCCTGGAGCTGCAGAGATATCTTTATTTTCTGTTTGGGTCAGAGCTTTCAGCCCGTTCACTTTTATCTGTTTTCTGTGTCRTTTTTGGAGCTTTTACATCAAATTATCTGCGATGGAATTACTAAATAATGTCTGGACTTAACAACTACACTTTCCTCGTCTTAATTTTCCTCTGGTTCTGGGTCAGACTCTGGTTCTGGGTCAGATTCTGGTTCTGGGTCAGACTCTGGTTCTGGGTCATACTCTGGCTCCAACATGTAAAGCTGGATGGAAAAGTCTCCCCTTGTTGGCATCTTTTAAATAAATCATACATAAAATGTTTCTTTAAGCTAGAAAACGTAACCCCCTTTATCAAACCGGAGTGGACCAGTCTGGAAGCCGGAGGGGGGTGGGGCTTGAAGCTTCTTAAAGGAACAGTAACAAAACGAGCTGCTTTGAGACACGCAGCAGAAAAGTAGTGAAAAACGGGCTGCAGGTAGGGTTGGGCATAATCATATCATGTGCGATTAATCATCAGAAAAACATTAATAGATTATTTTTTGGCACTTGACGATTAATATGATTAATGCCACCAGTCCGCTCAATGCTCCTCTCTGCTTCCAACACGACAAACATTAAAAAAAAAAGTTTTATTTATTTAACATAACTCCAGTTTGTCTTGGTCTATCAACACAATTTTAAATTTGAYGTAAAGCCTGAAGTCTGTAAATCTGACACGATCTGGAACAGATTTTTACAAAGAGCAAATCTTTCCCACAAAATTGGCCATGTGACGAGGACATAAGTGTGTCCAGGGACTCCAGGGCATTAATCGCCAAATTAATCGTTATTGGCTAAATACCAAAATTAATCATGATTAATTATTTTGCCAATATTGCCCAACCCTAGCTGCAGGTAAAGTTAGAATAAGGAGGAATTCAGACCAAAGCGTTGTAGTTCCACTTTATAAAGACACAACTGAAGGATTTAAATGTGAAAAGGAAGGATTTAAAAGCAGCATATGTCTAGTTTAAACTAATATATATTTAACGGAAGTTTACAAAATTTGCATAAAGTTATATGGACCGGGAGCGAAGTTTTTGAAAAAACACAACATACTGAAGTTGTAACATCGCTTCCCACCTCCTCTATCCAAACCGGCTTAGTTTATAAAATAATTACGGTCACCTGCACACTACTTAAATTCGCAAACTTAAATAATTWTTTTTWAAAGTTTCGGCACGRTGTCCTGAGGCGTTGCCAGCTGAAAGACGGCRTCTAAAAACYGAAGACGCTCCTCTAGCTRAACGCCTGTTCACRGGGCTCTCWTGCTACAGAGGTTAGAGACCATACACCTGGAAAATACCTGAGTTAACTCCTCCCTACACCGAGGAGGAGAAGAGAGAGAGACAATAAGAAACAGGTGAAAATTATCACTCATTTTAATTTATCGTGTGATTAAATGGTGTATCGCTYATCRTGACAGGCYGACTCATAAGAGGCGAGACACGATAAACATGTTGGACAGGTGGTCCTCCAGAGCCAGAACTGGACACTACTGGTCCAGAGTTCCAACAGGGATAAATTAGACTAAACTGGACCTGTTTGYTTTATTGGACTAAAATGACTTTTTTTCAGTTGTTGTGATGTAAATGACTCAATCCTAAATTATGTTTTAGTGTTTGAAGATGGTTTGACTCCATCTTAAACTCCTTCTGTCAGTCATGCCCACGAACGTGTGGCGTCTTCAACGTAAAACTCATCCTGAGCTCCGATGACGTACGCTCCATGGAGCCGGCTAAAGCTCAGCTAAAGCTCGGCTCGGCGAGGGTACGTGTCATCCTCTGTTTGCCGGATAACCTTCAGGCYGGCTTAATCAACTGTCAATTGGGATGCTTTCAGAACAAACTKTGGCCCATTATCAGCGAGAATGCAACAAACACGAGCAGCAGGTTAAATGTCAGATTCCTGGAGAAATTGTTTTCCCACTTGGCGTATATCCTTGGACTTTGTGCATCTCTCCAAGGAATGTAACGTGAAGCTTTTCCATGATGAAAAAAGCAAAGAACAAACAAAGAAGAAACATTTGTCTGTTTTCTGAGGCTAAACTGTGAGGAATGTCTGTGTTACAATGGTAGGGCTTTATTTTTTTAATATTATTATCCCAGGAGTGCATGTTTATTCAACTCCGGGTGTCCTCTGCTGGAAAACAGTGCTGCACCGGGACAATGAATGTATTTTTCAGTTTAATAAAAGCTTAGTTATTTTCACTGAATGCTTCAATCATTTTATTCATTCAGAATTACGTCTATAAACTGAAGGTCAGTGGGCCCGTGTGCAGGCGCTCGTGTGTGAACACTTGTTTTTAAATGGATATAAGCTGAGCCCATAAACTGATCCATTACCAGATCATTTCACAGTATCAAACTCATAAAATGTTTAATCGGCTCCTGCGCCACGTTCAAACTAAATGTCGTTTTTATTCAAGCGTTTTTTTAATAAACGCATGAATAAAAATCTTCTTAAGATGTGTTTAAAAAGATCATTTTCAGGCTTCTTGAACAAAATGCAACCTCCCAGTCTTGTTAATCCACTCAATGTCAAGTCCACCGTCTGTGCGTCCGTCTGCCTCGCTGACCCAAGCCCCGCCCACCTTGACCCTGACCTTAAGCCCAGAGCCCCCCTCCCCCCCACTGCAGACCCCTCCGTGGAGGACAATAGAGAACAGAGCCTGGAAATGTGACATCTTCACACAAACACACAACAACATGGCTGCCGTGTGAATAACAGACATAAAACCATCTCAGTTGTTACATATTGAAGAAATATTATTAAAATTTTAATCACCAGAACCAATTCACGCTCCTCAAGTCCAATAATTAACTAATTAGAAAAGCTGAACACAATTTTAACATAATAAAACTTACAGATTTAAATAAAAGCCAGTAAATTATGAGAAAAAAGGTTTATGGTTGTTATTGTAAAATTTAGGATGGATGAAAATCTAATTTAAAACTGATCACTAGCAACAATTTCTGCCGTAAATTCAAGATGGCCGCCACCTCCTACTGACCTTAGTAAACACGTAAAGAGCAAAAACTCAAGTTATTTCATAACATGGCTTGAGATTTTTCACATCATCAAGACACGTTTTAGTCTTTCAGTTGGGGGAAGAAAACTCATGTTGTCCACAATCTTTGTTTACATCTAAATGTGAGGAATGAAAACCTAAAATGAACAAAAAGACCAAACTTCTGGACTGTTTTCAGTTAAATATCTTTTTTTAAATTGAAAGTAGCAYCCAGAGTAAAGCAAACAGAAGAAATTCAGAAGATGAAAGGCAGAAAGACGCTGCTGAACTTTGATTAATGTGGTTTTCAAGTTTTGAAAAGTTGAGTTCAGTTTTAAAAAGTGTAACTTTAKATTTCTTTAGAATCATTACTCCTTTTCAAACCTCGCCTCTCGTATTTACTCTGATGGATCACATCAGCACGGATGAGGAATGGAAGCTGATTTTCTGCTGCTGCGTTTGAAGTTCATAAAAAAATCTGAGACGTCTGGGTTTGAACTGTGTGAATTACAAAAAAAAAAAAAAACAGAAACGAGGAGTCACAATTAGCCTGGGAAAGTCCAGCTGCTGTGATAAAAGGCTATAGAGACTAGGAGTGGGGTTATAATCTAATGCAGTGTTTCCCAAAGWTGGGGTCGGGACCCAAAGTGGGGTCCYGAAACATCAAGGTGGGGTCCTGAAAATATTTTCTGAATTAATGACATTTTTGCCTTAGTTGTTACAAAGGAGTGAGGTTAGTAAATTTAAAATGGATAAATGTAGTATAAAAATATTTTTACTAAGCCCATGTCTTGTTGACCTGATACAAATGTTTATCATCCAAAAATAGCTGGGGGCACAGGTCTCTGCTACTGTTATTTTGTGGGTCAAAAACTGAAAAGTTTGGGAACCACTGCACTTTGGTTCCCAAAGTTGGGCTTGGGACCCAATTATGGGTCAYGAAGCACCTTGGATAATCTCCAGAAATCAATTAAAGGGTAATAAAATAATTACTGATGGAATATTTTCCCTATAACTATTACAAAAACACAAAATAAGTAAGAATAAATATTTATGTTTGTGTACAAACTGTTTAGATTGTCAAAAAGCCTGGGATTTTAGGGTTATTAAAGAAGTTCGTGTACTCAGACCAGTAATATTTGGGGTCACAATTTTTTGCCATGAATATTTTGTGGGTCAGAAGATAAAAAGTTTGGGAACCACTGATCTAATGAATCACTTACTTAAGGTTAATAGTGTTTTGAAAATGTGAAACTCAAAATTTTAGGCCGGTGTTTGGAAGAACTTCGGCTTCTGTGAACTTTAAAGGAAGCTAACGCTCATGCTAAGCTAAAGATGCTAACAGAGTCATGTCTACGCTACAAACTAAAGTGTTTATTTTTATATTGCGTCTTTCAGGTTTGTTTGCTCTTGATGATAAAAGGAATCAGCTGGATTAAAAAAACAAAACTGGATTTAAAAAAAAACGCTTTGTTCATTATTTAAACAGATTCTTTCCTGCTGAAACTAAAGCACTGGTTACAAGTAAAAGTTGTTCCAAACAGTAACTGTAGAGCTTATTGACCCAGAATATAATGTGAAAAAACACAAAGTTTAAAACACAGGCTTTTTTAATATTTCATGTGTTTGTGCAGTGGAAGAACTTTAGAGCATATTATGGTCTGTRAGTCGTATTATTCTGGTTCCATCTGGCAACAGATGGAATCTCCAACAACAACAACAACACGTTTGTTAGTCCAGCTGACCCCTGAACATGACCCCCAGCCAATCCCCAACCCACCGGCCAACCACCTCTCACTGACCCCTCAATAAAAAACGAGCAGCCAAACACAGCCCCCCCACCTGCCCGCCCCCGACTCCCGCCGCCTGCCAGATCTGCTCTGTTGTGGTGTGGCCTGACCCCGAACGGCCCGGCCCGGCCCGGGACTTGAACTTGAGACTTGACACAACAGCATGGCCAGGCGTGGACAGATGAAAGAGAATAAGGGCGGGGGGAGGACRGGGACAGTGGGGTGTCACTTGCATATGAATTGTTGGGGGCAAAGGAGCGGTGAAGGGTGGGGTTAAGGGGTTAAGGGTAAAGGTCAACCCCCTGCATCCTGGAGGCCTGCTCCCTAACTGACGAGCAGACAAAGAGGATGAGGAGGATGGGGTCGGGATGACMCGGGGGTGGGGGGTATGAAAACACTGATAGGCTCACGTGCACGGCATCTGCAGGACAAAAGCACTAATTTGAGCAAACACCAGCGGTCCTCCCACTGAGCGGTGCGGACAGACAAGTTTCATGTTTWTATTTAAACTGCTAACATTTGAGCAAACAAAGTTTCATTGTGGACAAACTGCAGATGTGTTCAGGTCAGAATTATGCTTGAATAAACAGAAACTTTATCTACAGGACTCATTTAACCCTGTGATCGATGTACTCACTACTCAGTAAAAACTGGAGGGTTAAACTTTCAGTGTTAAACTTTTCACAGTTAATTTAAGCTCCTCAAGTGTTATTTTAACTCTTTCTGAGTAAATTAACATCCAGTGTTGGTGCTAATTTACAGTTAATTTCATCAGTGTTGTCTCAACTCTGGACAGTGTTAAATAAGCTCCGTCCACTGTTAAATCTTGATTTACACTCAACAGTGTTGAAAAAGGTACTCTGAAAAGCCCCGCCCTCTTCCTCAAGAACCAGAATTTTTTCAGCAAGGGATGCTGGGTAATCTTGTAGAAATTTTGTGTTTGCTTGTCTAAGACTGTTAAAAATGTTCATAAATGTAAAAAAAAGTGTTTTTTTTTTGGTCAGTTTTCTTGTTCAGGTTGGTTAGTTGTTTAAGTTTAGGTTTTGTGTTATTGGCCACAAATCGACACCATGAGTGCGAGGTACTTCCTGGTGTGTGAACCTGTTGTGCTGCTTTGCAAATGCATGACCAGTGTTAATGCAACACTTCAAGAGCTGATTTTAACTCTAGGATAGAGTGCAGAACTCTGTGTACCCTGACTCTCACTGTGTAAAAAGAAAAAATAATAACAGTATTACACAAAAAAGGGTACATTTTAAAGTAAATTCAGTGTAAAATTAACTCCAGAAAAATAATATTACTCTGTAGAGTGTAAACAAACTATAGTGTTAAATAATTTTACTCSTTACATTGTTGATTTTGACACTAAAATTAGTCAAATTAACTCTGAGAAGTTGACACTGGCTATAGAGTACATTTTACACTAATTTGGAGAGAGGACAAATATTATATGAAACAGGGTTAAATTCGACTCTATAGGTGTTAAAATGACACTTTGTTTTTTACTGTGTACCGGTGCATTTATAGAAATGGATAAAATCTGCACAAACGCTGAGTGACATCACAAAAACATCAACAAACTGAATTATTCAGCTCTGAAATCTGACTGCATCAAACCCAGCAGCTCGTCTCCTCACTCATATTAAGTCAGAATAAAGTTATTTGAATGAATCGGTAGAAATAATCTGAAAGTTTTGGAAAGAATGACTGACGGAGCTTCATCCTTCCTGTTCTCTGGCCTCGACAAGGCTGGACTGTTTGTACGCAGTGGTTC
>NW_013952481.1:926241-929298 GCF_001266775.1 Austrofundulus limnaeus
GAGGTGGTTCTGAGGCGTACAGAGGTGGTTCTGAGGTGTTACAGCGGTGGTTCTGAGGCGTACAGAGGTGGTTCTGAGGTGTACAGAGGTGGTTCTGAGGCGTACAGAGGTGGTTCTGAGGTGTACAGAGGTGGTTCTGAGGTGTACAGAGGTGGTTCTGAGGCGTTCATAGGTGGTTCTCAGGTGTACAGCGGCGTAACGTTCCGCCGCACGCTCGGAGACACCTTGACACGGCTACGTGGCCGAGCGTTGTGGGAGCCGTGCGTCTCCAGCCACCATGTTTAAGCCGGAGCTGGCGTGTTGTGTGTGTGATCGCCGCTGCTGTTCCTGTGGTTTTTCTGGGAGCCGGTCTGAGCTCGCCTCAAACCCCCTGAGAGRGCAGGAAGGCAGTGAGTGCCGGGCCTAAATGCAGATCTCCTTAGCTTCTACCCTCCAGGGACAAAGACACAGGGCCATTTTCTGGAATCAGAGAATCGTGCTGCCGAGCGGACAGCGGATTTACCATATTCATACCACTCTTTAGAGAGGAGGAGGAGGAGGGAGAGCATCTTCACCATTTCACTGCTAGGACTGCACAGGCTGGTATAGCTGCTAAAACCCCTAGGGGGGACCATTAAGGAGAACCTCGCTCACTCCCTACATTTCTCTTCTTCATCCCCCATTTCTCCCTCCATGCATCTCCCTGTCTTCTTCCCTCGTATGAAGTATGAGGCCTCTCTCATTCATTCCATTCAGCTAATAAGGCGGGATGGTTCAGCCAAGGCCAAAGCTAAAATCCAGCAATATTGCCTGCCGGTGTGTGGAAGTGGCTGGGATAAAACGAGCGAGGGGGCAGCTGTAAAAGAGCCATTTTCCAGGCACAGGCCCTAATGAAAGATTTGTTGATGCTACAGCTGCTGTTGCTGCTGCCAGCGCTGAGAGAAGAGAAAAATAAATAAATAAATAAATAAAAAAATCCCAGATTCATATCGCCACCTTTGATTGAAGCACTGAGAGAAACCCGACGGATGTCAACATGTGTGTTTGTGAGGTTTGGATTTGACAAAAGATTTGTTTCGATACCCATGTGGAATGAAGTGTGTGAGCGCTTAAACATGTGTGACAGTTTCGTCATGCGTGTGTGTTTGAACTTTGAGGGGGGAGAGGGGAGGCTAACAGATTCATATCCAACACGAAGAGGTTAAAGTGATGAGGGTAAAATGGAGAGGAGGGAGGGAGGGGTGTAGTACAACAGATTAATTTCATTTCTGGACTGAACACTCCTCTGCTTCAGGGAGAAAAAACAGAGGATGATAAAAGAGGATAAAAAAGAGGAGAGCGATAAGGATGTGGTTTGGAAGGGGAGAAATTAAAAAAGGTGCTTTTTCTTTTTTTATCCGATGCAGTAAATGTGGTGTACTGTATGGGTTGGAGATTAGATCCATAACATATGAAGACCATTACAAAACTAAGTCTGTGTTTTCAGCAGTAAGAAGATATAAATTTACCTCCTAAAYACGCTGATTTTAAATTATTTAAAGCCCAAAAGGAAAAAGAAAATGACCTCTTGGAGGAATCACTGCTTTGGACCAATCTTCATGACTTTCAACTGGAAAGTCGGGAAGATTGGTCAAAAAAAAGAAGTAATTAAGAAAWCCTGCATAATTTATCYCYAYATATCGTTGGTTGAGGTTTYCTCTAACTACAARAACRACCTGACAGGGATCCAGAASAGTTCTGAYGCGTTGGTATCTATTTAKGCTCAGATTTGTTAAGTATACACATAAAAAGATGGGTTTAGTTTGATAAAAGCCTTGCTTAATCCCTAACATTTATTCTTGACAGTTCTCCTACGATAACTTCCTCTTTTCTTTGCTGTTTACCAACAGATTCACTCCATTTCCACCCAAACGGTCTGATTCCACCATTCTTGTTTACCTCCACAGATTACAGCCAGCGTAGGTCGATCATGTGCCTCAAGCTTCCRTGTGGTTTTMAGTTTGTTGACATTGAGCGCKGACTGCSTTTCATAATTGCATATCAGTTTAACTGTGAAAACTATTGGGGTAAACCCCTTCAAACGGCACTATTTTCTGTTTGGTTTCACAGTTTAACGGCACTCTAACTGGGTTTATAAAATGATGCAGATGGTGATGAAGTGGTTCTAAAGCCTTCGGATTTTCTTTGTGAACTTCTGCTTGTTTCTCGACCCTGAGCTTGTTTGGCCTGAACTGACAGAAGCGTCTCGGCAGAAACGATGGATCTGTTATGTACAAAACTCTTTGACTGCACATTATGGCGGCTCGCAGCACTCTGGACGTTAAAAAATGATGCAAAACGGTGGGTCTATGAAGAGGTTGCTGCTCTTTCCATTTGAGTGGCCGAGACCAAAACCTGCTGTTTACGCTTGATGCCTCTGACAGGCGAAAGATTTTCTGCTATTAAACTCAACTGTAGCTGCTTGGCCAGTTATCTTTGACGAATAGGAAAATTACACCTTCAAACAACAAAATGGACCCAGAGATGTAACGTATACAGCCCAGGAGTTTTTCTKTCTGCTTTAATGAAACAGGCACTTAAAAAGCTTCCAAACTGGGTTCACTTCAAGCATCACTTGATGCAGCGTCTCATTCAGGTACTTGAGGGGAGTGGCTCWCTGTCCACCGCCGCTCGGATTCAGTTTTCTTTTCTTCATTTAACGCTTGTGGAAATTGCGCACATCTAGTTTTTACCTCTCYGCCAGCAGTTTGCTGACAGGTGTGGCAATTAAGGAAGACTGTCTACAAAGCAGAAAGTTCAAAACTACTAAGRAAGAGAAGGGTCCAAATTAGTGTTAAATGCAAGAAAGCTTGGAATAGTTTTTGCTTCTTTTGTGAGCACATCTGGAGGAGAGTCCAATTAGGAGCAGCATCAGCTGTACAATCTGGTAAAAACACCTTCTAAAAGCCCTTCAGCTTGTAGTCTGGTGAAAGCAAATGTGGGTGAAAATGAGTCACAGGGAGTAAGTGCATGTGATTTGGTGTGTGTGTGTGTGTGTGTGTGTGTGTGTGTGTGTGTGTGTGTGTGTGTGTGTGTGTG
>NW_013952481.1:930918-934772 GCF_001266775.1 Austrofundulus limnaeus
CAGTTAAGAAACACCCATTCAAGAAGACATACAAGACAAACATGGGGGAACAGGTGAAACCGGTCATGCAGCAAACACAGTTGCGCTACAGTGTTAACCATGTAGACCTGAACTTTAGAAAGGAAGCGAGCATCGTGGAACCAAAGGAGGCGAAGAGWAGAACTCAATATTACTAAAGTTTTACATGAGAAATAAAGTGAAACACTGACGTTAAATGTCCTGCATGTATTTTGTTTTTACATGGAATCATAGTGGGGTTGCACGGTTTCATGCTGAAAAGAAATAAGTGTTCAGTCCCTCCGGTGCGTGTCGAGAACAAGGAAACAAATACAGTATTTAGACTTGAATGTTAAATGTAAGAATTAAATTCATACAAAACCCAGCTGGACCAAAATACAGACGGTTTAGTGTCCTCAATTTTGTTGGTGAATCAAACTATCAGTCAACTGAACTTCCTGACGGAGGACAGGGTTCAATTCTGATTAGTAGTGGTAACAAAGTTAAGTGTTGTGAGTAATTAAAACATGAGTTAACTAATCGTATCAAGGAGAGCATATTCTGTTTGAGTTGACCGTGACATGTCACTCAAACCAGACTGCACCTCAACTAAAACAGTTAAATTGATAATTACATTAAAACATATCCTAGTTCTAGGAAAAAAACAGTGTGGTGCATTAAAAATCAGTAATAATACATTTCCTTCAATATGATATTGTTTTACTGTAAAAAATGATATTTTTGTTGAATATATTGGCAGTGGGAGGAGCCAAACGCCGGCTTCCTGAGCCGTTCAAACTTTGTCATCAAACATCCTYGTGGTTTTCCAGAGTGCACATAAACATGCAAACACAGACAGGCAGGAATCAACAGCCCTGTCACTTTAATCTCTATAAACGACCGGCGCGCACACACACACACACACACGTGCACAGGAAGGGTTTTGTGTGTGATCACACACTGGCTTCATTATGTCAGAAAGCCGTGAAGGAGGACAGGAGCCTTTCTTAAGCCCTGTTCCATCTATTCATGCAAGCAGGGGGACAAGATCRCTGCCTTCATGTTGGCACAACAAGACCGACACGTCTGTGTAACAGACACACACAGACACACACACACTGGCAGCAGGCAGTGACTGACATTTAACACCAAACACACACAGATGTTTACAGGAATATACGATGCATGGAAAAGAACAGGACTGGAGGTAAAACCGTTACAAATTTACAAATCGATACGAGTCTGAAAATAAATTCCCACGTTCAGATGAGTTCGGCTCGTGAGCGGCAGAAAAACAAATCAGCTGATTTCTGCAGAAGATGTAACCGTCAGAGCTTGGGCCAAAAAAGAAAAAGATTGGAAACACGGTCGTTGCAGACTGGTTTCATGGTAAATTTTGCAACAGCCAAAAGACAAAAATCAATTTGTGTGTGCAGCTGAGCACAAGTGTTTTTATTATTTTTGGTAACTTCTATCTGACTGGACATCCACTCATCTTTTACTGCCAATTTTTTTATTTTGTGTGCTTTTATTTATTCATTTTAGTTGTTTTTTGTTTCTAGACAAACTCGACTTTTGAGTGGTTGTTTTAGTATCCGCACCATATTTTATGGGATTCAACTGTTAACTGAAATATGGGCATTTCTAAACTTGTTTTTAAACCTAACCAACCTGTTTMAAAACCTAAACCTCATGAAGTCTGGTTGAAAGTGAAAAGTAGAAAAATAATCTAACATTAAGTGAAAAATAAATGAAGTTTTGGTCACAACAGGAGACACACATAAGTCGACTTTATTCCACCACAATTTAAATGTTCTTTGAGCTCAAAACTGAAGTATTCCTAAAATCAAGGACATCTACGGCACACGCTTTATGGTTTTCTCTTTTGAGGATTTGTGATGTAGATCTGTGGTGAAGCACGTTGTAAGGTTAACATTTTTACATGATGATTGTGTCGTTTTAGTCAAAAAAAAAAAAAGCTAAAATTAATTTAAAACTGGCTCACCTTCCAAAGAAGGAACAAAAGCACTCCATTATTTAAACCTCTAAAAAGGGACAAAAATAAAGAAATAAAAATCCAGTGAAGGTGTTAGAGSGAATGTATTGTTGTTGTTGTAATTGTATGCTTTTAACATTGTCAATGTTAGGAATCCATGGCTGCAAAAACAGAAGTTTAGAGTAACAGATGGTAGAACTCCTTTGTACCCAGAGTAATTAGATTTTTAAATTTCAAAATTTATAGTTTTAAAATTTATTCAAACCTTTACAAATTGCTGCTTGTATGCTTCGACATTGTCTATGTATTACATGTTGTGTTGTATGTTGGAAATGCTTGGCTGCAAATCAAATTTCCCTCCTTGTGGGGGACAATAAAGGTACTGAACTGAATATACCAAACTATGAAGTTATACATCATGTCAGACCAGATTTAAGATCTTACATCTGAAAAGTGTTTGTTTCATCCAGTTTAAGGCAACTTTGAACTTTTAATTGAACACATGTATTGTTGTTAACCWCTTAAACTAACTTCAGGCTCACGTGCATGGTGTTGAATGTAAATTTTCTTCTGCCTAATCAGGTCCTGACCTCTCCTCCTTTTCTTCTTCCCGTCCTCTGTCCGAACGTGCCAGGCTGCACGAGCTGGGAGTTGGAGTGAAACCGAAAGGAAGAAGGGCGAGGGAAGGAATGCAAGCCGTGTGAGGCGAGTGAATAAAGCGCAGGTTCTTCATGGCGTTTATGAGCACGGACGAGAAAGCCTATCGGCGGACACCTTGTCCGACAAAAGGGCCGTGCACGCTGAGTGCGTTCGATTAAGAGTGCGCATTGGTGTTAAACCAAAAGAAAAAAAAAAGGTCCCCCGCTGCGGCCGCGATTCATTATTTAGCAGAAGTGTAAAATGGACACCGGCTTTAAAAACACACACAGGCAACAAGCCATTAGGGAAATTTACCACGAGTACCGAGGAAGTACAAACAGTTACTGGTGTGTCCATGCAAAGGTGTACAACACACTCACAAACAGCTGCAAACACACACACACTGATGTATGATTGCTGATTACATGACCAAAAAGAGCAGCACACGCGGGGCAGTCAGACATGCTCTGAGTACAGCCAATTTAGCCCCTAATGGTCTTTGGGACCATTAAGGGCGGCCATCAAGTTGACTGTCCAACGCAGCATGCGTGTGTCTACCTGGACTCTTCTGCTCCTATATGTGTGTCTAATGGCCTATGAATGTTACCAGGGTAACAATGGGAGTTTGAGCTGGTTGGATGGACCGACACGTGGACACCAGCGAGGGGAAGCAGAGTTCAGACGACAGTGTTCTGTCGTGGGGGGTGGAGGGGGCTATTGCTTCATAGCTGCACAGCAGGAGGTGTCCGTGGAGGGAAATGCTTTTATTATTATCTCTGAAAACAAAAAACTGCATCTGTTTGTGTGTCTGTGTGTGTTTTGACTGAAAATAACTCAGGTTTTATAATWATTAGACGACCACAGCCCTGTTAGTTTTTATAACCGTGACGTGAGCAGGAAGGTCTGATGCTACAAGAAGCTGAAACAATTATGTTGTTATTTAGAGTCAAGCTTCAGAACATTAAAGAATGTCTGGCTTCAACTTAGTCAGTTTTAAAGATATTTATTTATCTAATAGTAGCTGAGATATAAAGTGTCATCTCTAAGAGTATCGAGGTTCGATTAAAAGGACTAATTTTGTTGCTTAACAAACTTTTAGTTTTAAATCAGACATTAAAGATGGGTGTTATGCATTACTTTAAGAAATAAGCCTCTAATATCTGTCATGCATGTTTGCATCTTGTTAAACAATTATTTTTTATTAAATTAACGCCACTTAAAA
>NW_013952481.1:935057-942529 GCF_001266775.1 Austrofundulus limnaeus
TATATATGTTACCAATTATTTTAATATTTGAGATGAATTACAATCACCCTATATACAAAGTGTTTTTAAGACCTGTGAAAGACTGATTTAAGACATTTTAAGACTAATTAAAGACTTTATTGATGAATTCAATGCCTTTTAAAGAGTTTTTAAAGATCCACAGAAACTGTTTATCTTTAAATATTTCACATTTACATGTTTTTGCATTTGTTCCTTTTTATTTACCACATTTTAAGGTGATGTTCTGCAGATAAATAGCTGTTTAAACTAAATTTAACTGAAATAAAAGTTTATAAAACAACTATGAAAGAGTGCAGAGAACACTGCCGGTTCTAATGATGCGTTTTATGTAAAGAATGAAAACATAATTCCTGCTGAGATTCTTTTTTTTAAATTTAATCTTAGTGAACTTTAATGAAATTACAGAAAAAAATGATGAAGAATATTCAGCAGAATTGTAATAAGTGCAGGTGAACGCTTGAGAGAAAAGTTATCTTCGACTTTAATATATGCATAAGTGCAGCTGAAGATATATCCTCGTGCGTGTGTGTGTGTGTGTGTGTGTGAGTTGTGTTTTCAGAGCTCAGGGTGGGAGTGAGGCAGCTTAACGCAATAAAGCATGTTGTATTGACATCTGTGTTGTGTCTATTGATTCCCCATTATGGAGCTAACAAACCCGCCAGGACGCTTTGTCATTCGCAATCACGTTAACACCGGGACTCACCGACTACGCTGCCCCTTTTAAAATCTGACGCACACACACTGGTGTCTTTACATTCCTACACATTCGGAACAATTGTTGGTGTCGCCACACGTATATCCACCCACAAACACAAACACAAACTCTCCTGTGCGCACACATCAACAGTTTCACACAGAAAGGTGGCGGCGGGAGGGAAATGCCGGCTGATCGATACTGGTGGAAGGTTAAAACCACTCACACAATGGGCCGCTACCAGCTTCTTGTGGTTTACCACACATGCCGGAAAGATCCATAACTGACCTCAACGTGCAATTATTGAATCGTCTACCTGTCTGGTCCCACACACACACACACACACACAAACACACACAAAGTAGCTTCAAACACACAAACAAGAAAGATTTTAGTTTCTGTGGTTTCATTTCTGATCCAGACCAGCTCATCAAATGTGCAACATCCATAYGAACCTCCTCCTCCCTTTTTGTCACAAACCACTCCTTCGCCCATTTCCCGTGCACAAAAGCTGTGTCTTCATGCACAAACAAAAACACACACACAAAGGCAATTAATCCAGACCTGAACCTCTGCTTTGGTGCATCTCAGACACCACGACCCCCTCCTGGGCGCCGTGAGGTGAAGATCTGGGGTGCGAGGGGTAGTTATCACACTGCACCGAGCCAGTGCTTTTCTATAAATATGAATGTGCGTGCACGTGTGAAGGTTTGTGCACGTGTGAGGGTTTGTGCACGTGTGAGGGTTTGTGCATGTGTGGGCAGGAGGTCTGAGCTTTGAACTGTGCAGTGAAACTTTCTGCTGCTGCAGCGAGCGGCTTCCTTCTTCCTGTTGTGTTTAGGGTTTGTTTAGCTGYGGTCATCCTGCAGGATCAGGACTTTTCATCACTCGGCTGCAGGTTTACAGCTGCGTGTTTAACAGTAATCAGTCAACGGAGAGAAGACGTTGGAGCAGAGGTTGAGACGAACAAGTGCAGCCTGAATAAAAAGGCCTCTCGGAGTGGCCGACATAAATAAAAGCATCGCTCTCAATCCAGAATTTGACAGCTCTCAGTTTTTATATGGGCCACGGCGGCCCTGGAGGGTTTTACAGCAGTGTACATAAAATAAAAAGAGCATTTAGATTTCCTTTGTTGTGGCACACAGCGGAGCAGAGCGGAGCGGGGACAAAGCAGAGGCAGCTACAGGTCCCTCTCCGCCCTGCCTGGCCTCTGAAACGCCACACAGCAGAAAGAAACTCTCTGATCACATCTCCCAGCTGCACAGAATGGGAGGATTTAACTCTTAGACTGGTCCTGTATGTCTGAATGTTCAGCTGCCAGGGTGGATTATTACTGCAGCCAACAAAGAATTCAATGAGCTGCTGTGTTTGGGGCTGAAGATTACATTTTCTCCTGTTTTCTTTGCATTTTGTTTGGTTTGTGATCATAATCAACGAGGAGAAATCAGTTTGTTCTTATCGCTGCCTCATAAGTTGGTTCTGTTCTGACAAACTAATAAAACCACTGAACTCAGTTCATGTAAATCTTAAAAGAATTAATCTAAATCTAAGTCTGAAGACAGTCTGCCAACAAACATAAGGGTATGTCCCAATTATTGCACATTTAAAAAGCACCTTAATCACTTAAAAGTTTCCAGTCATGAACTCACTTTGATTAGTTTTATTGTTGTAATGTTTGTCTGAACATGTGTCTGTGTGTTTTGCTTGATTTTTTATATTGTGATCTATAGATGTGAATTAGCATCTATGTTATAATCTGGCTCATTTACAGTTGATACAGAAGTATAAGAATATTCATTAACGTGCGTTGTCCTGATTAAATAAAATAAATAAACATAAAACTAACTTGGGTTTTACAGTTTAAAATGGTCCTTCATGACAGTTTTTTAGACAGAAATGACAGAGTTTTATTTTTGTGTTAAATGTTAACATTAAACACAAACTAAGCTGAGAGGAAAGCTTGAAATATACATTTGGGAAAACTCTCAGCTCCTATTTTAGCTGAATATTTGTAAAACTGACTGTGTTTGTCATTTTTGTGTTTGCGGTAGCGGCCATCTTGAATCAAGTTAATGCGCGTAAACGTTTCAGCTCAACTAAACAGAAATATCAACTAAGATATATAAGAAAATAAACAAAACTGCTTTCAAATAATGATTTCATTCATTTAAAAATAAAAACATTCAAACCCATGTGAAAAAGCAATTGATCAGTTTCTTTCACCACCCTCAGGCCTGGTCACTTATAGAATCAAGAAATCTTATAAATAGAGATTTATCCACCAAATATGAACCTTCCCAACCAAAACCATACCTAAGAGCGCAGAAAGCACAAATCCAGGAGGTCCCAGAAGACCCAGAACATCTGAAGCCCTGCAGGCCTCACCTGCCTCAGTTCAGTTCAGGATTCAACAAAAACAAAAGAGCRGAACGAGGAAGTTCTAAAGCCAACAAAGAGAACACAAAGGACCTCGAGACTTCTGACAACATCACAGTCCAACATGGAGGTGGTGGTGTCATGGTCTGGGCCTGCCTGGATGACCTGGATTCTGCTCTCATGGTTCAGGACCTGAAGCAGGACTATATTTCCAGACCRGTCCAGGATCAACAAATCTAATCATTTAAAAACGACACCTCAACATATCCAGAGTTGTGAAGTCACTAAGTACAAATACTTTGTTACTGTACTTAAGTAGAAATTTTGGTTATCTGTACTTTACTTGAGTAATTATTTTTCAGTGTACTTTTTACTTTTACTCATTACATTTTTACACAATTATCGGTACTTTCTACTCACTACATTTTTTTAAAAGGGCAAGAAGTAGAAAGTTGTTACTCATATTTTTATTACGAGTTGTTATTACTTAAAATAAATACAAAATCCTCTCCTGATAAACTGTGTCTCCTGATAGAGTGAATTTAATTGTGTTTGGATGAGAAGTATAAATATATACCATTCTGACACACCATTAGCTTGTACACAACCCATCACAGCTGCACAMYGTTAGAAAATATAGTTTTTGGAGAAGTCACCTCCCAATAAATGTCATTTTGTAAAATCTAACTGCTCACTTTTACTCAGTACTTTTACTTTTAATACTTAAGTAGATTTTGTGTCAGAAATTGACTTTTGATACTTAAGTACAAAAAATATCAAATACTTTAAGACTTTTACTCAAGTAACATTTTTAGAGAAGACTAACTTTTACCAAAGTATTTTTATGATAAGATACTTGTGCTTTTACTCAAGTATCACTTTGAGGTACTTTATACAACACTGAACATAAACGTTTTATAAAACAGAAAACATTTTTTCACAATGCTGCAGGTGGAAGGAAAGGTAAATATCTGCAGCGTCTCATTAATTCAACCCAAACTCAAGTGTTTCAGAGCAGCTGTGGGTTCGACACTGAAGTGAGTCCACGAATTAAAAAATAAATAAATAAAAATAAACCCTGTTTGAATCCGCTGTCTGCTAGCATCAGCTGTTTAGACCCGACACACAGATCTGTCTTTTCTCCTCAGATCGAAGGAGGACACAGAACTGTGGGTAACAGATTTAGCTAAAGTGGCTTATGAGGCCCGAGCAAAGAGCAAAAAGCAAATCCAATTGAACGAGCTCGTGGTCCGCTGGGGGACGAGAGGCGGACAGAAGGAAGACGGGAGAGTTTGCATTTCCGTGTCAAGTGAATACTTCACAGAAATGAGAAAGAAAAAACAGGAAACAGTAGTTTCTCCGTTTGCCTCCCCGGAGAGCATCGATGAGAGGAGGAGAAGAGGAGAAGAAACAAGCGAGGGATGAGTGTTTGCACTGTTGTACAGTTTATTTCTCCCGTGTGGTTTGGCTTCTTATCACAGCCATGTGTTTAAATAAAAAAGAAGAAAAGAAGCAGGAACTCTGACCCTTTCATTTTCTCACACGGCTGAAACTCTGCTGGCTCGCTCACAAACACCATTTATTACTTTACTCTGATTTTCTTTATTAAAAATCCAGCTCGCTTCATCTTTTACACTCTTTCAGAATCTTTAATTTACTCTCCTTCGTTTGTTTATTTCTTTAAACACTTCTTTCTCCTCTCGAGCACTTCTATTCATTCCTGTTAATTTGCTCTCGTTCATTCATTCATTATTCATTTATTCACTCTTTCATTCTGTTACTCCTCCAATCACTCATTCCCCGGGCGTCCGCCTCTCCTTTTACTTTAATTTCTTAGACACCCAGCGGAGCAAACGGACCCCACCCCCCTTAAAAAAAGACAGAAGGTTATATGTCGCCTGTCAAAGCCACCAGCTCTCATTAAAAACCTCAACCGTTTTTCTCCTCTTGACACCTACTTAAAGCGATAGCCTGGATCGGCACGGCACGGCACACGTGCACACTCCTGACTTTTTGTCTTTTTAAACGTCTGCTCTGTCGGGTGGAATCAGTGATTAAACACTTCCACAAACAAAAACACAACGGGAGATAAAAACTTCATTTATGAAAACATCTAAGAAGATATTTTGTGCCTTTCAGCACAGACAATAATAATATTGATCTTTGCTACAATTTAATAAATGTGAGGTAATAATGGAAGAGGAAAACGAGGTGATTATTGACAAGTATTGATTGACAGGTTCATTTCTATCAATCAAACTCTTTTTATTGACAAGAATTATGAATTTTGTTCTCTTCTGTGTCGCCAAACTTTCTCCAAGTCGGCTGCTCTCCTGTTTTCCCAACAGTCTGGGATCAATACGTCCTGATCGATAGATGACCATGAATATCACCCCCAGAACCAGAACCCGACCCAGAAAGACTGGAGGAGAGGAGACGGTGGGATGGATGGAGGGGATAGGAGGGTTGAAGGAGGGAGAACCTGATGCTAATGAGCCAAAAGATTCATGAATATTTTTTACAAGTTGGATTTTTATGCAAGTAAGTGTTCTTGATTTTTTTTTAAAAGCTTTAAAAAAGATGGATTAAATTATCCAATAACATATTTTAATTATTAGAAATTCAGAGATGTTAATTTAAATTGTAGACAAATTAAAACTAAAAAAATACATTTAATGTTTGATTTAAAAGCATTTTCTTTTCCCGTGTGAGAAATAAAGCCAATAAAATGTAAAGAAAATGTTTTTGTGTGTTTTATTTATTTAGATTTGTGTGTTTTTAATTTGAGGAGCAGCTGGGTAATAAAAAGAAAAGGGGCTGGTTCTGTGTGCAGGAGCAGAACCGGGCCGGGAGCAGCTTACCGGGGCTGGACCGAGGAGCCAGCGAGGACTTGAGTCTCCAGGCGCTGWAGTCGGACGCTGTTCTCTGAAAGACGAAGGGGACCGGCAGGGGGACAAACATGGTCCTCTGTCGACCTGGTGGTCGTTGGATTTGTTTTGGTTTAGTCTCACTTTTCTCCTCTTATGGTCCTGCTGCTGTTCGTCTGGCCTGCAGTTTGGTTTCCAGATGTGTGGACAGCTGCTGGAGACGCTGAGATGGTTTAAAAATCAGGAGACAAAGTTTATTTTTGGTTCTTCTGTGGATTTGATCTGCCTCTACACATTTACATGTCTCTACTTCTAAGACAGATGGATCCGGTGGTCCCTGGAGTCTTCTGGGGGTCCGGCTGAGAGGCGCGCAGACAGGATTATTTATTTGGCTTGTGGAGAATAAAAAAAAAAAAAGCTACCAGCGTTTATCCACACAGGCTGGAGCGGCGCTGGACGGGTTCTGTTATCATCTGGGCCATGTGAACAGCTGATCCACTCCGCTGGATCCAACAATYAGATTCAAATGATGGCGTCCACGCGGCTGTGCGTAAAGATGTCAGCGTGTCCGTGTCTGCTTGGCTTTGGTTTGATAAAACGTGGATTTCTCCTCCTGATCGGACATTAAAAGTCTAAAACAGACACAGTCCACCCGTGGAACAAAAACCGAGGTAAAAATCTGGAGTTGCTCCTTTTTGGTTCCTAAAGATTTGGTTTGTAGCTGGCTGGTCTGCTGGAGGGTCCGCGCGCACAAAGCGCCRCGATAATGAAACGCATAAAGAATATTTGTGTAAAAAAAAAAAGAATAAATTAAATAATAAAGTAAGGCTACGCCGGCACCTCTCGCTCCTCCCTCTCCTCCCTCGCTTTCCTGTCTTTCTCTAGCGGGGGTCACTAATTAGAGGCRAATCGATGGAAAAATAAACGAGAGAATCCATATCAATCAGCGGATCATCCCTGTGGCTTCCTGCTGGCTTGGAGAGAGCAGGAGATCGGGTTGTTTCAGGAGGTGGGGTCCATCCGCCGGGGCTGGTTCTGTCTCAGCGGCTCCTCTCCGGTTGTTCTGGGAACCCCGGTGCTGTCGGTCCGACGCGGCGCAGCCTGAACGCACTCTGAGGAGCGCGCGGACCGGGAGGCAGACTGAGAGATACCCCCCCTCCTTCCACACCACCTCCCCCCTTTCTTCTTCTTTTACCCCCCTCTTCCCTCCCCTTTCTACCCCCGTCACCCACCCCCCATCCTCTGCAACATTTCCCTCTTTTTTTTTTTTGCACACTTTGGAACATTTCTCTCTGGTCGTGTTTAAAGACGCTCACGTGACGGACACACTTCTTTAATCCTGAACAAGACTCAGATATTGATCATCTGATTATTTCATTATAATGAAGCCAATAGTCACATCATGGCCGGCCTCAGAAAAAAATCGATCCCCTCTTCACAATGTGTGGACATGAATTCAGAGGGTGTGTGTGTGTGTGTGTGTGTGTGTGTGTGTGTGTGTGTGTGTGTGTGTG
>NW_013952481.1:942541-945158 GCF_001266775.1 Austrofundulus limnaeus
GTGTGTGTGTGTGTGTGTGTGTGTGTGTGTGTGTGTTGGGGGGATCTTTAATGAATATTTCAGCAGGTGGATCTCTCTCCTATAGATTTACGTGGCTCCAGGCCGTGCAAGGTCACCTGCAGATCTCAGCTCTTTCTTCTCCGTGGAGAGGTGGGTGATCACGCGCGGTCACGTGTCGGTGTTAAATTAGTAATTACGCTGTGCTCCGGGAAGGCCACGTGYGTAAAATGTGCGTAAAATGTCAGCTGAGTTGCATTTAAATTGCATGTTTTTTTCCCTGTGTCCCGAGGAGAAGGTGCCCCGCGGCCTCCTCCTCCTCCTCCTCCTCTTCCTCTCTGACGCGCTGCGTTTACACTCCAGATTATCACCAACATGGATTTTTTTAAATAGAAAAATCCATGCGCTAAATATCGCGGTCAATGCCGGGAAATCGACYGGGAGGCACGTGCACACACCTCTCCGTCCACTCCGAGGTGAGACTGAGCTGTTAATAAGTTATCGATCAATTATGGAGCTCATATACTTACAAAGGCCCCGGGCTCCGTGCCAATGCTAATGTGCACACGGGGAGAGGAAGGGGAGCCTATAAACCACCTGCTACATGAATGAAAACATCATCAGGAGCATTTCACTCATGTCTGTGAATCACAACAACCAGTAAAGATGGTAAAAGTCTGGATTACTGCAACATGTGGAGTGAAGAACCATGAGAAGCAGCAGGGGAACCATCAGGCATAAACAAGCTTTGTGCTCCTATTATCATTAATGAAAAGATGAATTGTTTATGTTTACAGAGATTTATCGTTTTGGTTGCAGGCTGGAGCAAGAAGGTTGCAGGTTCAAACCCTGTKTCAGTTTCATGTTTTCTGCTGCTCTGGCTCATTTCAAGAGCTGCAGCGGCTGCTTACGTCACCGCGCCGTCCCAATTCTTAGGCACCGCCTCCTGAGGCCGACAAAACCCTGAAGATGTAGCCTACATCTGTACGATGGCAGGATTTTTTTGTTTTGTTTTTTTTACAGCAGAGTTTGGAAATTTATCACTTCCTGAAGAATTAGTTTTTAACATAAGTTTAGAAACTTCATCGTTTCTTCCTTTCAGGGTCACGGGAGTCAGGGCGGGGCACAAACCTGGACAGGTCGCAAATCCATCACAGACTTTTAAAATCTTTAGATGTGAATTTTTTTTATATTTGTGAGATGTTAAATAAAATGTAATTCAAAGTGATACTGCAGCTAAACCCAAATGATTATTTATTTATTTATGTGTAACGTTTTTTTAATAATACTGAATTTTGTGAAGTCGTACCTCACGTGAAAAGACGCGTACATGTTCCAACTGAAGGTACTGAATAGAAACCATATCGCRGGGCAGTGCTTGGTCACGCAAACTTACATTATTCTTGAACTAAACCGTCTCTTATGCAGCCTACACAGAGTAGGGTGTGGTCTACGTGGGCTGCAACCCATGAATTGGGAGAGAAATGATGAGTCTGATGGACTGGTGAGCTGTCCACAGTGTCTCACCTCACTCCCACTGAGGCACAGATTACACAAAACTGGCTTTTAATGAAAACTGCAGATTATCATAATGTCCTCCCACCTCTTTAAGTTAAATTAATTAGTAATTTCAGAGCAACAGGCTCTACCTCTTCACTCCATTCTGCAGTATAATCCCACCCGAGCCCTCTGTGAGGACTTGTAATTTACAATTCTGCACAGCACTCGTTAATCTGGAGTGTTTCCGTTACAAGCTGCAGCTTTTGATGTCATATATGCATATAGACACGTCACATTACAAAAGAGAGGCCCCTCTATTWAAAAAAGTGTTCCCCTTTGACAGATGACATTCGCGTGCCCAACGAGACACACAGGGAGCAAAGAGAAAAGAAGCAGCAGGAGGAGCAGGAGGAGGAGGGGGGAGAAGCCGAATAAAGAAACGACCGGTTGTCCCTCGTGAGCCCCCCTCCTGCAGGAGAGGGCGAGCACAGAGGAGCCCCGATACAAACTCCTTCCAGACAAAAGCAATTATTTCTTGCAGAATATAGTGTGTTTTGTGCGTCCGTCGTGGGCAGGCGGAGGGAGGTGTGTGTGGATTTGAAGGAGAGGTGGAGAATATGGCGCACGGTGGGTCTCATCAATAGAAATATGTTGCTTCTCTCCCCCCCCCCCTCGGTGAATCCGTGCACTTTAAAAACTACTCTGCAACCTGCTGAGGGTTTGTCTGACGGCGCGGGAGTTTGTGTCGAGGCTGTTTCCTGATCAGACAACATTTAGTGAACAAAGACCTGATGAGGATCCAGAATATTTCAAATAAAAGTACAACTAAAGAACACTGAGATAAAAACGTTATCTTAATTTATATTATAATGATTTTACTCTAGTTTCACACAAGTCTAACATACAATCATTAAAAAATCTGAGCATAAATTCATATTTTCAACACCTTTACAGACGTCACCACTGTTGAACCTATTTTCAGTCACGTCGGCTGTTTCTGTAGGTAAACGTAGCGGTTTTATGATCACAGATTTGTCTTAATATAAAAATATTGGGCAGGTTTTGTTTCCTATTTTATGTTTATTTTATTATTTTACCAGATTTAATCGTTCTGCATCAG
>NW_013952481.1:945537-946747 GCF_001266775.1 Austrofundulus limnaeus
ACACACACACACACACACACACACACACACACACACTGAATGAGGGTTGTTACACTATAAAATATTAACTCTGAAGCAGACAAATATTAAATTTGTGTTTCCGTCGCACCATCTGATGGATTCTTTGTGTTCCAATAACCAAACATTTTCCGTCGTTTTGCTCTCGTTCTTCCTGCTCCTTGTCGTCGCGCAGCCCGACTAAGTAATCAATTCTGACAGATTGTCAATGGGCCCGTCCGGGTCCTGCCGATACCTCTCCTACGTGTCCATTATTCGTCTCGGGGGGGTGGAGGGCCAAACAAAAAGAGTCCGACGCCATCGATACGCCGCCTTGATACGATCACGGAGGCGGGTCGATGCTCTTGCTTACAGCTCATGAGCTCGGGCCGGGGGCGCAGGAAATCACAAGGGGTGTGAAAATCTCTGTCCCCGTTATCTGGACGGGCCGCGGCTTCTCTTCGTGGATGTTCGGTGGTTTTATTCGGGCTTTGAAGACGTTTTTTTTCCTCCCCTGAATTTTATGGTGTTTGTATTTCACTCATGTTCTGCATCCTGTTTCATCCTGGTCAGGTTGTAACGGATTTAAGATGTGAAAACGCAGGAGGAGAGGGGAGGTGGGGGAGTATTGACTGGCTTTTTTTGTGCTTTTATTCTCTAACAAGTTCACAGAAAATCCACACACAAATGTAAATACACTCTTAGTGGCTCACACATGCAAACACACGAAGCAAAACAAACACACACACACACACACACACGTTGGTTCTCCAACTCAAACAGCTTACTTTAGCTCAAACGCTGCATCGAGGCTTGAGATAATACCATGACATGGATGGAGCTTTCCTGCCCGTGTGTGTGTGTGTGTGTGTGTGTGTGTGTGTGTGTGTGTGTGTGTGCACTCGCTGCAGAAATGTGGGGAGATGAGAGCCTTAAACACCGAGGGGATCAGACCCGGCTCTCCTGGACCCCGTGGAATACGATCAAGAGGAAGGAGTGTGTGTCTGTTCAGTGATGGCGTTAAAAAGTAMGACGTGAAAATAGATGCTGAAACTGAAGGTAACACAGCAGCAGGTGTGACGACCTCAAACCAAAATAAAAAAGGTGGAAGTTTCAGGTGGTTTGTCACGTTTTTCCTGCCAACATTGTAAACCAGTCCAGAACCCTCCTCTTCTTCTTCCTCAGCTGTTTCAATGTGGCTGAATGTGTTTTT
>NW_013952481.1:947152-948175 GCF_001266775.1 Austrofundulus limnaeus
GTGTGTGTGTGTGTGTGTGTGTGTGTGTGTGTAGATTTAGAAGTGAGGATCAATGAGAAATGTAGAAATCAATGCACTTAGCGGTGGGAAATCAATGGGGCCTAATCGGGATGCCGATGGCACAAGTCAAAACAATTAAGAGGGAAGAAAAATGTTTAACAACCCCTCGGCCCCGCCTCATCCCGATGTTTACACGKGGGGGGGGGGGGACCAAGGAGCAGAGCGAGGAAAAGGACAACGAGACGGGATGCTGAGAACGGAGAGAGAGGAGGATAAGAGCAACGCCTCCACGTGTCCGTCCATCACAAGGGTAAAATCTGTTCGTAAAGCTGCAGGTTGGCTTTTTATCCACCACAGAAGAAGAAAAACCAAATAAGAGAAAGAACCGTACAGATTTAAATATTATAAAAATGAGTTTAACAGTCATTTGTGAACCTCATATTCGCCCCTCAGATTCATGGGTGGAAACAGGAAGCTGAGATTTAAAGGAACATGAAACAGGAAGTCACACTAAATCAGACTAAAGTCAGTTTTTAATCATCAATAAGGCACAAAGTGAAGCAGTTACACCCCTGTATCATTTTATGAATGACTTCTTTGTGTAATTAACGTTCTCTCTCTCAGAAATGAGAGGAAGAAACAAGCTCCGCCCACAGTGAAAGCTTGAAAGGCTACRAACAGCGATGGCAGAAGAGCTGCTGAAGGTTTAAAAACGAGACGCAGTGGTTTCTCTCGTAACGTGTTGGTCGGCCTGCGTGCTGCAGGAGCGTGGCGGCGTTTATGGTGGGGGGGTGAACCGGGGCCAATCAATAGCGGCAGGCTCTCTTACGACCCCTGAGTTCCTGCTGGCTTGGCTGGCAGGCTGGAAATCAATGGTCCGGGCCAATAACTCAGGCTGGTGTGTGGATTAGTGAACTGTCAACTAATCAGAGAGTTCCTGAATCTGACACCGCAGCTATTAACCTATCGATACGACACTTGGCTCTGACACACACACACACACACACACACACACACACACAC
>NW_013952481.1:948235-950114 GCF_001266775.1 Austrofundulus limnaeus
GTTAGCCTTTAGCCTGAGCTTGCTACTGTTAGCCTTTAGCCTGGGTTTGCTACTGTTAGCCTTTAGCCTGGGTTTGCTACTGTTAGCTTTAAGCCTGGGTTTGCTACTGTTAGCTTTAAGCCTGGGTTTGATACTGTTAGCCTTTAGCCTGGGTTTGCTACTGTTAGCTTTAAGCCTGGGTTTTCTGTTGTTAGCTTTAAGCCTGGGTTTGTTACTGTTAGCCTTTAGCCTGAGCTTGCTACTGTTAGCCTTTAGCCTGGGTTTGCTACTGTTAGCCTTTAGCCTGGGTTTGCTACTGTTAGCTTTTAGCCTTGGTTTGCTACTGTTTGCTTTTAGCCTGGGTTTGCTATTGTTAGCGTTAAGCGTGGGTTTGTTACTTTTAGCCTTTAGCCTGAGTTTGTTACTGTTAGCCTTTAGCCTGGGTTTGCTACTGTTAGCTTTAAGCCTGGGTTTGTTACTGTTAGCCTTTAGCCTGGGTTTGCTACTGTTAGCCTTTAGCCTGGGTTTGCTACTGTTAGCTTTAAGCCTGGGTTTGTTACTGTTAGCCTTTAGCCTGGGTTTGCTACTGTTAGCTTTTAGCCTGGGTTTTCTGTTGTTAGCCTTTAGCCTGGGTTTGCTACTGTTAGTTTTAAGCCTGGGTTTGTTACTATTAGCCTTTACGCCGAGTTTGCTACTGCAAGCCGTTAGCCTGGGTTTGCTACTGTTAGCTTTAAGCCTGGGTTTGTGACTGTTAGCCTTTAGCCTGGGTTTGCTACTGTTAGCTTTTAGCCTGGGTTTTCTGTTGTTAGCCTTTAGCCTGGGTTTGCTACTATTAGCTTTAAGCCTGGGTTTGCTACTGTTAGCTTTAAGCCTGGGTTTGCTACTGTTAGCTTTAAGCCTGGGTTTGTTACTGTTAGCCTTTAGCCTGAGTTTGCTACTCTTAGCTTTAAGCCTGAGTTTGCTACTGTTAGCTTTAAGCCTGGATTTGCTACTGTTAGCTTTTAGCCTGGGTTTGCTACAGTTGGCTTTTAGCCTGGGTTTGCTACAGTTAGCTTTTAGCCTGGGTCTGCTACGTTTAGCTTTACCTTTAATTATTCCAGCTTTTAGTTGTTTTAGCTTTCATTTAGTCCAGTGCTACATTAGTCTTTTTGCTAAATTTATCCTACTTTTTGCTTTTAGCTTGACTTTTAGCTAGCTTCTTGCTTGTTTTAGCTGTTCCAGTATAGTTTCTTCAGCTTTCAGCATCATGTTTTAAATCACAGAAAACATAATTTCTCTAATTCAAAACGATTTCTGCTCTGAACAACTTCATCCTTGTTGGTGTTGTTGAAGCAGAAATGTTAATGTGTTCGACTCTTTCATGCAAGTTATTTAACAGAAACACAGTGAGAACGAYTCAGAAGTTTAAAGGTTCATCTTTTTAACATTTGAATATCTTTACTAAGTAAAACAGACATTTCAGTCAGTTCATGAAAACTGTGTTGGCTTCAGTCTTGTCTTTATTCATAGTTTCTGAGTCTCGGCTGCAGTTTTATTATGTTTTATTATGTAGACTCAAGTCTTTTCATATTCTCATGTTCTTCCAGTGCAGAGCTGCAGGTTTGTTCTGTGTCCAGGGTGCTGCTTCTTTTACATTATTCCTCCCCATTCTTCTGGCCCTTTCTATGTTTTTTAGGGGTGGTGGTGTGGGGGAGAAAAAGGGGATTATTTTGGGGGGTAATTCCATTGAAACCGCTCTGAAATAACTTGACTTGGCATGTGCCTATACAAGGCTGCACAAAGGACTGCAGGAATACCATTCAGTAATGGGGTAAAGCAAGAGAAGACTCAGGACAAAAAGCTTCACTCTGTGTGTGTGTGTGTGTGTGTGTGTGTGTGTGTGTGTGTGTGTGTGTGTGTG
>NW_013952481.1:950130-951556 GCF_001266775.1 Austrofundulus limnaeus
GTGTGTGTGTGTGTGTGTGTGTGTGTGTGTGTGTGTGAGAGAGCAGCTGAAATAAGAGAGAAGAGGGAGAACAAATCACCTGCGAGAAAATAAGACAGCAAGTAGGAAGAGAAAAAGAGATTGAAAGGGAAGCAAAGAGAAAGAGAAAATCAGGGGTTAATAAAAACAGAAAAAATGTCCAAACTTGGTCCATTTCTGCAGGAAAATGTATTTATCATTTTAATTCTCACTCTGACTCTTTTGATATGCTTTATAAAGCTACAAAAACCAGCTGAAATATGTGAAGGTCTTTTGTTTCTCCTGCTCCGGTTAAAGCAGCACGTTGTGAGATTTTTCGTGTTTACTCGTGAATTTCCCCGGAGAACGGAGTGAGGAAAACAAAACGGGCCGCACAAACGACTGGGAAGTGGGAGCAGAAGATGCACGGAATGAAGGAAAAGCAGAACGGACAGGACGAAGAAGTGGACGGAGTCTGAAATCAGAGGACTTGTTGGGGTTCGAGGCGGGGGGGTCGGCGCTGCGGTCTAATGATAAGAGCTGCAGGAAGAAAGGCGGGCAGCGAGTCCAGAGCTAAAAGAAAAGAGGAAGGTTACTGCATCACAGCCACCAAGGGGGGGGGGCCCTCCCACACACTTCGGATTAGGAAACATATGCAGTGGAGTAGCGAGGGATTAGAGGGTGAACGAGAGCTGGAAGGAGGAAAAGAAGAATGCTTTCTGGGAGGAGAGGAGGGCTGTAGGTACTCGGTCAGGCGTATTTCCACCCTGCTTTTATCCTGACCCCCCACCCCCACCCCTCCCCCCACCTACTCACCTTCATCTTTGAACCTCGGGGATGATTAGTGTGCGAGGACTTGGAGGGAGACCGGGGAGGAGGCCGTTTGGAGGGACTTTTATTTGCTGCTGAAACAAGAAGGACTGATGAGAGAAAACCTGAAACTTTAACCCAAAACTGATTTTAGATTTAACATTTTGAGGGAGGACACTTCTAAATATTTAAAATTATTTGTGACCCATCATACCGAAATGAGGATTAAGTCAAATTTGGTCAAAATGACCTAATTACATTTTCAGATTCCTGCTTTAAAAGCTACATTTTGATACCTGGATCATTTTAATRTCATAAACAGAACCAGAGATATGCCTTCATTTGTCTTATTGGTTACGATGATACATCAATATTTGGTCTGAATCCTAATTTTATGTAATTTTTTTATTTCATTATGAAGAGGAAATCTCAAATAGTATTTGTATATTAAGATTTCCCAGCTAGAAAGAAACAAAAACATTGTTAGCTCACAGGGAATATCTCAAAGTTTAAAGGAGTTTTTCCTCAAAGGTGCTAATGCTCAAAAAATTGCTTCAAAAATTTTTTATGATTATATTTCACACAGTTCATTCAAATGAAACACTGATAAGGCATTTAT
>NW_013952481.1:953497-955596 GCF_001266775.1 Austrofundulus limnaeus
GTGTGTGTGTGTGTGTGTGTGTGTGTGTGTGTGTGTGTGCAGTTAATTTCTTCTCTGATGTGTGTGTTTATGCGATGCATTAGATTTACCTGGTCAGACCGAGGCGGGCCGGGTCGTGATGCTCAGGACGGTATCGATCAGGGAGTCGGATCCTTCAGCTCCAGCTCACTCACTGCTTCTTCCTCCAGCAGGTTAATATGTCATCAACCGCCATTATCTTCACGACAGTCGCCACGGCAACAGCCGTCCGGACACAGGGCGACAATCCCGTAGCTCTGCATCCTGCAGATCAGACGAGCAACGGGCTGATTATTGGAAATCAATCCAGGGGAGTTACTGTTTTCCTGACCTCCCTGTRTTTACAGAGGGACGGCGGTCAAATGTTGACTGTGGTGGAGTTTACACAGATGTCGATACGGACCGTCAGAGTCAATAATCGCTCCATAAATCAGAAAATTAACAAAGAATCAAGTTTATTTTAGATTTAATATTCATCCAGGAGGCCGACTGCTTCTTAAACGCTGATTAAAAGAGTTTGAACCCATCGGTGCGCCTGATGCTATCGGCCCCTTTGATAATAATTCCTTTTGGACTTCTGAGTGTCACTGAAATGACACAGAACCACAGGGGGTGGAGTGGGCCGACACGCGGGGGCTTCTCCTCCTTATCAGCCACGGAGCAGTCCTGATCCTTATTTTCCACGCTGCAGTCAGGAAATATTAGTTAAGAGCCTGCAGTTCAAGCTTGGCTACACAACACAACCGCCACAACAATCGGACAGTTGCAGAGGTAATTAAAAAGAACGGGCTGAAAACAGCTGCTTTGCTTCTTGACAATAATTAACTACAATATTTAGGGCTTATTAYATATTATAACTCAAACTGAATATATCAGTTTAGAAAATAAGCTACAGTCACATTATCTTTTGGTTAAATATTTGTTTACAAGCTGTCAGCTGATGTGTTTTTGTAAAGGTTATTCATAAAATACAAATTGCTGATAGATTACAAACATTAATGGGTTTCTTAAATTATTTAACGAAAGACTAATTCCAGCCTTAAAATTAAATTATGTAACACTGAACCTTGTTCAGGGAAGGTTTATGGGTGGAAAAATAAGTAAAAGTTATGATTTTAACAAACAGTTTAAAAAAAAGTTGAAACACAAATATCCAGAAAGAAAGAAAAAACAAAATTGTGACTGCAGACTTTTTAAAATGTTTTTCCTGCTCACGCATGCGCAGTGCATACAGGCAGAAAGTGCGCATGCGCTATTGTTAGCCGATTAGCTTTATATTGTTAGCATTAACTATAACACATAAAATAATAGAGTAATCTCGTTTCAAGTTAAGGTCTTTTACTGAGATTTTAAGTTAAAGTTAAAACTAAGTTTTCCCAGCTAAATATTTAAATTATCCGAGTTAAAAACGTCAAAAAAGAGCTTTAGCTTGACGCTAGCAGACTTACATCAGCAGTGCGGAGTTTCTGACGTTGATTTACGGTTTACCGAACTGGACCTATTTACAGACTTATTACAGAAACTACAGCTACAAAGTTTTACATTTTAGGGTGAACATCTTAAAAAATAAAAACAACTAATTTGAGTGTTAAACCTCACCTGTGACCCGTCAGCGTTGGTTAACAACGACAGACAGACCGGATCTAGTGTCACCGGCGGAGGGATACCTTCTAATTAATGAAGCAAACAGCCGAAGTGACGTTCGGAGGGATATCAGAGGAAGTAAAAACGAGCCTCGGCCTCGCCTGTACAGAGGCCGGGTTCTGACGGCGGAGTGGCCGGCTGACCCTTAACCCCGCCGGGCGAGACTGCTGCGACCGTGGCCTCCTGCAAACTGAGCACCGACAATAAAGCAAGAAGTCACCTGATCACAGGGTGGTCATAATGATTTGATGAAAAGTCAAAAACAGATAATTAATCATCTCAAACCAGACTAAGCAGGATCAAGTTTAAATAAAGTTCCTGATAAATTTGATAATAATAGAAAGATCAAAGAAACAGAAAAAATATTAGGAAACTAAATAGAAACTAATTAGATGTGAAATTACTCGATAATTTAATAAAGTTAAAGTGTTACAGTT
>NW_013952481.1:956335-957830 GCF_001266775.1 Austrofundulus limnaeus
ATTTAATTGGGTGAGTTTATTACGACAAATTTATCCTGAAATCTAAGATTTTTTTAGTTTCATAAAAACCCGTAAAAACGTATTTAAAAATGAGTAAAAACTTCAATGTTTTGAACTAAATCTCTAATGTTAAAGACATCAATTAGTGCGTTAAACCATGCGCGCGCAGCAGCTGGTTCTGGTCCAGGTTCGGATCCGTTCGGATTTATTTAATTAAATAATAAAACGCTCGACTTGAAGCAGAAAAGACTTTGAAAAAGAGGGAAATAAACTGTTTTATTTAGTTTAAAACTCAAACCTGCAGGATCAGACATGATGAACTCGGATTACACACCTCATTAATCCCACTTTAAGATTAATAATCCCGCCTGAACTCTCAAAACAATAGAGGGCAAAAAACAAACCATGCCTGGACTTTTATTTTGAATTAAATCCCAATATTTTTCTGATTTTATACAGGTCTGAGAGGTTCAGGTCTGCAGGTTCAGGAGGGAAGGAGGTCTAGAACTGGACTCCTGCAGCCCTCCTCCTCATCATCATCATCTTCATCCTTATGTTTAAAGCTGTATCATCATCTCATAAGATTAAGATTTTATTTAGTTTATGAACAAATAAGTGACATTTTTCACTTTTGTTTGTAAATTTATTCCATTAAAAATGTTATTTCTTTTGAACATAATCATTTCTAATACATTAAAGTTAATCTTTTTCAGCTGAAAACAGACAAAAAATATCAATAAAATCATCTTTTCAGCTGGTTGCAGCACATTCAGTGGATAAAAGTTAAATAAAAGCTGCAGTCACACAAAAACTGAGGTGAAAATTTGTTAAAATCTGCAACAACCGGTGAGTTTTAGGGACTGATTAAGTGAAACTTTTGGAGAAATGAAAGTTGAGATGTTAGAGGAGGAGATGAGGAAGAGGAGGAGTGCGCAGAAAGAGGCAGAAGAAGGGAGGTGTTTGAAGGGAGGGAGGTGTTTGAAGGGAGGGAGGTGTTTGAAGGGAGGGGGGTGTTTAAATCTGCTGAATTAAACAGCGAGGCCCCGCGTGTCCTCGGCACGTGCACCGGGCCTCCAGAAGAAAAGGAGCTGCGGCCCATCTGGCTTTTCACAGGAGGAGGAGGAGGAGGAGGAGGAGGACGGTGGGAGATGTGGCTTAAAACAGCCACATGTTCTGGATGTTCTACAGCTGAGGGGTTCAGAGAAGCTTCCAAATTAAAGAAAAATAAAAAAGTGAGCTTTTATTTTGAAAGGATATTTAAAAAAGAGTAAAAATCAGACAGAATTCAGACATGAAGGAGACAAATCACGTGTCTGTTCAGAAAACGGTCACCTTTAAACTAAACGTGTCCTTTGGAGGGTTTTTCTTCACATCCTGCATTCAGCATCTTCACTGTTTCCATGGCGACTGCAACCTGTGTGTGTGTGTGTGTGTGTGTGTGTGTGTGTGTGTGTGTGTGTGTGTGTGTGTGTGTGTGTGTGTGTGTGTGTGTGTG
>NW_013952481.1:957840-960585 GCF_001266775.1 Austrofundulus limnaeus
GTGTGTGTGTGTGTGTGTGTGTGTGTGTCAGCAGTAGGTGATGAGTCTCGGCTGTGAGCTGCAGGAAGTCGTTTCTCTTCTGTCCAATAAAAGTTGATTAAAGTCGAACAAGATTTAAAAAAAATAAATAAATCAGACCTGAGCAGTCGAGTCAAGAATTCAAGATTATTTCATATTTATAATCCAGAGTTTAAAATACAGATCAATAACAGATTCAGGACAAAGTGAGAAAAACAAACAAACAAAATGACTCATTTCAGATATTTTCCCCAACCTGTTCTCTAATTATTATTATTATAATATTCAAAAACTGTTAGTAAACATGCATTAACGGTAACTTAATCCTCACAACTTTATTCTAACTTGACTATTTTATCAAGTAAAATAAATCTCAAAGAGTACAAAACAAATTACGTAACTTTAGCCGTTTTTCCTCCTCCCACAGGAACTTCTCAACATGAAAATCAGATCGAAAGACAAACGGAAGTCTCAGAAAACAACACAGCCCGAACCAGCCGTCTAAAGATTATAATCTGCAGGATTAAATGGGGGA
The DNA here is from genome assembly GCF_001266775.1 of Austrofundulus limnaeus. Taxonomy (NCBI): domain Eukaryota; kingdom Metazoa; phylum Chordata; class Actinopteri; order Cyprinodontiformes; family Rivulidae; genus Austrofundulus; species Austrofundulus limnaeus. Next base: position 958,394 of record NW_013952481.1, read on the forward strand.
TGTGGAGATCTCAGTGGAGGAGGGTGGAAATCTAAAAGTTGTACAACATTATAATCTCAGGTACGGAAAGTCTTTGAGCATTTTGTATTTCGAGCGACTGACGAGTTCGCCTTTCTTTGTAAACATGTTTCTAAGTGCAGTTTATAAAACACACAGCGCAGATATGACGACAAAATCAGAGCCGAATTAATCAAAACTCAATTCTAACGCGATTCAGTTTGATTTGATTGGGTTGGACAGTCCTGGCAGGCGACACGGTTCTGATTTGAGTGTTTTGTGGTGAATTTCGCGCAGGTTTCTGCTCCGGCGGCTGCTGGGGGATGACCTCCAGCGGAGCCTGGTGGTCAGGTGGTGGAACTGCAGGCAGAACTGTCAGGACCACACATTTGTGTTGAAATGTCTGTTTGTCTTCACTCTGCTCTGGTAAACTCATTTAGCTGTTTTTAAAATCAGTTTTAGACATAAAAATGTAAATATTTAAGCTTTTAAATGATCTAAACATGATGATGAATCTGTGTCTCTGCTCTGTTCCACGTTTGGAGACGTACACAAACAGCCCTGTGACTACCTTTCGCATTTAAACACATACATATGTCCTTGGAGGACCATTATTTTAGGCTAATTATATATATATTTTTTAAATAGCTGTCATTTTGTCAGTATTGAATATAAATAAAAGCATTAATTGATTTATTTTCTCCTCAACAGGATGCTTTACATGCAATTTATAGCAAACATTTTTGACGGACCCGGGATATTCCTGTCTTATCAGCTGTTCATGGCCATGCTCGGTGAGTGAAACTTGAACCTGGATTCTGTTTCTTCCACCCAGTTGTTTTCCTGAGCGGAGCAGCTCAGTCAGTGTGTGGTTGAACGGGCAGATAAATCCAGCCCAGTGTGAGTTTGTACTCTGAGCCAGAGTCGGGGAGAATTATTGTTTGATATAAAAAAAAACCTAACAAAAACAGGAAGCCGTTTAGAAAAAAGTTTCAACTATAAAAATTGGATTTTCTTTTGTTTTTTGTTKTGTTTAAAWWAAGTAYTTCTGCTGGTTATTTTGCAGCTGCTGTCTCTGCGTTCTGGCTGCTGATGAAGATGAGGACGGCCGCTCCGCCGTTGAGGAAGGAGGAACTAAAAACCATCTCTGGTCTCATCCAACACCTTTAATCAAACAGGAAGGACCTCAGAGCTGACCGTAAAAATCACTTAATGTCCTCGGTACTTTTTTCTTTTAGCTTCCTTGTGCTTGTGAGAAAAAGCTGGCCCAATTCTCTGACTTCCTGTTTACATTAAAGTGCCTGTGACATGATTTTTTTTAAATACATATAAAGGCATTATTGGAAAGACAACATAAGTAACATATTGTAAAAATAATTTCATGTTGCTGAGATGAACTGTTGTTTAGATATTTGCATTTGAAGTAACAGGAAGTGATGTCAAAGGGGAAATATTTAAGAAAAGGAACTCTCTAGTCTTTGTTGAAAGAAAGTTATTTAAACTCTAACTCCTCTTCTGTCCCAGATAGTGATTCAAAATAATTTAAAGAAATATCAAATTCTTCTCTACAGTCTGTGTTAGCCATTTTAATAACTCTGTTCACATGCAGACAGTCCCCTTTGATGTCACTTCCTGTTATTTTACATGCAAATATCTCAACAACTGTTCATCCCAGCGGCATAAAAAATTGTTTTCTAGTATGCTATTAATGTTGTCTTTCCAAAACYGCATTCATATTTATTAYAAAAAATTGATGTCACGGTCACTTTAAATAGTTCCCCTTTGATGTCACTTCCTGTTTCACTTTGGCTGATCCAAGTTCAAAAGAAAATCTCCCATTTTTGTGACCAAATAGGTAAAAATCCTGTTTTATGCAAGGTTGCTTGTATAAAACTGTTTTATTTGACGGACAGGCACTTTAACGCTGTTTTTGTTTAATAATCTTGTTTCCATGGGTGGGTTTCCTCGGTGGTCTCTCTATAAATCTGTGTTTTTCTGAAGCGGAGGAGGAAACCTGAAGTAAAAAAAAAAAACAGATCCAGTCGATGTTCTGCAGCTCCATTTGTTGTTGCAGACGACGAGACGCTCGGATTGAGAGACTCGTACAACACTATTCATTATTAACACACCCAATATAGCTGCGCTGGACACACACACACACACACACACACACACACACACACACACACACACAC
>NW_013952481.1:962654-964150 GCF_001266775.1 Austrofundulus limnaeus
CTTCAGAAATAGTTTGTGCTGTCTGAATTTTAGTTTAAATTCATTAGATTAACTGAATCTGACCTTTTCTGCTTCATGTCCATTTTTAAGAAATATTCCACATAAAGTTCATGTTTTCTAAACAAACTTTTTACAAATTATTCTCGTCCCAACAAGCAAAATGAGCTAAATCCATGTTATTTATTTAAATCTTTCTTCATATGGAAACAGTTATTTSTTTTCTTTGTTTATAATTGAAAGTCTTCAACCAGGAAATAACCTGATTCCTTTAACTTGTAACACTTTTAACAGATAAAAATCCAAACTGAGGATGAATATATTATCTTAATGATGAGAAATCCCCATCAGATCTGAAAACAGAACCAGGTTCTGACCCAGGACCCGTGTTTTAAAMCTGCTGATTGGATCTTTGCTGTTCCGCGTCACGTCAATGAACGTTTCTATAAAATAAAAATAAATCTCCTGCCTGAAGGAGACACCCTGAGATTGGATCTACATTCATCTGTCACTTCCAACAGGAAGACATTTTCAGCTGAAGCTTCAAAGATYATCAGACAGAAAGTTCACGTCACACAGGTGTGACCTTCTGATGGTGGAGGTGTTTAATAAAACATCAATCCTTCGATTATCTGCACCGCCTCCACCTGCAGAGCAAACTGAACTCTGCTTCTGGCTCCTTTTTAATTCAGACAAACAGGAAGTTTATGAGTTTAATTCTAATAAAATCATATTTCTGCAGTAAAGAAGTGATTAATGAGGCTGAACGAAACTCCTGAGAGAAAACTGAAATAAGAGGTGACCTATATCCCTGGGTTACAGTGTGTGTGTGTGTGTGTGTGTGTGTGTGTGTGAGGCCTGTAATAGGTTTCATGAAACACTCAGTGTTTGTTCAGGTGAACAAATAAGTACATTCAGAAGAAGAAATACAGTTTTTATTGTTCTCTGAATCAAATTATAACAAATTATTTCAATTAAAAATAAACAAGAAATAATTGTATTTGAACCATCTGTTGCAGGGTTTTTTAGAAGAATCTGGTTTGTACATAAAGCCCCGCCCCTATCTGTAGGTCAGCCATGGACACTGATGCCCCGCCCCAATCTATAAGTCTACCTTAAAACACTAAAGCCCCGCCTTTATCTGTAGGTCCGTTATGAAAACTGAAGCCCCGCCCCCAACTGTATAGGTGAACTATAGACGGTAAGCCCCGCCTTCATCTGACTGACTGAGACAAGTTTTTTTTTCACAGAACCCATGTCCCATGTCCCTCTGAGACCAGACGTCCTCAGACCCTCTGAGACCAGACGTCCTCAGACCCTCTGAGACCAGTCGTCCTCAGACCCTCTGAGACCAGTCGTCCTCAGAACCTGTCTTCTGTCCCTCTGAGACCAGTCGTCCTCAGAACCTGTCTTCTGTCCCTCTGAGACCAGTCGTCCTCAGAACCTATCTTCTGTCCCTCTGAGACCAGTCGTCCTCAGAACCTGTCTTCTGTCCCTCA
>NW_013952481.1:967061-971844 GCF_001266775.1 Austrofundulus limnaeus
GACGGAGGTTTTCACAGCGTTCACAGACAGACGAACAGGGACAGATAGACGGGGGGGCTCAGGGTGTTGGGTAAAGATGTGAGAGAGGAAGAGGAGGAGGAGACGAAGAGGTGTGCTTTGTCATGTCCAAATGAAATCAAGCAGCTCTCAGACCCACTTCAACTTAAAAATAAGAACTTAAACTTTTACAATTTAGTTTTTAAAAAACACACAGTTGTGTATTAGAAAACAATTAACACAGAGAAACCACAGGGGGAGGGGGGGGATGAAGAGTACGGCAGTGAGATCTGGCAGTGAGTAAATAGGAGGCAGGAAATGGCAGTGATCACAGAGCTGATCCGGGCAGTTTTTTTTTTTTTTTTTTTGTTTTTTTAAAGCAGCAGAACCACGGCGGCCCCCTTCGGCCCGGCCCGGCCCGGGTTCTGACGGGAACTGCCGCGTTGTGGCTCTGCAGCCAAACAGTCACGTTTTTATTCTTTCTTCTAGATTTACTGTGACATAATAATAATAACAACAATCATCGGCACAAACTGTTACTGGCAGAGTCGTGCTGTAAAGACTGAGAGGACGGCGGGGGGAGGGTTTGACTCCGCCCCCAACCGTCCCCTCTCATGTTGGTCCCCTCGTCATCTTTGTTTTTTTTTTATTTGAATCTTTTAGGAGATGAAGATGGGTGAGGAGGAAGTAAACAGTTTTCTGAGAGACGGATGGAGAGGAGGAGRAGGAGGAGGAGGAAGAGGAGAGGATGAGTTCAGTAAATGATGTTTTGATAATTTAATAGTACGTCTCTTTTTCCACCCAGCCTGCAGAGAAACAAGAGAAGAAGAGAAGAAGCAGAAGACGTGAACAAAGAGACTGGTGGAAGAACGGTGTTTTCGTGTTCGCGCGTCCTCTYACCTCCGGGGTTTCGGCGAAGGATGAGTTTTCGTATCTCGTCGTAAACAAAGATGAGGAAGCTGTACGGGAACGCACAGAACCACCAGCTGGGCCTGAGGGGSAGCAGCAGTCAGGTTCACAGCAGAAAATTCTGATTTACCAGGTAATTTTTTTTACATCAAAGTAAAAAAAACTTAAATTTACAGGAACTAAATGACTGGTGTCAAGTTTATATTTAAAAACTAACAGTTTGTATTAAAAAGTCTGTTTATTAAATGTATTTTTTTATCAGCAGGATGAAGAGCTGCTTGTTTCAGAAGAAAAAGTGGATTTTTATCTTTTAGAAAATGAAAAAAAAATTCAAATCATAATTTTTTATTCATTCTGTTTCTTTTACTTATTCAAACCCAAGAAATACTAAAAATAAATTTCCATCTTTTCCAGGCAGAGCAGGAACCTCGTGCATCAGCTTTTGAGTTATAAAAAGTTAGATTTAAATGTTAAAGTAAACGCCTCCATCAATATAATAAGAATTAAACTTAAAGGCAGTTATTTGGAACATACAGATCCACTTTTTAAACAATCAGTTATTAAAATTTATTGATATTGTATCTTATCAGACAGCGATTATTATGTATAAGGCAAATAATGGACAGTTACCAAAAAATATTCAGGATTTATTTAGAAGGGAATATAAATTTGAAATTTTATTTATTTATTTAACAACCATGAAAGGTTTTTGTATATCTATTTCTGGAGTTAGACTATGGAACAAAATATATAAATATCAGACAATTTAAAATAATGTGTTGCTGGAGAAGGATGTTGATTAAGATTGTTCATTACAAATTGAGTTGGTTATGATAATTTGAGATGGAAATCCTGTAAATTGAAAACAATGGGAATCACAAAGTATAAATGTGTGTATTTRTGTGTATGGGTTCTTATGGTTACGTATATTTAAAGGAACAAAGGGGTGAGGTATAATAAGCTATGCTTCTACTCCTTTTTGATTACACCAACTCATCTATTTGCTTTTTGGTTGTACAGGTTTTTATAATTTTGAGCTTCCTTGTTTTATTTATTTTGTTCTTTTTTTCATTTGCTATGGAGATATCTGTTATGTAATAAGTGGGAAGCTAGACATTTTGTGCATATTCAAATTAAAAATAAAAAAAACATGATCCTGTGGTAGTTTTGGTTCTGGTGGGACGTACTTGAGTGGGTACATCCGTAGAGCCACGTCCATCCCGGGGCAGTAGGACAGAAACGCAGCCAGAGCCGTTTCCTCAAACAGGCCGAAGATCAAAATCTTATTCCTGCAGGAGAATAAAATGACAGTTACATCGTTCCCTCARTGAATCTGTGGGATTAAACTAAAGAAATAAAAATAAAACCACATGACAGCACAGTGCTGAAGTCACCTCATGCCCTGCTGGAACACAGAGTTACGTCTGGTCTTACAGATGATGACGTCGGCCCACTGCACCACCACGATGCTGACGAAGAACGCCGTGTGACACGTGAACTCCACGATCTTCCTCTGCTCGTAGGTCTGCAGAGAGGAGAGGCAGAACGTGTGAACACGTTTCAGATTAATGAAGCCACTCTGTTGGGGAGGACAGGAAGTCTGCGCCGCACCCATTGCTGCCCGTAGCTGTCCTCCAGGTCGTTGTTGGAGCGGTCGTCCCAGTTCAGCCGGATCCCGACCAGGAACGCCGGYAGGAAACCGTTTTCAGCCATGATGACAAAATAAGCAAAGAAGCCACCGAGGGCTTGGATCATCCCTGCAGAAACACCAAGTTTTAAATGTTTACTTGATAATTAAATCTGATAAAATGACCTGTAGAGTTTGTGCTTGAAGGTGAAGGGATGCCTCCAAACAAACATCCAGTAACAAACCGGAGAGGAAACAGGAAACAAACCAACCGATCTGTCCGTAGGCGATGCTGATGAGTCTCTCGTTGACCAGCTTGTCCCTCATCGGGTTCCTCGGCTGCCGCTTCATGATGTCGCTCTCTGCTGCTTCGTAGGCAAGAGAAATGGCTGGAACCTGAAGCAGGAGAAACAATAACAAATAAATAAATCATTCAGGAAGTCAGCTGTGAGCATCTGGTTTTAGACACGGTGAAAACCTTTCTTTTATTTTTTAAGTTTATTCAGTTCTTTAAAAACAACATAAATTCAATATACAATAAAAATACAAATCGTAAATTAAATTAAAGGTAGCAGAAGAAGAAAAAAACCTTAATATATCTGCCCCTTTTCCTCAAATAAATAAATTCAATCAAAAATAGTCTTCAAATTACAAAAAAAACATAAAAAGATAAACAACAAAGGTTTAACTCCTTGAGCATTTTTTACAGTATTAAACTGTAAAATGCTGCAAAGCTACATTTAACTTTTGTTTTATGTGAAATTATGTGGTGATGATTTTTCATTGTGTTGTTTTGTTTGAAACAGTGAAGCTGGTAGTTTTTCTTTAGAGGTGTTGAAGTTGTTTTGATTGATTGATTTTAACGTGTTTTTATGTTTTGTCGGACCCCAGGAAGAGTAATGTTCACTGCGGTGGTCCTAACGAGGATCCTTTTAAAGAAACAAATAAATAAACGAGCTGAAATGATTAATACATATTGTTTTATTTTGTAAACTTCATGCCTGAAATCAAGCAGTGAGAAAAGCTAAAAGATGAGAAATAACATATGCAGCTCAGTTTTCTCATTTAAGTAAAATAAATTTTATTTATTCAACCTTATATTTTTTACAAATCAAGAAAAAACAGCTGCTGCAAATAAAAGTCTTGTTTCTGTATTTTTTTTCTAACTTAAATAAGAGCAGAATGAACACATCCCTGATGTAGAACCTTATAAAAGTGATCCTACGCTGCCACCTAGTGCCTTTTTATTTGATGTTTTCTTCCTTTAAGCCTGATTAAAACGGAAACTAAAATAAAAACAGATGTTTGTTTGTTTGTTTACGCAGCTACACAGCATTTTAACTGGATGTTTTTGTCAGATGAAGCTGGTTCAACATGGATAAATACAGTTTATATGTTTGGTTATGTTACAGTAGGGGTTATTTCTGTGCATAAAAGTCCATTTATTTGAGATGTTTAAATTGTTAAATCTTTTTTTTCTCACCATGTCAGTTCCCAGGTCGATGCAGAGGATGGTGATGGTGCCCAGAGGCAGGGGGATGTTGACCAGGATGAAGAACAGGAAGGGGGTGATCTCTGGGATGTTGCTGGTCAGGGTGTAAGCGATGGATTTCTTCAGGTTGTCAAAGATCAGACGCCCTGAAATATAAAAAATAAATATAATAAACACGTTTTGTCTCACATTTCCTCTCGTTTTCTCACTTACCTTCTTCTACTCCAGTAACAATGGAGGCAAAGTTGTCATCGAGCAGGATCATGTCTGCAGCTTGTTTGGAAACATCAGAGCCAGAGATGCCCATGGCCACACCGATGTCTGCCTTCTTCAGGGCAGGAGAATCGTTYACACCGTCTCCCGTCACGGCCACGATGGCTCCCTGACACACAGAGCTCAATCAGAACCAGGAGGAGCGGCGACCCGAGGAGCGGCGAGGGAGAAGGACCTACCTGTCGCTGGCAGCCTTCCACAATGATGAGCTTCTGCTGAGGGGAGGTTCTGGCAAAGACGATCTCCGTGTGGTTCTTCAGGATATCGTCCATCTGYTCCTGAGTCAGGTCTTTCAGGTCGGTACCGTGGATCACACAAGCTTTGGCRTCTCTAAAACAAACAAAGCAGATAAATCAATAAGTTATAATCTCACTTCAAAATCAATATGTTAAATTGTACAGTTTTTGGTCAAATTAAAAATCATGAGATTCTGTTTTATTTCCATTTTACACAGAAACTTGATATTTTAATTTAATAGTTTATTC
>NW_013952481.1:974335-983594 GCF_001266775.1 Austrofundulus limnaeus
ATCTTACACATTCTGAAAACAAGATGATTATTCTTACACAATCAGTTCTTGTTTAGTAAATCAGTCTCAAAACAAGATCAAAAAGACTTTTTGGCTGATAAAAGATTTTAAAACTTGGTAAGATGGACAATTTTTGGAGGGTACCAATTTTAGACATTTTAAGGCTAATTAAGGACTTATTTTTGGTTTGACAAAATCAATGCCTTTTAAGAGTTTTTAAGGATCTGCAGGAAGCCTGTTCTTACCCAGAACTCTCTCTCCCAGCCCTCCCAGCTCCAGGTAGGCGTTCTGGAAAGCCTCCTTCATCTCATCRTCCATGGGCTGCTCTTTGCCCTGCATCATGATGGTGGTGCAGCGGTCCAGGATCCTCTCAGGGGCGCCCTTCATCACCAGCAGGTAGCGGTTGTCGTTTTCCTCCTCCGTTTCGTGAATTGAGAGCTGGACGGGAACAGATCACCGTTGGTACACGGAGCGTTTACTAACCGTTATGGTGCGTCTCGTGAACCGCTCACCTGGTACTTGTTGGTGGAGTTGAAGGGGATCTCGGCCACCTTCTTGTTCTTGTCCCTGACGGCTTTGACGGCGCCGCAGGACAACTCGATGCACTTGAGCAGAGCCGACTCGGAGGCGTCGCCGGCGACCTCGCGCTTCAGGATGGGCAACGATTCCTGGCCGGCCTTGAAGACGGCGCGGTTACAGAGCGCGGCGATGCGAGCCAGAGACACCCACGTTGTTGAACTCTTGTCGAAGGAAGAACCTGAAGAGTAGAAAAAATAAATAAATGATGCTTTTTTTTTAAACTTTCGCTCAGGTGTATATCTGGAAGAATCATCAGGAACTAAAAGCCAATCATTTCCCTCAAATCTGAAACAAGATGACAAAGAGGAGAACCCCACCAGACTGGTCCTCGGTGGTGTCGGCTTCATGGATCTGATTGTCGAACCACATGTGGGCCACGGTCATCCTGTTCTGGGTCAGGGTGCCCGTCTTGTCGGAGCAGATGGTGGAGGTGGAGCCCAAAGTTTCCACGGCCTCCAGGTTCTTCACCAGGCAGTTCTTACGAGCCATCCGCTTGGCCGTCAGCGTCAGACACACCTGGAAGGGAGGACAGGTGATGAGAYGAAACCGACAAGAAGATAAAAACCAAACAAAGAGAAAGAAGAGTTAGTAGCTGTGCTTCCACTGACCATGAAAATGTGCAAATTAGAATCTCAAAAATAAATTTGCTCAATGGAAACACGTCAATTTTGAAGAAAATTACGTTTTTCGACAAAATGTTTTTGCGCTAGGATGAGGTGGTTTTTCGGCCGTATGGAAATTGTTTTTTTTTCTTCGCAAAACTGCAATGGAAACACTTTTTTCGTATCATGGGAGTCACGTGATCAACAACCGGCTGTTTCTACTGGTGAAAAGGACGACGACGAAGAAGATAACAGGAAGTAGAAGTAGAGGTGTCCCGGTCCGATACCAGCATCAAGTACTCGTACTCGTACACGTAAAAGCCAGCCGATACTCTTAACCGATACCGCTTTTGTCCCCTTTTTTGTTCCTCCTGTGCTGCGCTGCAGCATAAAGGGTAAACAACAATCCATACCAGGCGGGGGCGCTAACGCACTGACACGTTATTTCCGACCGCACCCCTGAATAATAGAAGAAGAACGATGAGAAGAAGAAGAAGAAGAAGAAGTAACTTATCGGCAGTTTGGAGATATTTAAGATCGGCACGGAGGACACAAACAAGCAGACAGTCTGCTGTGCTCTGCTAACTGTCAGAGGAGGAGTGAAAGTTGGATGTTTTAACAGCAGCAATTTGATTCAACATTTGAGGACAAGACATGACAAAGAATTCAGAGTTTGCTGCTGCTAGCAGTAGCCTTCATAAACAGCACTATGCTGCAGTTGTTGCAGTAACTTCAATGMTGTTTTTTCTTTCTTGTAGAACAAACTAAGACATAAGCAGAATATGGAAGGAAGTTTGTTGTAAAAACATTTTATTTTTCACTGTGGTTCTTCTGAGATTTTGTTTTAGTTGTTCCATTTAAGTTTGAACTGAAATTTACTGCACTTTATTACTATTAGTCATTTCTTAACAGTTTAAGACTGAAGCAGAGTAAACTTCTATAGATGTGCTGCTAAAATTTACGTTTTACATTTTAATTTAAATTTGGTAGTTGCATGTTGAGGAAAATGTATAAAAATAACTTATTTTGTTTTTTAATGTATGCAACAGCATTTGTTTTGCAGTATTTGTTTTGTTAATACATTCAGAGGGAGTGTGGCCTTATAAAAAAGAGCCTGTTTGAAATAAAATAAATGGTTTCAAAAGTTATGGTGTGATATATATACCAACTTATCTACTTGTCAGAGTTTGCACTACCTTTTTATTGTCAAACATAATATTTACACATCAATTTTTGCATGATAATTGCATTTCATTTTCTTTCTGTTTAATATTCAACAAGTTGAACAGATAATCCACACGAACCCCGCTACTTGGTATCGGTATCGGCGAGTACCTAAACTGAAGTWCTCGTACTTGTACTCAGTCTTGAAAAAACTGGTATCGGGACACCCCTAAGTAGAAGTAGTAGTAATATCACAGAAGTAGTATAAAATAGTAAACTCACTGACTACAATTTCCCAAAAACACAGCATACGTAGCCGCTCCCAAGTAGGGACTTGTCTCTGGAAAGCCTCGATAAAAGACGCCGACGTCTCCTCTGATGATGAGCGCTAGTGTCGTGGTAGCAACATGCTATGTGTTTACATCCATCGCCGCCATGTTTGTAATGACTTATCATGAGAACAAACGTATTCACGTGACTTTAATAACATTTCTTACTTAATGGAAACACTGCAGTTGTGAAACTGTGTTTTTCGACATTAACAGAATATCGACAAAGTTGTGCGCACATTTGTAATGGAAACGCAGCTACTGTTTTATTTTAAATAAGATCACAGACGAGCATCTGCAGGCATTAAACTAAGATCTGCTGCTGTGGATCCAAGACAACTGGACTCTTTTGATTCTTCTCATCTGAGAAGCTTTTTCAACTGAAACTCCTTCAAGAATAAAAAGAGTCCAGCAGCCTTCGGTTCAGCGTTTTAACTTCTAAAGTTAAACATTTAAACCAAACCACTCAGATGCCTGAAGACGTTTATCCTGCTCAACATCTCAGCAAAATGCACTAAAGTGGAGAAACCCTCTGAGAGTTAAATCACAGCCCAACAAGCAATGCAGAAGCACAAACAGTGAAGTTACGCAGCAGAGCAGAGGTGCATTAATTTATCATGACAAGTACGGCAAGACCAGTGGGTCAAACAGGACCAGCAAAGCCCAAGCTGCTAATCAGAGCTATTAACTGGGCTGGTGTCATTACATTTGCTAGCTGTTGTCATTGCAGCGAGCTCTGCCACTGGCCTGGAAAAGAGAGGGAGACACACAAACAGAACAACAACTTCACCACAGAAACAAAACGTGACACAAACACAATGTTAAAACATAAAAACAACAATAATCAGCAACATCAAACGGCACACAGAGGAGGGAAGCAGAAAAAAATCAAACCACACGACAGAAAAACTGCAGCCGAGTCGCTGAATACGACACAAAAAACACACAACTTTAAAACTGATCAACAACAATTACAGCCTAAAGTCAACAAATTATTGTTTGAATGGATTGTCAGAWTTATGAGGTAAAAACATATAAAAGCATCGTTTTCCTGGATTAATCTGCAGAAAGAGAAGTGAGACATGAGGCAGATGTGTTTAACCACAAAACGAAGCGTCTCTCTGACCACTCACAGTAACCGTGGCCAGAAGTCCTTCAGGCACGTTGGCCACGATGATGCCGATGAGGAAGATGACGGCCTCCAGCCACGAGTAGCCCAGGATGAGGGAGAGGACGAAGAAGGTCACACCGAGGAACACAGCTACGCCTGTGATGATGTGGATGAAGTGCTCGATCTCTTTAGCAATGGGAGTCTGAGAAAAATAAATCAAATGTATTAAATACAAGAAAAAGTTGTTGGAACAAAGTGAGGCAAAAAGAACGTGCAGAAATAAAAAAAAAAGGTTGTTTTTTTAAACAGAAGTTCTGCTGTTTTAATACATTCAGTGTAAATAAATCCTGAACAGGTTACCTTGCCGGTCTCCAGGCCTGAGGTGAGCGTGGCGATACGACCCATCACCGTTCGATCCCCGGTGCACACGACGATACCACGAGCAGTTCCTGCAGAGGGAGGTTAGATATGAGGTAGGGCTGGGCGGTATAACCTCAAATTCATATCACAGTATGAATGGAATCCCTTAACGGTAACCATGTATATATCACGATAGAAAATGATCATAAAAAAACAAAGATAATGTAATTTTTAAAGCATTTGTAGAAAACTGTCATAATAATCAAACCCAGTATATTTGCTGTAGTGCAAATGAACATGACAGATACTAAAGAATGTTTTATTTATATTGGAAAACGGTTTCAACAACAAACAAACATTTCTCAAATTTTCAACAGTATCAAAATAAAGTGGATGTTATAACCAGTATTTCAAGTAAAATTAGTCATTTAGACATACATATCCTGTCATAAAACTATTTCAGATAACTGGAATATAAGTGTGGTCAAGCCAAATATATGTAATATCTGCCTGCCATACATGAGCTTCTGCCTGCTGCTCTGCTGCATTCTTCATCATCAGAACAGATGTTACATTATCAAGATGGATTAATGACTGAACGAACGTCCGCATCTTTTTTTATTATCTCTGTGGGTAACGATACATAAACAAGTTTTTTTCTACGACAGTTTGGGTGTGAAAAACTACGGTTGTTAAAGATTCACTCTGCGCGACGTGCAGCGGGAGGGAGGAGGAAATTATCCTGTGGCACGACATAACTTTTCTACAGCAGGAGGGGAAATTTTGAGGATTTATTCTCTCTATACGCGTTTTAAAACTCTACATTTCTCATTTATTTTCATTATATTTTGAACTCCTCCTGCTCAGTTGTCTCTGCACTCACAGCCATGTTGACACAGGTACGATGACGTAATGACGACAGGATGGTAGAGGGTAAATTTCTACTGTAGACCAACTTCATATCATTTCTACTGTCTATCACAAACACTGCACAGCCCTAATATGAAGGAGTCTTATTTAATGTGTCTTTATGAGTTTCAGGAAGTTAGAAACAGAAACTGATGATTTTATTCACCACAAGAGGGCGTCAGACACTTCAACACTGAGCAAACTGATCTGACTCTTTTAGACTTCAACTGAATTTCCTGTCATTTTCTGGGTTTGTTGCTCTGTAACGACGTGACGATGGCGGTAAACGTACCCTCCACACAGTTGGTGGAGAAGAAGGCGATGTTGCGAGTTTCCAGGGGGTTCTCGTGGGTGCAGTCAGGGGACCTGGTCTGGGGTTCTGATTCGCCAGTCAGGGATGAGTTGTCCACCTGAACCCAGGAGGAGGAAACGGTTGGATCGGTTTGTGAAATCAGCTGAGAGATGGTTAAAGAATTGATTCATGTAAAAATTAACATTTTCAGCCCACCTTGCAGCCGTGGGAGGAGATGATACGGAGGTCAGCTGGGATCCTGTCTCCTCCTTTCACCTCCACCAGGTCTCCTGCCACCACCTGCTCAGCGTTGATCTGCATCTTCTCTCCCTCTCGGATCACCAGGGCTTGCTGGGGTCAGGGTTGAGAGTTAGAAGTCTAAACTAAATAAATAAATTCTCCTGATTCTGACTCATGAGGTGTGTGTGTTACCTGTGGAACCATGTTCTTGAAGGATTCCATGATCTTGGAGCTCTTAGCTTCCTGAAAGTAGGAGAAGCAGCCAGTGATGATGACGACAGCTGACAGCACGATGCCCAGATATAACTGCAGGGAGGAAGAAAAGGACAAAAGAAATAAAATTGAATCACTTTTATCTAAAATTGAAACATYTGAAAGGAATAAAAAATAGATGAGAAAAAAGTGACTAATCCTGACGAGGCTATTTCAGGAAAAAGTCAGGTCAGATTTTTAAAATAGCAGAAATGATATGAATATTTTCAGCCTCACATTGTGTCACTGACGGCTTCAAGCTGTCAGGAACTGTTTGTTGCTGATCCGGGGGGTTCTGACTGGTCACTGAGTGTGTATATACAGCATGTCTGTGTGTATACAGTATATCTACAATATGTATGAATGTAGGCATGTATGTATGTTTGTATAACTTTATATGTGTATGGGTATGTATATATTTTTATATATGCCCTCCATGTATTTATCCATTTATTTTTAGGTGAGCGGACAGATGTTGGGTGTGTGGTCCTGTGTTTTCTTGGTGTGTATTTACTTCTAATCTCTATTTCAATCTTTCTAATTACTTCTCTTTGTTTTTCTCTCTTTTTCCTATTTTCTCTTTACTTAAAAAATCACTAATGATGAAGAAATTAAGAAACTAATATTAAGTTCTTTTTTCTACCGAAGTGATTTTAAAAAAGTAACTGTTTGTTGTGTTTGCTGTTGGTGGTTTTATAACTGTACCAGCCTGTCTGTTATCGATCACTGAAGTCCAGCGTTAATCTGAATCRCTCATAGAAAACTATGACCCGACACAGCTGCAGCCAGCAGACTCTGCTGGGTCAAACAGCTCTGGTCACTGACTCAACACTCTGGCTGTTTCCTCCCTGCGGTCCGAGCCAAGTGTTTTGTCTTTTCGTGCTGYGCGCCTCAGAGCCGTTTAGCCTCGACGCCGAGCTCTGACCCGTGAACACCCTCCTCTTCCTCGGCGATTACAGACGCCAGGAGTCACGGGCTCTCTGCGGCGTGATGGGAACGGATGCTAACAGAAAGCTGTGTCACTCTGAAGATGAGCCGGTTGGCAGTGTTTGGACAAACAGCTGACATAAGTCTTATCAGCGACACACACTCATCCCACAGGACTCTGCAAACTGCCTCCTAAAGCAATAACGGACACAACCACTCACCCTGACCAGTGTTCATATCCTTCCTGAGGCTTTTATTTCTGCAAAATAATGCTCGACTGTTTGCCAAGTTTATAAAATATACATCATATTGTAGAGTTTGCATTTAGAAAGGCTTTAAATGTGAAAAAATMGTGTTAATGACAATATTTTTAGCAGCATTTTAAAAGCATGTTGTTTATTGTGTGTGTAGTTGTACTTACGTTATCTCCAGCTGGCTCGTCCTCTGTCGCAGCCTGGATGGCGTAGGCCAGGAAGCAGAGGATGGCGCCGATCCACAGCAAGATGGAGAAGCCACCGAACAGCTGACGGCAGAACTTGACCCACTCTGGGGTRGTAGGGGGCGGGGTCAGGGCATTCAGGCCATCCCTGGCCAGGTACTCTGCTGCCCTGGCGTTGGTCAGACCCTGGGTGGGGCAGAGAGGAAGAGGAGGAAGGATTATTGAAGTGGGTGGATGACAATCAGAACAGATGACAAAAGACAGGAAAGAATTTAACTGTAGAGAAAAAGAAGGGAAGAATGTTTTAATAAGTTAATTTATGAAGAAACAAAATGTGCTCTGTCTGTATGATCAATAATTCAAATACACAAAGAGGAAACAATAAACTGTAAATCATCTTACCTGTACGATATCAGTGGTGTATTTCCGGCAAACTTCCTCAACAGACATTTTGTGTTCCGTCTAAGGAAAAAAATAAAWAAATAAACCTTGATTTTTCAGAATTACCTCAGTAAAACCTGTGTGAAATAAAACTCTGAATATTTTACAATCTTACAAAACTAACTTACGGAAATTTGGGTTAATTATAATTTTTAGTAGGCACCTTTAAAATGTTTGACATGTATTTTTTATTTAAAGTCTATTATTCACCTCTATAACAAGAGAACAATCTAGATTAGGTCTAATGACACAAAGTAAATCATTTTACAAACACAATGAATTATTAAAGCAGACCAACACAAACCACACTGAGCCATTATTACTACACAACCACAACTTCTGTGTCATCGCCTTTTAAACAGGAACAGGTTGGATCACAGCTCTGAATGATACAGGGTTCATCCATCCATCCATCCATTTACCCATCCATCCATCCATCCATCCATCCATCATCCATCTTCCCTCCATCCATCCATCCATCCATCCATCCATTTACCCATCCATCCATCCATCCATCCATCTACCCATCCATCCATCCATCTTCCCTCCATCCATCCATCTTCCCTCCATCCATCCATCTTCCCTCCATCCATCCATCCATCCATCCATTTACCCATCCATCCATTCATCTTCCATCCATCCATCCATCCATCCATCCATCCATCCATCCATCCATCCATCCGTTTACCCATCCATCTACCCATTCATCCATCTACCCATCCATCCACCCATCTACCCATCTACCCATCTTCCATCCATCCACCCATCTACCCATCTTCCATCCATCCACCCATCTACCCATCTTCCATCCATCCATCCATCCACCCATCTACCCATCTTCCATCCATCCATCCATTTACCCATCCATCTACCCATCCATCCATCCATCTACCCATTCATCCATTCACCTTTCATCCATCCATCCATCCATTTACCCATCCATCCATCCATCCATCCATCTTCCCTCCATCCATCCATCTTCCCTCCATCCATCCATCTACCCATCCATCCATCCATCCAGCCATTTACCCATCCATCCATCCATTCATCTTCCATCCATCCATCCATCCATCCATCTACCCATTCATCCATCTACCCATCCATCCACCCATCTACCCATCTTCCATCCATCCATCCATCCATCCACCCATCTTCCATCCATCCATCCATTTACCCATCCATCCATCCATCTTCCATCCATCCATCTGTTTACCCATCCATCTACCCATCCATTCATCCATCTACCCATCTTCCATCCATCTATCCATCCATCCATTCACCTTTCATCCATCCATCCATCCGTTTACCCATCCATTCACCTTCCATCCATCCATCCATTTACCCATCCATTCACCTTCCATCCATCCATCCGTTCATCCATCCATCCATCCAACCATCCATCAATCTTCCATCTACTCATCCATTCATCCATCCACCCACCAATCCATCCATCTCTCAGAAATGTCTGCAGGAACATCAGTGAGGTCACAGGAAGCAGGAAGTAGTTTACGTACGATGGGCACTTCTTTCTTCAAGTCATCCAGATCCTTGCCTCCCTTCTTCTTGGGTGACTCCTTGTCATCCTTGTCCTGCGTGGTGGCCACGCGGTAGCTG
>NW_013952481.1:983731-984200 GCF_001266775.1 Austrofundulus limnaeus
TACCCATCCATTCACCTTCCATCCATCCATCCGTTTACCCATCCATTCACCTTCCATCCATCCATCCGTTTACCCATCCATTCACCTTCCATCCATCCATCCGTTTACCCATCCATTCACCTTCCATCCATCCATCCATCCATTTACCCATCCATCCATCCATCCAACCATCCATCAATCTTCCATCTACTCATCCATTCATCCTTCCACCCACCCATCCATCCATCCATCCATCTCTCAGAAATGTCTGCAGGAACATGAGTGAGGTCACAGGAAGCAGCAAGTAGTTTACGTACGATGGGCACTTCTTTCTTCAAGTCATCCAGATCCTTGCCTCCCTTCTTCTTGGGTGACTCCTTGTCATCCTTGTCCTGCGTGGTGGCCACGCGGTAGCTGTCCGACCGTCCATACTGCAACACCAAGATTGTTCACATCAGTACTACACACACACACACACACATATACATAT
>NW_013952481.1:985500-991799 GCF_001266775.1 Austrofundulus limnaeus
ACACACACACACAATATATACAGACCACAGTCTACATGAAAGAATGAAAATATATCTAAAGCTTGAAATGATTTTCTGTGTGCACGTTGGCTCTGTGTTTGTGTATTTGTGTGATTACGTGTTTCCTGCCATCTGCTTGGATGTGCAGGACTCCCTGGACTGTTTCATCTAGCAGACCATCAGATTATTGCTGTTTACTACAGCCACAGATTAACCCACYGAACAATAATAATCCTCCTCAATCACTCTGTCCTTCTGTGCCTCCAGCCTTTAGTTCTGAACTCTCCTTCTATGTTTCTCCTTCATGGAGCTGAAACATCTTCCTCAAACCTTCAGTGTCAAAAACACTGAGCCWGAAATTTAAAGACAGAACGAACAGGAAAAGATTCAAGCATTTTTTACACTAATGTAACTGAGTTCCACACAGCGTGATTAAACAGAAAGAAAAAAAATGATTCTGTACTTTATTCATAATGTCTAACATTCAAGTCTTTTTACATAATTATCATTTGCTTCAACTCATCAGAATTTAACTGTCAGACATTAACGGTACAAGTAAAAATATTTCCTGAACAAAACTGTTTTCATTCATATAAATATTTATTGACAACAGGCAATAGATTCATCAATCCCCTGTTTCAGACGGTTCAAAATCCCTGAAATGTGTATCTTGTGAGATCTGGTGCTACAAGTTTGAGGAAGACTTTGTAATCTGCTAAAATTACAAGTCAAATTAAAAAAGATATTTTATTAGTAAATGATAGTTAGAGTAAAGACATTAAATTACAAATTCAAAATTGTTGCATGATTTAAAACTATGATGTATTGTATTTTTTACTACAATAATTTCATCAGGTTTAGATAAAAACAGGAGGAGCAGCCTGCCAGCTGGCACTGATTCAGTTGGTGTTTATTCATGGGCAGTGTCAGACATTTAGCCTATTTTAGGACTTATCCAGGATGTTAAAGTCACATTTCTGCCTCAGATTTTTTGAATGGAGCATCCTGCTGGTTTACTGCCCTTCAGAGGAGTGAAGTAGCTCTGGTTGTGTCACAGCGAGTGAATCATAGTACYGCACGCACAAAAAAAATGGATTATCACACAGGTCAGTGGACTGACCGGCCTAGAAAATACTGCCGGACTGCTTATCACAGAAACACACATGCAGACGTGGAGTAAGAGGGGTCCTCCATCATCGACCCACTTTGTTTACGTTCTCCTCCCTCCAGGATGCCCATCTGTTTCTGTGCTCATCAAAAAATAAAAGTCTAGACCACACAAATGTTTCATAACAGTCTTTCTAATAACAAATATGTTCTGATTTATTTTATAAAATGTCCTCATTGATAATCAGCGTCTCTTTCCGTGAGGCACGTCCAAAACTGTCCAATCAAATAAATTTATGCTCTCCTGCAGTTTCCCAGCAACACCCGATCCAACGAGCTAATTGTACCAGGTCAGCAGTGACTGAGGGATGCTAAACAGTTTTCATTTTAAACGTTTAAAWGCTGCAGAGAATGGAGATAAACTCCYAGAAGCAAACAGGAAGTGATGTCAAAGCGACCCCGCACAGAATACGTGACATTGCTGAGCAGATCGATGCCGTTTATCACACCCTCGTGCACAGATGGAAACTAAAGGCTGAGAGTCGTATTAATGAAGTATCGACTGGCTGGAACAATTACACAACAAACTCCATGACCAGGAGAACACTCAACAATCAGCCATAAAGTCATCACCTGAATATCGAGTASTTTAACCTGATGTGACCAAAGAGTGTGACCGGTCAGTGTGTGGACCGGCAGACRTGCTGGACTGAACAGCAGACCACAGGATGATCAGCACAAAATGTTCAATTTACGTCAGGATGCAGGTTTTTATCGACACAACACAGCAATTTATGAGATAAAAGCTGCCCTAAAAAGAAATCCTATAATAAAACATCATTCAGGCTTACACTCATTGCACCCACCAGGAGTGTTTTTCCCATGATGCATCTCTTTCCAATTGTTTCCACAGGTAAGTGACGCACAGAGCTCTCTCTCTCTCCACACGGTTTAAAAAATATGATTCATTAAACCAGGTCACGTTCTTCCATTACGCTGAGATTCAACTGGCTGCTTGGAAACAAACGTCTTGTTTTCTTTATTCACCTGCTTCTTCATTACTGTACAGAAAACTTTACATATATTTTATTTGTAAATTAAAGCAGGATATGATTGTTTCTGTTCTGAGAAAAACTATTGAGTCATAATGTCAAGCTTTGGTTTGGGGTCTGCTGTTTTTAAATGTCATTTTTTGGTCATCGGCTATTTAAACCCAGAGTTGACACATAAACGTGAAAGAGAAGCTGGAGAAAATGATGGAAGGCTATGATGGAAACAATAATTACCTGCCACTCAGTGTGGTTTTAATAAAGGGAGCCCAGACTACGTCTAACAGACATTATTTAAAAAAACATTTATATATCAACTATTAAAACAAGACTAAAAATACTGAAAAATATATTTACTAGTTGCTTTAGAGTGAGTTTTGATTCTCTATATTGTCATAAATGTGCATTATCTTTGGCACTTTTGCTATGTAAAAATATATTTGTATTGCCTTGGTAACGCAAAAGCTAACCAGCTAAAGCTGAGGTTGTCCTTCAGTGGAGCAGCTCTGTTGTCCTCCATCATTTTCAGTTTCAGGCTGAAACACACTCTGGTTTCATTAAGAGGTCATCAGATATTGCTCAAGGTTAATCTTCAGGGTGGATAGAGCTTGCAGCCTTGCATTAGAGAACCTAGTGAACTTCATCATTTACCTGGTATGCTTTGCRACATAAATAATACGGTGCCGTTCGTGTGACAATATACTTTTAGAATTGCTAAAAACTAAACAGCTTATTTTAGTTTAACRGTCTTATTTATAGTTGAAGTAAATGTTTATTAAATATTGTCTAATGTTACAGCTAGTTGGGGTTCMCTTTAATAATTAAAGTCAAATACCAGAGGAGATTGTGCAGGTGTTTTAAAGAAGGCCTAAATAGTCTCCAACAAACAACTCAGCGAGATACTACCTGAACTGATGCTGATGCTAATCTGTTAGCCATGCTGCTGATAAAAAATAAAAATAAAAAGTTAAGCTACTTAAAAGAGCTGACTGTGGTGCAGAACAGAAAAAAGGCTTAATTTGGAAATAACCACAGCYCCTCTGGATCACATTGTTGACTGTTTTGGTTGTAGCTCAGGGAGACATTAAGCAACAGAACAACCTTTGGTTTAAGGAGGTTTATGGGAGACAGCTGATCAAAAATCCTCAAGTGATCTGAAACTTACTCCTTTTCTGAAGACGTTACAAAAAGGTCAAACAAAAATCAGAATCAACCGTGGGCTGCTCTGCTCAGAGGCTGGTGGAGATGTTTACCAGGACACAGAAACTCTACCACTGTAACTAAACACTTCAGAGGCCTGGCTGTAATTTCCATTAGTAAGAGATTATTAATGGGTCGAAAAGCAAAAAAAAAATTAGTGGCATGATGCAGCCAGCCATTTCATCCAGAAGGATCTTTGTTATTGATTAATACTTTCATCCAATGGTAAGTAAAGTGCAAGCAGCTTTTATTCTGGTCCCTGCCACGTAGCTTGTTTATTTGGGACAGTATCAGGTAAACAGCAATTTTTTAACCAGGTTTCTGATAACAATGTGCTGTATTTGTTTAACTATTTACTTGTTTAACCACTGGCAATGAAGACTAACTCATTTATTTGGACTTTTTTTCATATTTGGWTGTTTTTAAATCACATTCAGACTGCAGCTTAGCATTTTTAGTTATTTTTAGCTGGGACGGTACGATTTATTTTCATCCYAATGCAGGAACCAGAGTCAGAGGGTGACGATCTGTGAGCCACAGTTTACTATTATTGAATAACATTCAAAGAGGTCCAGTAATGTGAATCCACCTGGTGCTGTTTTAATGTAAAGGATCAATGGAGACTCATAGCTTTAAGTGGCCACTCAAGAAAACTCTGCAGCACTTTTGGGTCAGATTGACTTTTTACAGCCTGATGGTTGCTGCTTAATGACAACATGAGTTTAAGAAAGAGAGAAATGGTTCAGAGGAGAAGGTTGAACATAAGATTTTGTTTAAATAACTTTGCCTTGTTTGAGCCGTTAGTTCAGTTTTTAAGTGGGTAATAGGGTTGGGCATTATCGTAACGTGTGCAATTAATCATCAGAAAAACATTAAGATTATTTTTTGGCACTTGATGATTAATATGATTAATCTCCAGTCAGTCAGCTCGATGCTCCTTTCTGCTTCAAATATGACGAACATTTAAAAAAAGTTACGTAATTTATTTATCTATATCAACACAACTTAAAATTTGATGTATAGCCTGAAATCTATGATTTTGACACAATTTGGGACAGATTTTTATGAAGAGCAAATCTTTTGTAATTGGTTAAGCGACTAGGACATAAGGGTGTCCAGRGACTCCAGCCTTAATCGTCAAATTAATCCTAATCAGGAGGGGTGCAACAATACATGTACCCGTATCGAACCGTATCGAACTTTAGGTTCAATACACACTTGTATGGAACAATACAGGTTTTTAACATTTATTTTATCAACTTGTCTTCTGAAGATGCTCTGTGTTGAAGGATCAGTGGATCTGTGTTCGACTACTCCACCTAGGCTGCAYTTYTGAGCGCAGATCCACTGAGAAACTTGCTGTTTCAGCAACATTTAATTTAAAAACTGTACTTTTGAGGTTAAACAAATGTTCAYAATTAATTTAAATAAATTACAAGTTAAAAGGGGCATGGACATTTCTCTTTTTTGTATCGAAAAAATATCGAACCGTGAGACTAMAGTATCVAACCGAACCGTGAATTTTCTGTATCGTTGCAGCCCTAGTTATCGGCTAAATACCACGATAAATCATGATCATTTTTTTTGCCAATATTGCCCGACCCTAGTGGGTAAGTTTCTAAAACCTTATATATCTTCTTTTTACATGTTTGTACACAGTAAGCATCAAACACTACATGTATGTGAGAAACCTTCATGTATGAATGACATCACTGAGCTGGTTAAGTCTCTACATACACACACAAACAAACACACACACACACACACACACACACACACACACCACTGCATACATCACTCAGAGATTGGCTCTCATCTTGGATCTTCAGCACCAAGTGCATTATGGGATATCATTGGCTCATTATCTTCTGCTCTACATTACATTAGCATYCAGCTCTCAGTGTTTCTCATAAAGCTCAATGTCGAAGCTGAGAAGACAAACATCTCAGCACCTCTTCCTCCTCTCCTCGTCTTCCTCAGTGTTCACCCTTCTCAAGGTGACTCACCACACAGGCCTGTGTAGCTTCCTCCTCCTCCTCCTCCTCCTCCTCCTCCATCAGTCAGCTCTACATCACCTGACCTTCACTTCCTCTCTTCCATCTTCTCAGCCTCCATGATTGTTGGGTCCTGCAGCAGCAGTCCCTATCAATTGATTGGCCCGGATCAAACGGTCCCGGGTGCGTTGTAAACTGAACCTCCCTCTGGTCGCCCCCCATCACAACCCATTCCACTTGCGTCTCCTGTTTCACTCCTCCCATCAGATTGTGAATCACGATCTGAACATGGGAGTTTCCACTCACCACCTCCTCCTCCTCCTCCTCCTCCTCTCTCTGATGTGGTGTCCCCCTCCGGCTATCTGATGGACAGAGTTACAAACCGTGACAGAGCAGCAGCGATCCACGGCTCGGCCCGAGCACGCTCACCCACCCTCCSCAGAGCCGGATGTAGAGCAGCGGAGAAAACACTGCCAATCACACGTCACTGGGATGGATGGAGCGTGACGTCCTGGTCCCAGCAGGACTGAGTTTTCTACTCTACAGGCTTACCTGTTGTTTTTTTTTAATTTTTACAAGACCCAGGCATCAGAACAAAACATAACTGGTTCATTTTAATAACTCATTTCTTGTTGAGTCACTAACTGGGATAGTTTGATCAAATATTGAGCCAAAACACTTGAACCAGTGGTTAAGTGGGGATGAGTCACGTCACTCTTCAACTGTCACTATTTTAAGACAGAAGTTGACCAAATCRGACCTRACTGGACCTCTGCTTTACAATAAGTAAAGGTAAAACAGTAAAACTTGTTAAGATAATTAACTTGGTTGGTAGGGGTGCAACAATACATTTATTGAACCGTATCTAACAGTGCTTTAGGTTCAACACACACTTGTATGGAACAATACAGGTTTTTAACATTTATTTTATCAACTTGTCTTCTGAAGA
>NW_013952481.1:992803-1002405 GCF_001266775.1 Austrofundulus limnaeus
ACCCTGCGGAGGAAACCCATTTCGGCCGCTTGTATCCGGGACCTCGTTCTTTCGGTCATGACCCAAAGCTCATGACCATAGATGAGGGTAGGAACGTAGCTCGATCTGTAAATCGAGAGGTGAGTGACATCATAAAGTCTAAATCTAGATGCCGTACACCAAGTCCTGATCTGTCTGGTTTTATTAGATTTTAAAGGTAAAACAATCTGATGGAAGTCTATGGTTATTTTTAGGAGACACTAAGGAACAATTTAGATACTTGACTCTAAAACTTCACCAAACTCAGCCTGAATAAAGACAGAAGCAGACACACCTTCATTACGTAATGTGTGAATGCAACAAATGGTCAAAACTGAAAGTCTTCCCGGCTGCAGCCACCACCCCTCTGCTCATCCCACGGACGTAATTGTGATTTATTTTCAGGGTGATGGGAGGTGATGGGAGGTGATGGGAGGTGATGGGAGGTGAAGCTGGGAATGGAGGAGCAGGAGTTTGAGGCATGAAATTCCGCAGACCTGTCTGCGCTTTTAACCATCAGCAGGTTGCATTTTCCGGCGCGTAATTGCGCATTTTCCTTAATTAAAATGTCGGATTCTGTGATCTGCGGTGCTTATTCGTGCTAAAAAAAAAACACATTAATAAAGAATATGTGTTAATTTTGATCTGCTTCAGCAGGTGATTGAGGCATTAAGGTGCTGTCACTTTGCAGGAAAGATGCTGGAGACTGGATGGTCTGCCTCAAATCTGCCGCAAAAATATAATAAAATAATCCGAAAAAGACCACAATCTGCCCCTCCTTTTACCTGTTAATCCCTGTGTTTATCTCCACACATAGATCTGGTTTTATGAATGGCCGTGGTGGCTTTCTCTGGTGAAAATAGCGCAACATTTTTTTTAATCTTTGCGGAATAACATCACAGTTAGCATAAAACAACATCCAAACCGTGTCAATGTCATTCTAACATCACCATACCTCCATCCACATTAACCCTTTCCTCAGCAGACACGCCAACTCGCCTCTAAAAGCGACACTAAACCAGACTTTAGCCGTAGCCCGACATTAAAACCATTAAATTTAAAATACTCGGTCAGTCTTACCCCCATTTTGGCGCTGTCAGTCGGGTCTCCTCAGAAGATGCTTTCACTTTAATTCAACCAGAACCGCTGGGATTTAAGGCCAGATGAGGGAGGAGAAAAAAGCAGAAATACGTCGTCTCAAAAAATAAGAAAATGTCCGCTTTCCAGTGTGTAGCTAATGATGAAAATTCAAATAACTAGCTTAAAWACTGCACTAAATTTCATTTTTATCAACCAAGAACGGACTCGACAAGGCTGCGTTTTTGTAAAACACGAACACAAAGCTTTTCCCCGTTCATATGATAACTAAAATAAATTTATGTTTTTTTTTTTCCGGTTTAAAATGTTGAAATTATCCGCAGCCGTCGGTGACGGTCCGTCTCCCCGCGAGGCGAAGTGATGCCGGCGGAAAGTAGTGCCCGCTCCMCGGCCGGGATGTCGTCTCCCTCCGCGGCTGAGCAGCGGTCTGCCGCAGCACTCGGCAGGTTGGTCCTTATCACTCCGCGGATGAAACGCCACATAGATCCTGAAAGAGAATTGTGCCGCGTTCAAATAAGCAAAAATAAAGCTCAGTTTTATTGTTTAGTTTGGATTAAAACAGCATATAATGCTAATTCTCAGGTCATAGCACAGAATTAAAAATGAAAATATGAACACAAGTTATTTTTGTTATTTTAATGAGAAGATAATGACCAGAGAAAGTGCAGAATGTGGTCTGGATTGACATTTCAGAGGAATATAAACACTATAAACCCAAGTTAACATAATATAAAGTTGTCATCCTCTGTGCAACACATATGTAAGATGTAATACTGCAGCTGTTTGCTTTTATTCACATTAAACAATATTAATACACCCTGCAAGTAAAGTGTTCAGAACAACAGGACCTATAAATCTGGGTTTTCTTAATTGTCAATTAAAATGGTTTTGGGGAAGTTATTTGGAGATCATGACTCCTCAGTATGATGCAACATGATGAGCCTGTTCCCTGATTTTTTTATTTTTATTTGTATTTTTAGGTTTTTGTTGTTGTTGGCTGCAGCAGCTGTTTGGAGCTCATATCCCTGCAGGACTAAAGTGGCAGAAGTGAGCAGGAGCAGCAAAGCGTTTAAAATAAACTGTTTTCAGAAGAAAATCAGCACATATTACAGCCATGAAGAACAAACACATGAAAACAATGTGAGGTTTCCAGTCTATCAGAGCTTCCAGCACTATTTCTGTTGCACCACCTGCTGTGGAAGATTAGACGAGTCGAAGCTGCGAGTCCTGCAGCTGTCTTCAACACACAAACACGTCCGCACCGAGATGATTCAACACACCAGGAATACATTAATGAAGAAAAACACGTGTTCATCTCAGCCACTAATTAATACGGGCGTGTTTCTGTCTGTGAATGTCTGCAGGCATTTCTGGGTCCAGACAGAATCAATATTCTCTTTTCTCATAACTCAAGAGTGGCCTGGTTTCTGCTCCGCTCCCTCATCCATCAAGCATGGAGCTTTCCAGAGCTTTAAAATTAGGATGAATATCTTCTCAGAGAAGCTGGTAATGATTTTATTTAACATAGCTTTATTTCAGTTTAAGACTTGAAAAAGAAAATGAATTTTACTAACAAATGTGGCACTATTTAAAGTGCCTGTGACATCGATTTTTTGTAATAAATGTGAATGAGTTTTTGGAAAGAGAACAGTGATAACATTTTGCAAAACAAATTTCACGCTGTTGAGATGAACGGTTGTTGAGATATTTGCGTGTGAAGAAACAGGAAGTGATGTCAAAGGGGAATGTCTGAATGTAAACAGAGCAAAATCTGATGCTTCTTTAGATTATTTTGAGTCACTGTCAGAGTTGAAGAAGAGTTAAATAAGATTGTTTCWATAAACAAAGACCAGAGAGTTTCTTTTCTTAAACAGAAAAAAGAGTTCCCTTTGATGTCACTTCCTGTTTCACTTTGATGAGCTAAACCAGTGGTTCCCAAACTTTTCAGCTTTTGACCCACAAAATAACAGTAGCAGAGACCTGAGCCCCCAACTGTTTTTGGACGACAAACATTTGTATCAGGTCAACAAAACATGGGCATAGTAAGAAAATTTTTATACTACATTTATCCATTTAAAATATACTAACCTCACTCATTTGTAACAACTAAGGCAAAAATGTAATTAATTCAGAAAATCTTTTCAGGACCCCACCTTGATGTTTCGGGACCCCACTTTGGGTCCCGACCCCAACTTTGGGAAACACTGAGCTAAACTCAAGAGAAAACATGCCAGTTTTGAGACAAAATGGGTAAAATTGTGTGTATTATGCTAATTTTCTTAAGTATAAATGTTTTCTTTGACTTTTTGTATTTGAAGGATAAACATGTCACAGACCCTTTAAAGCTTAAAAGCTGATTCTCTTATCGAGCTGCTGATGCTTCTTCTAATTTTATTCTGGATTATATTTATTTAGTTCTTTATAATAACACAAAATCAGTTCTGTGTTGAAATTGTCTGAGGATTACTTCTGTTATGATTCTTTTTAACCTCTCTGCTTTGTGCTGACCTCCTGTGGTTACAGAGAACCTCTAATATAAAAGTACATCTTTTCATTAAACACAAAGAAAGTTTATTTTAGGGGCTGGAGAGAGAGAGATGCATTTACCGGGGAGAAAAAAAAGAAACATTTCAGAAACCCCTCAGCCATGGCAACAACCTCCAGGTGACGTCTCCTCGATCATCWGGATGCTTCGAAACAAAATCAAGGAAAACTAGAAATAAAAGAAAGTTCGGTCTCCACAACAAGATGCACAAAGTTTAATTATGACTATTTCCTGTTCTTTTATTCCAGGTTTGGAGTCTTATTTTGCTTCATGTATCTATAACACTGATTGACGTTTTGAGAAAATGCTGAGTCACAAAAAAAATTTTAAATTAATTCAGTCAATCCAAGCAGCCAAACAAACATGTTTATGTTAAAAAGTAAGAATTTCTTTTGCATCTTTGTGCAGAATAAATGCATTTATGTTAAAAATAATAAACTCACTTAAATGATTATTTAAAACGAAGCATCATAAAGCTCAGCATCACAGCGTTGAACTGTTTTTATATTTGTGTTTGTGGAATAAAATCACCTGCAGCAGGGAGGATGTYGTGCGTGTTCTAATGAACCTYATCTCTGCATCACTGGACACACACRCTCAGACACACACATGCTCCCTAACACAACAGGTGTGTTAATGATTGCACATGCAGTTCAAGATGAACAGGTACCAGCAGCAGTCAGGTGTAACACAGACCCTCAGCTGCGTCGGTCATAAAAGCTAAAAAAAAAAACATAAAATGTAAATCATGTCCAGTCTCAGGTTGATGTTTGTAGTTTTCTTATTTAGTAGTATTTAGTAGCTTAGTGTGTGTGTGTGTGTGTGTGTGTGTGAGACACTGAAAGCACTGAAAAGGTTCAAACTGCTTTTTCACCGAGATGAAAAATAAAAACGGAGAGTTCCAGGAATTAGCCAGAGCCATCATCTGTTCATTCCCTCACAAACCCAACGATCCAAAGAAACAGCTCATGCACCAAACTGGTTTATCTTACTTCAGCAAAATGTCTCATTGTGGGTTTTAACGAAGCTTTAAGGAAATCCAAGATGGCCGATAAAGCTATCTGTCTTTAGCAAACACAAACATGAATAAAACTCTAACAGTTTAACAGATATTGAGCTAAAACTTGGTGTGTTGGTAGCTGAGTGTGTTTTCTTTCACATTATTTAGAGAAAAATGTAAACTCTTTTTAAAAAACTAGTTTTCTCTCATGTAAACATTAAAAGGCCTGGGTTAGCTTTCACTGAAATATTTCTACTTGGCAATAATTTTTTATCAGTACTTGAATGAGACAAAATGCTGATTTAAAGCTAAATGTTTTAAATCAGAGCTCAGTTGATTTATCAATTGATGCATTATCATTAAAAGAACAAATTCATTTATTTCAGGAGAGATGGAGGAGATTTCCTCCAGCTTTAAAGATCTCTGTCTCTTTAAGGCTCTTCTCCTCTTTGACAGCCAATCAGAAGCCAGCGAGCGCGGCTGGCCCGTCCTTGGGTTYGACCTTGATGGAGGATGAGAGTGGAGGAGAATGCTGATGGAGGAGAAGACGCTTTAGTTCCTCTTTGGGTTTTATTCTCACAGAACCTGAGAACCTCTCCCCTCCATCCTCACAGCTCTGCAGAGAGTTGCATAATTCCCAGAGTGGAGGAGGGAGGGAGGGAGGAGAGGATGGAGGGAGGGATGAAGGATGACTCACGATGCAACTCCACTCCACTCTCAGCTGAAGCATTAACGGCACATCACCACCAGAGACGACACTCTGACAACCCGAGTGCTTTTAATTCTTTACGTCATCGCAGAAAAATTCACTTTGACCAAAATAAACACGTAAAGAAATGWGGTAAAAGATGTGGTTTAAGAGCAGAAAAATGTTGCATCAAAGATTCTCTGCATGACGTGCAGTTATTACAAGTTGTTTGTTGTTTGGATTTTCTGATCAAAAAGGAAGAGATGTGGAAAATTATACAGTTTTTATACTCGAGTAAAAATACCTTTACTGTAAGAAAAATAAACAACAAGCTGAAATAATAGAGGWTCAGGGTGAAAAGATTTCAGATTCTTTTACTTACGTTTAAAGTTTTWAATGGTCTGACACCAGTTATTTATGGGCCCTGAAGCACTTTGGTCAACACTGCTGTTTTTGAATGTGCTCAAGTGAGAATGATGATGATGATGATGATGATGATGATGATGATGATGATGATGATGATGATGATGGAAAAAAGTCAGAATTCTGAGATTAAAGTCAGAATATTTTTCTCCCCCAGTGGCCCTAATCCTGTTTTGTAAATTACTGAACTGACCTAAAGTAAAATAAGAGATGCATTATTTTCTTTTTTTWATCTCGGTTTTAGAAATTTAAAATCTTCAAGATAAAAAACAAAAAACAAACAAAACAAAAAACTTACCTGTCTGCTCACTCTCCACCTTCGTTTCCATCACACCTGTTTCTCTCCTCCACAGGTAACTGACCTGTCTCTCACCTGTAAAGCAAAAACCAAACATTAAATATAAACTTTAACTCTCAATCACTCCGTTTCCTGACCTGATCACGTTTCCTTTCGCCTCACCTTTAAGTTTTCTCTTCCATGTCGACAAACAGATTTTATTTCTGTAACTATAATCTTAGCCTCATTGATCTGAGCTTCAGTTTGGTTTCTGCTCCTCAGATCCGTCAGGTTGCTCAGAGTAATAAAACCGTCCTGGACATCCATCTCTTCTCTTATCTCCCATAATGTTGATGTTTCATTCAGSCTGCAAACAAATGCCACCGCAGCCTCCCCGGGAACCGCAGGCAAGACGACCTTGTAGAGGAAATCACCGGTCATTCATCACGCGGCGGCGGCGGCAGCTGATTTGATAAGACCTTCAGATAAAATCGCTTGATTCACTCCTGCGGGCTTTAATGTGCCTGAAGAAATCTGTGGACAATGAAACAGTTATGGCCACTTAGTGTTGGGTTTTTTATGTGCAGGGAGTCCTTTCTGCTTCTGCTGCAGGTTGTTTTGCACCGTGTGRGAAAAAAATCCTTTAAAACAGTAGAAAAACTGTCAGAAAGTACAGAACCTTCAGCTTTGCATCGATTCATGCAGCCATGTTTAACCTGTTGCAAAGTTTAGGAGCTTGTGAAAACAGGAGACATTCAGGAGCACAAACTCGTGGCCTGCCACAGCATTTTATGTGCTTCAAAGCTGCTTTAAAGCTGCTTTAAAGCCAGCACTGACCATAAACTACATTAAACTACATCTCCCAGAATGCACCTGGATGTTTYAGCAGCAAAATGTTGGTTTCAAAAGTGTAGAATCTTCATTTTGCTCCATATTTTTGTTGCCCGCTCCTTTTGTTGTTACCAGTTGTGCTGGGAAGTGGGAATTCCCCCACTTACATGTCGTAAATTTAAACAGGAACACCCCCTCAAGTGGGAATTCCCTGTCGGAAAGTGGGAGAGTTCCGAATTGAAGACAGCTGCTCACCACAACTCAAAGCACAACTCGTATATTTTTTAAAAGTATTTCTGTTTCATTTAGTTCACAGTAAGTCATCATTCATGTCGTACTTTAGGGCAGAGGTTCTCAAACTGGGGTCCCTGGACCCCCAGGGGTCTGCGAGAGGTATCTTGCGGGGGTCCTCAAAAATTTTTATTAAAATGTTAATTTGTTTTTTATTTTTAAAAAAGTGTAGTGTCTAAAAGTGGGGGCCTCTTTTCAGGAATGCACAGATGTGCCATGTCTCTCTTAGACCYCAGCTTCAGAACTCGGCACGTTACCATATTAGGAAAGGAATGCTTAAGGTATACCATCACAAAATTTATGGTGCATCTGTTGGACTGCACTGTGAAACCTATAAAAAGGCTTGTACGCCCCTACTCTTGGCCTTCGTCTTCATCTTTTTACCTGGTGATTCATTTGGCTTAGAAGGCCACGATTTGGTTTTTGGCTGTAAATCTCCTGGACTGCAAAATAAAGATTTTTGCTGTTCAACCAGCCTGTTTCAGAGTTTCTCTCTTCAGGAGCAGCAGCAGTTTGCAGAAACCGAGAAGACCCGGTTTTTACACCTCAAAAGCATGGACAACAATGAACAATAAAACAAACATAATAAAGTTAATAAAAATATATATTYCCATGGCATTTAGGGGTTGAAATGACAATAAATGATCTTTTAAAACAGCATGAGGGGGTCCCTGTAATGTTTTTTGTCCTTGTAAGGGGTCCCCAGACCTAAATGGCTTGAGAACCCCTGCTTTAGGGATGTGTTAAAAATGCTGTTCCTCTGCAGGAAATACCAGGTAGAGCTTAGTTRGTGTTTGTTAGCGGTTAGCGAGGTCTGGGTTTTTCCTGTTGCGTCAAAGAAAAATGGATCTGTTTGTTTTAATCTAAAGCCACGTACTGAGAATTATAATTTTGTGTTTTGATTTAAAGAAACAAACATTACAGATTTGAGTTGATTTTTAGTGAGGGTTTATGTTTGGCACCATATGAGTCCCTCCTGGTCTTTAAATCAACCTGTCTCTGTAATATTGTCTTCTTTCACCCCATTGTTCCATCAGTCAGCCTGTCTTTTGTCTCCACACGTCTTCTCCTCCCCCCCCCACTGCCATCATGTCACGCTGTCATCTCGTCCATCCATTACACAGACAGCTGTGATTCTCTGATGGGCTCTCCATTTTAGGCCCRGTTTCTGCCGCGGCACCGTCTAAAATGGATCCTCTCGGCAGGACTCCTGGGAAGCCGGCGCTGCAGAGTGATTTAAGTTTGGGCGGAGGTGGCGCTGACAGCAGCGTTAATGGGAAAACTCTGTGATTTACTGTTGGGAGGTTTTGTGTTTTTGGAGACTTTGAGGAGAGAAGCTCCGATCATGTTGTTTTCTCTCAGCGGTGCTCGGCACTTATATAAAGTGAGTTATTTGTATGGATTAGATGTTATCTGCTGTCCTCACACTCCCACAGCCTTTCTGCATTATTATCATCATCCTCTCCTGCTGCTGCATTTATGAATGAATCCACAGAAACTGAGCGAGCAAATAAAAAAAGAGACGGAGGAAAAGAACGGGGATACGGTGAGTTTAATTTTAGAAACGACGCGTAATTCCCCCTCTTTTTTCTTCTTCCACGGCTTCTAAAAATAAACTCTGCTCTCGCTCCATCCCTGCTCCGTGGATGAGAGGATGAGAGGGTGGGGGGCGTCGCTTAGCAACCGTATCCTGACCGAGCGGGTCACGTGAGCGGGAGATGCTTTACTCTAAATGTAGCAGCATGCTTCTGCACACATCCCCCAAATGTGCTTTTAAACACGGGGAAACACACGATGCCTGTTTAAATACTGACTTATTTTAGTTTAATTTAATTTAATTTAATTTAATTTTAAATGGATGATAAACTCCTCAGTGATTTGGTCAGATCCAGGAACAGGTCTTAAATGGATCCATGATTAGTTGTAACATTAGACTTTATTTAATAAACATTTTAATTGTCAAATAAAGACTGTAAAAATACTGTAGGATGTTCAGTTTTTATCATTTTAAACTAAAAGTTTAAAAAATATTACACGGACAGGGCCCTTTTATTTACATGCAAAGCATTCTGGGTAAATGATGACGTGGATAGGTCCTCAGTGCGAGCGAGCTATATCCACCCTGAAGGTTAATCTTGGACAATATCTGACAATCGACTCTTTTAAATGAAACCAGAGAGCATTAAAAAATATAATACGATACCTCCTGTCAAAATTTGATGGATGACCCCAAAGGTCAAGGTGTGACCTTTGGGGTCGAGAGAAGGTAGAAATGACTCAGCCTTTAACTGAAAATAAGGATGGGGACAACAGAGCTGCTTCATGGAATTAGAACCTCAGCTTAGCCTGTTATCCTTTGCGCTAGCACTGATGCTATATTGCCTTAAATGTATTAGCTCAGTGCTAGTGCGACAAACAAGCTAAACTGAGG
>NW_013952481.1:1009513-1011217 GCF_001266775.1 Austrofundulus limnaeus
CTTTCAAGTTTTGTCCAAAATGAGGTTTTAATTCCACCAGGAAATTTAAAGTTTGTTATTTAAAGGTGACGGGGTGATATGCATTTGTTCAAGGAATGCTGCAGGTTTTAACTGTGCAGGGTGTCTTTTTCTCTGATGAGAAATGCAAATTATTTTGGTCTAATAAAGGTAAAAATATGTTTTCACATATGGAAGTGCATTATTAAATGAACATGCTTTAGTAAAACTTAAACATACAATCAAAAAATCTGTATTTTATATTTTAAAATAAGGTATTGATCCCATAATCCCTTGCAGGAGGCCCAGATTAGAATATAATGAGCTTAAAGATACTTTAACTTTTTATTCAGCAGCTGCTGTTTCCTCATCAGTTTTGCAGCATAACAGAAAAAATATTATTTTAAATAATTTAAACGTGTTTCCTGCTTTAATTTCCTCTCCTGTAACTTGTTTTTAATAATTTCATTAATTAGTTTTCATTTAGAGATCCTCAGCCCAAACAGGAAGTGGGTCTTCAGGATCTCACCTCTGAACATTCACCTGGTCCAACGAGACCCCCTGAACACCCTCCTGCTCGGGCCCTCTCATTGGACGAGAGACGGGGCCAGGGCCTGCTCTGATTGGCTGACGGGACCCAGCCTGTTGCTGGGCTGTTTCCATGGAGATCACTATCATCCAGAAACAGACGGAGAGAGAAGGATGGAGAGAAGGATGGAGAGGAGGATGGAGAGAAGGATGGAGAGGAGGATGGAGAGAAGGATGGAGAGGAGGATGGAGAGAAGGATGGAGAGAAGTGACAGACGATGAGAACCTCAGAGGCAGATCAGATGTTTGAATGAGTGAAAGGAGGAGGAAACATGGAGGAGGTCTGCCGGTAAGATGGAGCAGGTTGTTGAGACGAYGCCTCACCCTGCATCCTGATTCTGGCAGCTGCACACATGCTAATTTAATCCTGTTTAATCCCAGAGTTTACGGGACTCCTGCTCTGAGACTGGAGATTATTAGCATTCTGAGCGCGCCTCAAACAGGGCTGCACCCGTCACGCTTCTGCCTCTGCTGACCTTTTCACCTTTAAACAAGAGCCGTGCATTCAAACCATCAAGTCCTTAGACACAGAATACACCAGCATAAAACATAATCTGTTAAATTTAGATTAGAGAGGAGCTGAAACACAAAACGATCATTTAATAAACAACAAACATGCATGAGCTATGAGCTTTTCTTTGATTAAAATAACGTATTTCAGCAGCTGGTTAGCAGGTGTTTCACTCCCTGATGAGCTGCTCTGAAGGAGAAATAAGGGAGGGATGAAGGGATGAAAGGATGAAGGGATGAAGGGATGAAAGAATGAAGGGTGACACGAATGAATGCAGGAGACAATGATGGATGTTGATGGTGAAAAGGTGAAAGTCAGCAGGAAAGAGGAGGAAAAATGTGCATTTTCTGTAAAACAGTTCCGTGCACCGACCTGAATGCTAGATGTATTTAACTGTGGAGGTTTCAGGTAGTTTTTTATTTAATTATTTTAATTTAAATCCTACCTGCAGACTCGTTTTCAGCGTGATGAAACATGAGCTCCACCTCTGTTAGCTGAGGGCGCCCTCTGCTGGACAACAGCTGGAATAACACCTTCAACCTCCAGAGGAAGGATCAGAAGGAAACAAATTTATGATTTAAAACAGGAAATCTTAAATTATTATTTAC
>NW_013952481.1:1011973-1012999 GCF_001266775.1 Austrofundulus limnaeus
ACTAAACGCTTTCTCGACCTAATTTAACTTAGGAGTCCCTAGTTAAAACCACAGCTAAAAGCAACTCACCTCACCTCACTCTAAAGCTCAAACTCACCTCTTAGTGTTTGTTTTACGTTTATTTGTTTGTTTGTTTATTCACTCGTGATTGCAAACTCTCTGTTTTTTATGGTTCAACATGTCATCACTTATTCATGACTCGCCATAGTTGTAAATACATTTAATCTGTAAATAAATGGCTCGTGGAGAACGTGCCAACATAAGCTAATCTCATTTTTGTGTCTTGATGAAAGATATTATTGGTTCTGATGAGACAAGAACTCATAAAATCATTTTGGGTACAATTTATTGTGAGACTGATTACAATAAAGTTACAGTTTTTCGTCTCTTTCCTGGGTCAATCCTGGACCAAATTAAASAGCGTGGTGCCTCGAGGAATTAATATGAATCAGAAATTWTCCATTTTTAGAATATACCCAAAACCCCTACAGCTTTCAGTGTATTAGTGCTTTAGAAGTAGGGAACCTAAATATTTGAGTTAGTGTTTTAGGGCTAGTGGAACTAATTTTTATATTACTGAAACTGAGGATGAAGTCCCAAATGTGGAGAAATAGGCACCAATAAAATATTTGCAATAGATGCATGAATATTTATCTGTCATTTAAATGTCTCATATGTAATCCTAATTTTAAAGCCAAAGGAACAAAAAACATGATTTTAAGCAAAAATGCCTTCATTTTCTTTAAAAACAAAGCTTTTTTCTTCTTCCCATCTGGTAAATTTCAGCATCCAAATACTTTGAGTTTTCCTCTTTATGATGACAGCAACAACTCTTCATTAAAGACCCAAACCAGTKGTTATTCCGTATGTTGCGGGTGTTTCAGAGAAACTGAGACGTTTATTTTCTAAACATGATGTCCCAGTGGCTTTCAAACCCCAAAACACATTACGGCAAAGGCTGGTTCACCCCAAAGATCCAATGTTGTATATGCTGTTAAGTGCCAGGAGGACTGCGACCAGTTATAC
>NW_013952481.1:1013009-1016041 GCF_001266775.1 Austrofundulus limnaeus
ACACACACACACACACACACACACACACACACACACACACACACACACACACACACACACACACACACAGAGAGTCAATAAGGTCTCTTGTGCATGGAACCAAAATGGTAGCTGGCAGCTTGATGCTCCTGTTCTCCACTTTCTGCTCTCAGAAGAGGAACAAAAGAACACAGAGAGAGAAATGTGGGATATTTTCCACATCATGAGCACTCGTRCTGTATTCTGCATGTGTGACTGCTCTATCTGTGGGTAAATATGAACACGCAGGCAGTAGGAGCTGTGACTACATGATTTTATGAGTGTGTGTCTGTGTGTGTGTGTGTGTGTGTCGACATCTGGGAGCTTTCTGTGCCAATTTCATTTGTTGTTCCAGCTGAGACAGACAGAATGCATCTACCTGGGTTTGTTATGGAAGCAGAGCAGGCTCGCAGTTAATCGTGTTCACACGCAGCGCCAACACTTGGCTTCCTCCGAGCTGAATTAGAATTTACAACAGGATTAAAATTCCTTAACATGCACACTCACTCTTTGTTTGGCTTGTTTTAATTTGACAAACAATTTTTTTGTATTTTGCAACAAAAAGCACAACGTGGACACACTGATTCAGAGCTGAATCCACAAATCAGAGTAAAGTCCACAATCTGTCGTTGATCCCAGCAGCTGAACCACGACGAGGAGAAAGAAAGAAAGAAAGTTTCACATCATCTAATATTCCATATTTTCATCTCTGAGCCTCTTCAGGATGAAAACRTTGCAAGGCTGCAGCTGACATCGTCTCCAGTAAATTATGAGGTCGGAGCAGGCGAAACGCTACAATAAACTGCTTTTATAGCTGGTATAAAACTTTAAAGACTGATCCTCTGAGGTCATCAGTGGTTTGGACCGAACCAACCTTCAGAGGTTCATATTTATCCCCAGGTGTTTAGGTCAAAGCCCAGTTTCTGGTCCAAGATGTTTCTCTGCTTCAACACCTGATTTGAATAAAGAAGTGATTAAYAGGCTTCTGCAGAACTTGAAGRCCTGCTGAAGAGCATGGTTTTAGTACTATACCTCATGTTTGAGTTGTTTTCCTGCTTCGACACATGATTCTGTGGTTGGATTACCTCTTCAGCAGGTCCTCAAGTTCTGCAGAAGCCCGTTAATCAACCGTGCATTCAAATCAGGTGTTGAAGAGGAGGAACATGTAAATCATGCAGGATGGAGACCCTGTTGTGCCAAGAGGTAGTCTTTAATATAACTGGACTATCTGCAGGGGCGGACATAACATTTTTTGCATAAGGGTGGCCATGTAGAGAAAACAACCCTGGATTTGAAACAAGTTGGCCACCAAAGCTAACTTTAAAAGTTAGAATTCAGCCATTTAAGACTAAATTAGCTGAAATTTGTTTGTCTMATTTTAAGCTAACCGCTAATGCTAATTTTACAAATAAACCAGCCATTGAATACACAGCTAAACATTTATATATAAATATACTAACCAAGAATAATCCTAAAATCTGAATGCAAATACAAAATCCAAGATGGCCACCAAAGCTAATTTCAAATATTTGGACCTCAGCYCATCTTTTAGAAATACTGAGCTGAAATGTGTTAAAATGGTAGCCAAGAGCAATCCCCGTGTTATTTTGAAATCTCAACTTTAGGTTTTTAGAGACGTCAGGCTGAAATGTAGTGTGCCCAAACAGATTTTAAAATAAAATAAAAGCTTGATTCAAACAGCTACAATTCAGATTTTTTTATATTTAGTCAAAAATGGCTGTGGTGGAAATGTTGGATTATATTAATTCAGTGGTTTAGAAARGTTGTTTGATAGGTTTCATCTAGATAATATAACTGCATTTGGGGGTGGCCAATCAGGTGCCACCCCTCTGGCTCCGCCCCTGACATGGTCTCGCCTTGTTTAATGTTTTTAACATTTAGGGCTGTGTTTACTGAGACAGACCTTCAAACTGAGGTGTAGCAGGGGCAGGGCGAGGGATCAAGGGTTAGGGGTGTCCCAGTTCTTTTTGGGATGTAGGGGTAGGACAAACTGAAGTTTGGAGAATCAGGGAGACGTTATTAACGCCGACAGCTGGTTGGTTTAACATCATCACTGTGCAACGAAAACCACCAGATCTTTAATGGTTTCAGCAAAGAAAACGTGGAGAAGGAATAACGATCGCTGAGGTGAGGGATCGAAATGGGCTGTGATTTAAAGAGGCGAGGGCAGAAATGAAAAGGCAGAGGTGGGATTATCGTAAGCAGGTAGAGAGGCAGGCACAGATTAAGACGGTCAGAGTTAGAAGACTGAATCAATGAGCTCGTCGAGAGAAAAATGACTTGGAGCAGGAGGAAGACYGTCTCCCCCACGCTGAGGAAAACTGGCCCCTGAGAAAACGAGGCTCAGAAGAAACAGCCTGTTTTGTTTTGTTACTGTGGGAAAAACAGCTGCATATTCAACACAGTGCGAGGGTTTATTCCCACTGAGAGCCAAGGAYAAACAGAGAAACTAAAGGTTAATGTTTGGTTTCTATTATTTAAATTAATGTAGAATAAATCTTTAACAAAAGATTAATTAAATAAATTGATTGGTCAACTTCCACTAACATTTCTCTTCAGCTGTGGGTTTTTTTCTCACTCCTGAACGATTTGAACCAAAGCACTCCCTCACTTTCTATCTTTGTCAGGAGCTGAGCCCAGCAGGGACCAGGCTGAACTTAACGATACGCTTAATTAGACACAAAAGTGAACAAATGCTCGCTGACAATGAGYCTGTCTCGTCTCATCTGATCTGACAGCGACTCAGCAGAAGCTTCACCAAAGGCTTAAAGTACAGAACAGACATGCTGCCTGAGAGCAGCAACCGAAAATCATGCCTTGCAGCAGGGGTCTGCAACTGGTGGCTCCTGGGCCACATGCGGCTCTTTCGTCCCTCTGTGGTACGTGGTGCCGTTTGTAAAGTTACACCTTCAAAAATTACACCAATATTTTTGTTTTATTTAGCCTTTTATAAGAAAAAAAAGAACAGATATATTTTTCAGTCAGTTTTCACC
>NW_013952481.1:1016638-1018556 GCF_001266775.1 Austrofundulus limnaeus
GCTAAATATTTAAGATAAATATTTAGGTGGCTAGCTAAATATTTAAGTTGCAAGCTAAATATTTATCTTGCTAGCTAAATATTTAAGTTGCAAGCTAAATATTTATCTTGCTAGCTAAATATTTAAGTTGCAAGCTAAATATTTATCTTGCAACCTAAATATTTAAGTTGCAACCTAAATATTTATCTTGCTAGCTAAATATTTAAGTTTCAAGCTAAACATTTAGCTCAAAACTAAATATTTAAGTCACAAGTTCATTATTCAGCTTGTTAACTAAATATTTAATTTGTAAGTTAAATATTTAGTTTACAAACTATGACATTTATAAATGTATGAATCATGTGGTGAAAAAAAATGACTTTGAAAAATAAATCTGTTCTTTTTTTTCTTATAAAAGGCTAAATAAAACAAAAATATTGGTGGTAATTGTTGACGGTGTAACTTTACAAACGGCACCCCGTACTGCAGCGGCCCTTTGAAGCTTTCATCAAAACTAACGAGATTTTGTTTCTAGTTTTTATAGCCAAATCAGAAAAGGCTAGCTTTAGCGTCTATTCAATTTGTTTGTATGTGATTAATTTGATTAATACAAGGTTGATCAGATCATGCTAGTAGCATAGTTAGCCACTTCAAAAATCCAGCTTCCAGTCATATAATCTGATTTTTCTCTCAAATCCGTTARGATTATTTTGTAATATCTGTAAGAAAAGATGCTGAGAAGAAACACGGTGAATGGATAACAATAAAAATAATTACAAAGTACATGTGCCTGCGTAGTTTGTTTTATTATTTTGTATAAACTATATATTTTTCTTGTTTACATGAATCTTTTCTTTTATCCTAAAGTGTAAAAATAAGGATGCACGTTAAAGTTTCAGTTTTATAATGTCACCTCCTAGGGCCATAAAATCCACCATTCAAYGAACTCAAAATGGCCCGCGGGCCACCAGTTGATAATCACAGTTGTAGCACGTATTGTTGCTCCAGATAAAGTTTATTAATAAGTAAAGTTTACAGACTCGGCCTTAGAGAAGGAAATGATCAAAGTCTCGTTTTATTTGTGTTTCACATAAACATTGGCTGATTGTTGCTTCTGGATCATTTCAGTTTTAGAATAAATACAGTTAAACACAAGGCTTCAATAACATGATGTTCAGAAATATGAAGTCGTTTACACTTTAAAATAATTTAGAATAAAAAAACAAAGTCTTTCTCTTTTTTCTTTTACAGTTTATTTGACAAGACAGTGAATTGTAAAACATATACAACAAGATTCCCAAAAAAGCCATACAAAATGATAAGTGATCAGTGATACATGAACTGAAAGAAAATCAATAACACCCACAGAAAATATGATTACATCTCCAGTGCATGTGTGAGTGTGTGTTTCTGATCTCTGCTTCGAACGTCCCTCGTTTGTGTATTTCCCAGTTCCTTCATCTGTTCTGCTGTCAAAGAATAAAACGTGAGAATTGAAAAGCTAAAAATAACAAAGAAGGCACGTCTGGCTCCGTGATGAAAAGCGGCGGTGACAATGAGTGGAGGAGGAAAAAACAAAAACAAAAATAAAAAAATTAAACGGGAGAATTAGGATTAATGAGGGAGAGGATTTGGACCTTATCGGTGACGACCACAGCTCCGGTTTCTGGCATTAAACCCGTAATTGTGGGAGGCGGAGCGAGCGCCACCGTACGACACCGACCCAGAACCTGCACCTAAAACCTGTGTTACACCAGATTTTGTGACCGTCGTATATTGTGACCAGAGGGGGCGCTGTTACGTTTCTACAACAGAACTGGGCCGAACATGGCCACAAAGAAGAACATGATACGCAAACAGTGTTAGCAAGAAGCTGAAGACATATGAAGAAAACAAAACTGTTGACTGTTGTTATTAAACATGGTCACAGAATAATAAT
>NW_013952481.1:1019276-1020690 GCF_001266775.1 Austrofundulus limnaeus
ATAAAAAATAAAACAACTTTACTTAAGTATTAAGCATTTCTTATATTATTGCATTTGGCCCGCAGCCCTCAGATTGATTTTAATTTTGGCCCTCTCAGGAAAAAAGTTTTTTAATTTTGGCCCTCTCAGGGAAAATGTTTGGGCACCCCTGCTCTAGTGTCAGAAAAATAACTTTTGATCACTGACATGGTGACTGTTATTAAATTAGTATAGGGTCACATAATATGATAGCTATTATCATGTATAGTAGTCATAATAGTTGTAGTAATTGTAATAGTCAACATGCCGGTGATCAGAAGTTATTTTTCTGACATTAGAGGATGTAAACAATGAGTAGAATCAGCTTATGAATAAATATCTTTATTATTTAACAAGCTACAGCAAAGTCTCAATATATGACAACAGTTGTCATATTTTGTGACCTCTGGGCTACACTTTTTGGCGTATCATATTCTTCTTCTAAGCTATTTTCGTCCAAGTTCTGTTGTAGAAATGCAACAGCGCCCCCTCTGGTCACAATGTATGACAGTCACAAAATATGGTGTAACACCTGCTCCACCTGAAACCTCTGCGTGGACCGTGCCTGTCTCCGATCACATTTCTTCGCTGTAAGTGTTGAGATTTACGACTACTCTTAAAAATACAATATAAGATACCTCTAAGCTGCTATTAAACCTGAGGCTCCGGGTAAAACCGAATGATCCCCCCTAAATGAGACCGCAGAGCCAAAACTCATAAGCAAACGCTGGCGGAGTCATCGGTCTCTGATATAATGTGTCCTGATGATTGTCTTCTCCCTTTTCCCTCCATCTATCAAGAGCAGCCCGCTGGCAAACACATTAAACACATTAATCCACAGGAAACTAAACATTCATTCATTTTCTGAAATTAATTTGCAGACAAAGAATAAAACATTTTAAAAACAAAGCAGAAGCGTCACATTAAGTCGCCCCTTGATGGCAGTTTCTGTTCCGAGGCAGGGAAATAAAATGCATCATACATGATTGTCCAACAGTGTCGT
Organism: Austrofundulus limnaeus; assembly: GCF_001266775.1. Lineage (NCBI taxonomy): Eukaryota > Metazoa > Chordata > Actinopteri > Cyprinodontiformes > Rivulidae > Austrofundulus > Austrofundulus limnaeus. Next base: position 1,020,298 of record NW_013952481.1, read on the forward strand.
TAACGTGGAACAAYTTCTCTGACTAAATATGGAAATGGCTCTTTCTCTCGCCTCCAACTACCCGAGCAGTGTAGACGCTCCCTTTTAATGAAAATGAACATCAGAGCCGAGAATCAAACAAAAACGGAGCTTTTCTCCCTTTTTCTCCTGCTTCCAAATGTGTCCCACATTACAACAGATTCAGGAGAAATAACGATTTTCTACACGAGGAGGGGAGTTACTTCCTTTAACTTTCACCTGATTTGACCAAAAATATGGTTTCTCCAGCGTGGGCACGGTCAGCCCAGGGGTGTCACTAGGTTTTAAAGACAAGGGGGGCTTAGCCCCCAGGAGACGCACAGCATTTTTGTATATATTTGTATTGTGTGTGTGTGTTTATATATATATATATAT
>NW_013952481.1:1020700-1021751 GCF_001266775.1 Austrofundulus limnaeus
GCTGTTAACAATGTTAATGATGCTAATGCTGTTAACACTATTAACGCTGCTAATGCTGTTAACAATGTTAATGATGCTAATGCTGTTAACACTATTAACGCTGCTAATGCTGTTAACAATGTTAATGATGCTAATGCTGTTAACACTATTAACGCTGCTAATGCTGTTAACAATGTTAATGATGCTAATGCTGTTAACACTGACAATGCTGTTAATGCTGTTAATGCTAACTCTGTTAATGTTGCTAATACTGCTAAAGCTGTTAACACTGACAATGCTGTTAAAGCTGCTAACGCTGCTAATTCTACTAATGCTGCTAAAGCTATTAACGCTGTTAAAGCTATTAACGCTGTTAAAGCTGTTAACACTATTAACGCTGTTAAAGCTGTTAACACTATTAACGCTGTTAAAGCTGTTAACACTATTAACGCTGTTAAAGCTGTTAACACTATTAACGCTGCTAATGCTGTTAACAATGTTAATGATGCTAATGCTGTTAACACTGACAATGCTGTTAATGCTAACTCTGTTAATGCTGCTAACACTACTAAAGCTGTTAACACTGCTAAAGCTGTTAACACTGACAATGCTGTCAAAGCTGCTAACGCTGCTAATTCTACTAACGCTGCTAAAGCTATTAACGCTGTTAAAGCTATTAACGCTGTTAAAGCTGTTAACACTATTAACGCTGCTAATGCTGTTAACAATGTTAATGGTGCTAATGCTGTTAACACTGACAATGCTGTTAATGCTAACTCTGTTAATGCTGCTAACACTACTAAAGCTGTTAACACTGCTAAAGCTGTTAACACTGACAATGCTGTTAAAGCTGCTAATGCTGCTAATTCTACTAACGCTGCTAAAGCTATTAAAACTGTTAAAGCTGTTTACACTATTAACGCTGCTAATGCTGTTAACAATGTTAATGGTGCTAATGCTGTTAACAATGTTAATGGTGCTAATGCTGTTAACACTGCTAATGCTGCTAAAGCTGCTAATGCTGCTAAAGCTGTTAAAGCTGCTAATGCTGAATGTTAATGCTGCTAACACT
>NW_013952481.1:1022696-1028949 GCF_001266775.1 Austrofundulus limnaeus
CACACACACACAGAATATGAGGAGCGGAGAAACTCAGATTATTCTTATTTTCTGTTGGGAGGATTCATGTGTTTCAGGTTAGGAAGAAACTGAAACAACTAAATAAAAAGCTGCTCAGAAACAGATTCTGAGTACTTTATATATTTTTTACAAGACTGAGTAAAGAAATAATAAAAATACTTTCATGCAGTTCAGTTATTCCATATAAAACATTTACGAAGCTATTAAAATGTAAAAAAAAACACTGCTTTCTGAAAAGCTTAACTAAACTTTAATGTGAGAAAAATATTAACAAACACTTATTTTTCTGTTATTTCTGCTCCTGTTGTACGGACTAATTATTTTGTGCAACAAGTTTAGGAAACGTTTGTTTACTGTAGATCGTTGATTATTACAATGAATCATGTGATCATGTACCTGTTCACTGTTTTAAATGTAAAACTGGATTTTCTGTTTTTTTTAGCTCTGGTTAATCTTCATCTGTTTCTGTTTGTTTCTCACTCCAGCGCCTGGGTCAGCCCAAATCTGCAGATCTGACGTTATTATCCGTCTAAGTGACGCTCAAATGGTCTGAAATTGTAACTGTATCACATGCAATTTAAATGGGTTTGAAATAACAGCCCCTGTTTAAAGAGCTCTATTGCTCTCACAGATGAAGCCTCCCAGTGTGGGGGCTGGATCAGCAATCAGAGAAACACACTCTGCCTCAGGCCTGCACTTAACCATCTCTCTTCTAAAAAAAAGAAAAGAAAAAAGATTCATGCGCCACAGAAAAACAAGTACTCTCATAAAAGGCTGGATGTAATGTTCAGGAATTTAAGATGATTCTGTCRGGCTGAGAGCAGCTTTTTACTGAAAACCGCAAAATGTCAAACCCCACAGATCTGTTCTGCAGAATAAAAGCACAAACATGAACTTTTCACCAACAGGCACGAGCGCAAGTTCTGTATTCATTGTTAAATATGTCTGCTTTTATTTAATCTCCAGTTGGATCCACTGCTTGGGTTTAAAAATACTGCTGTGTGTAGAGGCTTAAAGTAACGTTGGGTGGAGGGGTGTCACTTAGAGGATCTTTAACCAGCTGCAGTGTTGGGAGGATGGTGGGCAGGGGCAGAGTGATGCCACCCCCCAGGTGCCACCCCCCACAAAATAACTGAGAAGTGAGCAGAAATCTTGGATTTTGTGTTTGCATTTTAGGTTTTGCTAAATGTAGTTTTATGACACTACTGTACTGTACAAATCTTCAGCTGTGTATGTTTGACATAACTGAATTATAGCCATTTGCAAAATTAGCATTAGCATTTGTAATTAGCTTAATAGCTACTCTACAACAAATTTCGGTTCAATGAGTTAAAATAGCTGAATTATAGTCTTTTAAAGTTWAGTGTGGCAGCCATCTTGATTTTTATTAYTTAGTAAATATTGTTTTCTGCTACTTTGACACTAATATTCAGCTGAATTATAGCAATTTGGAGTTACAGGCGGCCATCTTGAAATCCTAAATTCAGAATAGTTTATTTGTWTGTCGTGTCTGCAGAGGTTTATAGTAACTAAGTACATTTACTTAGTTACAGTACTTAAGTAGTTTTTTTGGGGATTGTAATTTTACCAATTATTTTTTTAAATAGCTACTTTTACTTTTATTTCATTACGTTTTAAAGCTAAAAATCATACTTTTATTTTAAAATTTAACATCTAGTTTCTTGTTACAAACTTAAATATGTTCGAACTGATCATGAAAGAAGATGTTTATCTGCTTTTAAAAATGAAGTGTTGAATTTACTCATTTGTCAGCTGGCTCCACTGAGCCTAAATTGTGTAAATAATATACATATATTGCGTGTATATAGAGTGGGCAAATGTACTTTTACTTTTCCAATTTTTGTGAACAGTTTTATGACTTTTACTTGAGTTGTTTTCTCATCAGTGAAATTACTTTTTACCAAAGTCATTTTCTGTTCATGCAATTTTACTTTTTGTTATTTTTTCAAGTACGTTATAGACCTCTGCGTGTCTGTAGATTCATTTAAAAAAATTTTCTACAAAGGAGAATCACAGTGTCGGGACACCCACGAGTCTTACTTTAATTTATTTGCATGTGCCCCCTTAAAAACCACCCTGGCCCCCCGTGCCAGCCCTTGCAAAAAGTCTAGCTCCGCCCCTGCAGATGGGAATTAAAAACAAATGAAAAGAGGGAAAAAAYGAGAGGAATTGGTGGGCACTGCAAGGAGTGGGGATGTGGAGCAAAACAAAGAAAGAAATGTGAAAAAGACTGTGTCAGCGAMGGAGGAGTGTTAGCTTCCTGCAGAAAAAATAAAATTTTAAAGGTCTAAAAAGCCCAGAGGGAGGCGGTGAGTGACACTGGAACAACCGCCTCGCTTTCTTTTCTTGAACTGATTCTCCTCCTGATGCAACATTTATCCGTTTTCCAATCCTTTTTCTTAAATCACAACTTGCTCCTTATTTAGACTTTTATAYACAAGTCCAATTTTTCCCACAGTGCCTCAGCATGAAAACACCAGCGTTACTTTGTGCTTCTTCTTCGCCCAGCGGCTCCGACAGCGACATTAGAACTCAAATCTCACATTTACAGACTGCAAAAACCCAAACGAAGTCACGGACGAGCCCACACACAAGCGCAGACGTATGAACACAGCGGCGGCCATGGCTGAAAAGACTACTGATGTGAGGAGCACGCAGAAACGACTGCAATCAGCCGGCAGTAATGATGAATCAAAGGGCACCTCTATTCTTTTCAGCAAGGCACTTTAGTGAAGAGGCACGAGAGCTGCAGGGTGGCAAACTAAAAGGTGAGTGATGGAAAACACGAAGAGCTCTGCACAAATCAGGCTGTCATTTCTCTGCAACAAGGTGAAAGTTTTGTTCAGTTTGGGCCGAACACAGGACCCTGTTGTTCTCCTGTTTTAACATAAAMCGGCTCTGAGAACAATTAGACCTTAAAAATGGAAACAAATTCATTAAGAAAGCAGTAAATTATTAACAGAGRGCAAAAACGATGGAGCAGAACAAGTTATTTTAATTTGTTTTTACTTTGGTTTTAAATGAGGTCTACCATGATCACGTGTTAGCAAAATATCTTAAACTACACAGAYTTGAACAAAACTCTCAGTAATCATTGGATGTCTGTTTACAGATAAATACCTTCTAGTGTCACCCTGATGCCAAATGACCTCAACAGCTGCAACTGATGTTAGTCTAAATAAAAATAGTTATAATTCAGTCAGTTTTACAGATGTTCAGCTGAAACTGACTGTGGTAGTAGCTGAGAGTCATCTTCAACACGCTGTCATATCAGACATGTAAGATTCAGGCATCTAAAATTAAGAAAAAAATAAAGTTAATTGGTTAGGTTTAGACAACAAAAACTGTTTTATGCCAAAAGATTTTAGCTGAAAGCTGCTTAAAAAGCTGAAAGTTTCAATAAAAACTGTTACGAGTTAAATTTGAACAGCTGACAAAAAGTGAAAAATCAGTAGAAAGATGCAACAAAGGGTCAAAAAATCTGTAAAGAGTAAAAAAGCAGCTAAAGTTAGCAAAACAAAACAGCTAAAAGTAGATGAAACAAGTTAAAATTAACAGATGGGGAAATAATAGATGATTTTCAAATGAGAAATAAAAAGGAAATACTTGCAATTTGTTTAGAAATAGTTAAAAAAGTTGAAACAAGCCTAAAAATCACTAAAAGAAAGTATCTAAAATTAGCACAAAAACAAAGAAAATGCTGAATTCAGCAGCTGAAATTAGCAAAAAAAATGAATTTAGTTGAAAAACTCTCAAATTTGCTGAAATTAAAGAAAAACACAGAAAACAGCTGAAATAATCAGAAAACAGATGAACAAAATAAATCCTAAATCAGCTCAAAAAGCCTAAAGAAGCATGTCAATTAGCAGAAGAAAAAGTCATAATGATAGCTAAAAAAAGACAAAACTGAAGCTTATTGAAGCTGAAATTAGCAGAAAGAAAAATAAACTAAATTAAAAGATCAGAAACTCATTCTGAACCAGGCTGAGGTTGTGATTTCATTAAAGCATCTTTTAAACTTCCTTTACTCATTTGGTCCTGCAACTATAGACACAAAGAAGGAAGACAGGAAGTAATACAACAATAAAATATTTATTTTTAATTTTAAATGTATTTGATTGAAACAGCTGTGAAATGAGTTCAGCTGTTCAGAATTTATTTAAAAAACAAACAAAAACAGAAACTAAAAATGATAAATTCGGTCCTGCAACTATAGACACAAAGAAGGAAGACAGGAAGTAATACAACAATAAAATATTTATTTTTAATTTTAAATATATTTGATTGAAACAGCTGTGAAATGAGTTCAGCTGTTCAGAATTTATTTAAAAAACAAACAAAAACAGAAACTAAAAATGATAAATTCAGACTTTTTTGTTTCAAAACTGTCTTTATGAGAAGAAACAGCTGAACTTATTAAATCTGATAAAAATGGTTTATAAAGAGTTTAAACTCACATTTTCACTTTTTAAAACTTCACTTCCTGGATGAAAAAACAACAACAAAAATATGACTTTTTGTGTTTGTCTCTACAGATACAAGCTGCTCTGACTGACAAACAGGAACAGTTGCCCTCTGCACTCACTGCCTCTTAACATAACTGTCACACATGGACACACACACACTATACACACACGAACACACACTATACACATGCACACACACTATACACATGCACACACACATATAAAAGCCTGTGGTCACCATCAGTGAAAAGACCACTAAAGCTATAAGCACACACAAATGACTGCAATCAGCGAACAATTACGATGAATAAAAAAGGGAATGATTATAATCTTGGAAGCAAAAAGCACTTTTATTTCTTTTGGTACTTCAGAAAACAAGCAGGAGAGCCGCCGGGTGAGAAAGAGAAAAGGTGAGTGGGAAAAAGACAGAGAGCTCAGCAGTGATCAGCATAATTTAATCGTGTGTCGTTGATTTTGTAACTAAGTGCAGCTGCTTTAGATTCAAAACCTCTCCACTCCAGCAAACAGGTCCCCCGCAGGAAAAAAATCTTAATTATCAACAACAAACAGACCATTTTTGCACCAATTTAAATAAAAACACGAGCCTGAAACACTAAAATCCTGCTGTTATAGAAGATTTGATCAAGTAGGATTTTTATACGCCAACTTTTATTTTGAAAGGGATCATTTAAAGTTTAAATGTTGGACTGAACCAGCATACAGAGACCGTTTTCCCCAGAAACTTTTACGTTTTTACCTCTAAACGTCTGTGTTTTGTCGGCTCAGATCCTCACAACACAAGTTCTAATTTACTTTAAAGAGGAAAGTTGATTTTTGGCACGGTTTCTGCAGAAACGTTGTCGTTTCAAGATCTCACCGGAGGGTTTCYTCAGTCAGAACATGGATCTTAAAGACAAATGTTCTTGCTGACAAATAAATAAATTCAAGTTGAGTTTTTTTATTTTGTTGCTTCTGTTCTCTTACAAGTTCAGCGTTGTTCCGTTGAGATGTGCGAATCTGCTGGAGTTTAGTGTTTCATGATGCGTTTCATTTGGGTTTTAAACACCAACTCGATGCAGACTCTTTGGTTTCTGTGAAGAAGGAAGAAAAGCTGCTGCTGAACAAAAATCAAAACTTGTTTTAATGATCTGAAACATTGATGTTTAATATCAGTATTTTGCTTTTCTAAAAGTTGTGTTGATCCTGCAGATAAACAGAACTGATTGATGATGTTTGAGATATTTAGTTTTTCCTGCCGTTTTCTCCTCATTGAAAACAAAAGAAGTCTTGAACATCCTTCAACTGTTCAAAATGTTCATAAATCTTTACTGTAGTTTTTACTTTAACTTATTTGTGCTAATTTCAGCCTCTTTTATCTTTTATTTAGCTGACTTTAGCTTTTTTTTCCTGCTGTTTTTGCTTTCATTTGGGACGAATTTTCATATTCTTCTACTAATTAAATATTTATTTATTTGCTTATTTAAGCTTTTTATGTTTCTTTCAGCTGCTTTCTGCTAATTTCAGATGTTTTTTGTGTTTTAAGTGTTTTCAGCTAAACTCATATGTATGTGCTAATTTCAGCTTCTTGCTGCTTAATTCAGCTACATGTGGCCTTCAGCTTCATTTGACTAATTTCAGTTTTTTTCAGATATCTTAGCTAATCAGTGCACACTATTGTGATTCGTTTCCCATCCAAGTCATCTCACTTTTGCCATGCTTCTCCTCCTGCATACTTTGTCCTACAG
>NW_013952481.1:1032381-1033883 GCF_001266775.1 Austrofundulus limnaeus
TGCTAGCAGCTAAAATCCTTCAGCATTAAGACGTTTCTAAACGAGAATGAGAGCAGAAGGAGGGATGATGGCTCTGCTGAGGAGAAGAAGTGGGACAGGAGGATAAATAATTTGAGGGCAGCTCCCTCTTTGTGGTAATTGTCGCTGTGAGGGCGGCCATGCTGCAGCTTTCAGTCCCAGCACACACCTGCACCTGTGTGTTTCTCTACAACAAGCAGGCCCGATGGGATCTTAAAAGCACGCAGCTCTCAGACTCGCTGTGACCTTTGTGGAGAATTAATGCACCTATCAGCGCTGCGTGTTTGTGCGACAGATATTTTTGGATGTGCGACACGTCCGCAGCTGATCTGAAGCCAGAGATTCCCTTTTCATTTTCCGACAGCGGGAGCTTTTTCCGTCCCGTCTCTCTCGCCCCCGCGGGGCTGTGCAGAGCGAGGGGTGAGGCGGCCTCCTTCCTCGAACAACACCAGCCAGAGAAGGAGGGCAGGCTCACCGGGTCGCGTGCGGCGTTGCCCCGGAGCAGGCGGGGATCAAACTGGGTCAGAGGAAACCAGTGACATGACGGAGGAACTCTGCTTCTTCGCTCTCTTTTATTTATTTTTTTGTTTTCATCGACAGAAGCTGCTTTAGATTTCACTTCCTCAACAGGCAAAACTGACATCTGCTGACATCAATATTACAGATTATCACCTGAGTTTAAGTTAATCTAAATAACTCCTCTTTCACGTTCACACCTGAGTGCGTCTGCCAGCTGCACGTTCATCCTCACATCTTTGCAAAAAATGTCCATCTAATCAAGTTTTAAATCCTTATATCAGCCAAAAACCTCTTTTTGATCTTGTTTTGAGACTGATTTACTAAACAAGAACTGAATCTGTAAGATTATTTGTCCTGTTAGGCTGAAATTTTACTCAAATTAAGTCAAAAATTTCTGCCAATAGAGTAAGAAAATTGGTAACGCTTTCTTTTACGGTACCCTTATTACCATGTAATTACAAGTTAATAAAAATGTAATTAAAATTAACATTGTAATGTGAAACTCTCAGACTGAAGAAGTCTCTTGGAGGAGAGACGAAACGTTTCATTAGAGAAGAACCCGTCCAGAAGACCTATACAAGATTTTCTTTTTGATTTTTTACCTGGATTACTGAGATGCATCAGGACATTGTAACTTAATTGTAATTAACATTTAATTACTTTTACCTTACAATTACATGGTAATAAGCAGGGGTCCCCAAACTTTTCCCTGTAAGGGCCACGTAACTTTTCCCTTCTCTGGTGGGGGGCCGGAGTGAGTTTGTAACAGAAAAAGTGTGACTATTGCAGGAGTGCCTAAATGTAAAAATGTATTGTTTTCCAGAAAGCACAATCAAATAAGCCTCTCTGGGTTCTTCACAGTCTGTATTCTGCTGAGCTTACAGAACATATTTCAGCTTTGAGAGTTTGTTTGCTCACATTTGTCCATGAAGCTGTCATACTTGTCTTTGTGACAGGATTCATAG
>NW_013952481.1:1034219-1035562 GCF_001266775.1 Austrofundulus limnaeus
CACACACACACACACACACACACATATATATATATATGTAAAAAAAAACTAAATGCTCTGGTATTGTTCTGGGGGCCGGACCAAATGGGGAGGCGGAATGGATCTGGCTCGCAGGCCGTGGTTTGGGGACCTCTGGTAATAAGAGTACCATAAAAGAAAGCGTTACCAATTTTCTTACTACATTGGCAGCAAATTTTGACTTAATTTGAGTTAAATTTTCAGGCTAACAAGACAAATAATCTTACACATTCTGAAAACAAGATGATTATTCTTAAACAATCAGTTCTTGTTTAGTAAATCAGTCTCAAAACGAGATGAAAAAGACTTTTTGGCTGATWTAAGATTTTAAAACTTGGTAAGATGGACAGTTTTTGCAGAGCACGCCGGCAGGAGTGAAACAGAGCTCTAGAGTTGGTTCGTTGAGGAGCTCAGTTAAAAGGTTAACAGACCGGGGTGATACCTGCTGCTAAAGAAAACAAAAAAACCTGTCAGAAATGAGTCGTTGGATTTCCGAGTCGTCGCTCAGTTTGTGTGTCGTCGAACACTTGGGAGCGACCCGGAGCGCGGTCCCGTCGAGCCGCCTCCCTGTTAGTTCCAGACATTTGGAATATATTCAAGCTTCGCTTCGCCCCGGTCCACAGCCCAGGGAGCGCTATAAATATTCATCCTACTTTACAGTTAGGTTCAGCCGCTGCAGCTCGTGTCACTTCAAGCCTCTTCAAACACACTTCAGCGCTGCAGACCGAAGTCCTGCAGGCCACAAATCCAGGTCACGTTCTGCTGACGGCCAATCAGGAAGCAGAGCGTCCCCGCCGCTCGGGTCGTGTTTATCTGGGMAGGAGGCGGCCAATCATCGACGGACGACCATCCATCACTCAGACGGCGGCTCGGCCACCTGGGTGCCCGAGGAACGCCATGGCAACAGCCGCCGTCTGTTTCCAGGTAATTGAGCAACGAGGAGGCGAAAGCGAGGTCTGAGACTCGCCGGCAGGAGGAGGTCAGAGGTGGAACGCTCAGACGGGTGGCAGGTCGCTCTGACGCGTCTGTGAGGAAACAGGCGGCGAGGACGCATCAAAAGCTTTGGAGATGCAGAAACACACAAACCTCCTGAGAGGAGGAGAGGAGGAGAGGAGGAGAGGAGGAGGTCAGATCCTGACTTCAGATTTTTACATGTTCGGCTGATTTTAAACTTTCAGGGTGACGGCTGCAACATGAGAGCAGGAAGAGGCTGAAATAAATCAGAGAAGACGAACGCAGCTGGTGTTGACCCGGAGAAACTCTACATGCAACATGATGAAACTGCAAAACTGTTCCCAATTTTGTTTTTGTAATATTTATTTATT
>NW_013952481.1:1046369-1047850 GCF_001266775.1 Austrofundulus limnaeus
TTAGTAATCCGTGCACACGGATTACTAATCTGTGGACTCAGTTTAGAAATCCGTGCGCACGGATTTCCGGCGACTGTTTTTTTTTTTTTACCACTGACCCCCGGCGGGCTCCGTAGAAAAGATTTCAGTCTGTGAATAGGGGGCTTTGACCTGAGGTGGTCAAAGGTCAATCAGTGGCAAGATGAGGTGAGGGGAAATGGGCGTGTCCACTACAACTCAGAACAGAAACGAAAGTAAAAACTGCTCCCACGGAATGTTTACACCAGAAGATTGCTGATTTGTTCATTTCTCTGTCAATCAAAAAGGGATTCAGCCTCCGACAGATCATCCAATCATCATGCAGAAGCAGAGTGTCCGAGCCAGCCCACTGCCCCATAGAACCCAAGAGACGCTCAGCGTCTCTGGGGCTCTATGGGGCGGGGGGCTGGCCTCGGCCGGCTCAGACGCTCAGCTTCTGCATGATGATTGGATGATCTGTCGGAGGCTGAATCCCTTTTTGATTGACAGCGAAATGAACGAATCAGCGATCTTTTGGTGTAAACATTCCGTGGGAGCATTTTTAAGTTTTATTCTGTTCGGAGTTGAACCGGAGACTTTATTCATCCTTTTAGCTGCATTTTCTTTGTTAAAACGACTAGCAACAAATCGAGCTTCTATTTCTGTTTTTTTTGTAGCTGCTTGTGTTTGGAGACTCTTTCTGACTTCTGTCACAGTTTCTGTTCAGCAGGAGCTGCTGAGCCCCTCCACCGTCACAAATCACTCACAGGCGGACACACTTAACGTAGAATTTACGTATAAACAAACCGACACATTTTATAACGTAGGCCGAAGTTTAGCTTCCTCTTCTTGAAAGACCAGCGTCCACCACTGGTCTGGACACAGAAATGCTTCTAAYGCAAAAACTATTCAACACAGGAGCTTCAGATTGTGTTGTTGTTTAGCTCTGATGAAGGGCTATCCATCCACCAACATATCACCAATGAGCCCCCCCCCGGACCCCAAACCCATTGGTGTTTTGCATATGTGTGGGGGTCGTATATGCTACTGCTGTGGGATCTAGTTTAGCAAAGAGCTCAACTGCAATAATCTACTAAAAAATCTGATTATTTCATTAATTTATCCTTTTACAAAACATACTTGTGTTTTTGCCAGTGATGATTTGTGTAGTGTTAGCAAAATATCTTATAAGCTCAGTGGATTAGAATAAAACTCTCAAAAAGCTGTAATGAAATGATTCCATTTTAAGTCTGACAGTTTTACAGATGATGATGTAAAATCTTGTCCTCAGCTCGTCCTCCTCTGTTYGAGGACGTCAGTGAGTCCTCTCCCTCTGCGGTCCACGTGTTTTCAGTTCAGGATTGTTTACAGCGGGTAAAATAAGCATTGAACACGTCACCATTTTTCTCAGTAAATATATTACTAGAGGTGCTAATGACATGAAATTTTCACCAGATGTTGGTAACAACCCAAGTGATCCATAC
>NW_013952481.1:1050804-1061383 GCF_001266775.1 Austrofundulus limnaeus
TCTTAAATCAGCTTTTATACGCGTCGAGTCAAAGTGTAGCTTTTATTTTACAGCCGTGTGTGAGGCTTTGTGTTTGTTGGCTGTCGTTCTTTGTAACCGTTTGGGCGACGTTCACACCTCTGTGTGTGTGTATTTTCTTTCAGAGAAGTTTGTGTGTGTGTGTGTGTGTTTTCTGTCAGAGAAGTGTGTGTGTGTGTGTGAATGATTCGGTGTGGCAGTGGATGGCAGGAAGCATACGGTTCCCCGCCAGCAGAGAGCTGCGGCGCAGCGTGTGGAGCTAACATACATTTAAACACTGAAACACTACACACACACACACACACACACACTTCTCTGACAGAAAACACACACACACACACACAAACTTCTCTGAAAGAAAACACACACACACAGAGGTGTGAACGTCGCCCAAACGGTTACAAAGAACGACAGCCAACAAACACAAAGCCTCACACACGGCTGTAAAATAAAAGCTACACTTTGACTCGACGCGTATAAAAGCTGATTTAAGAGGCGGATGGACGAACACGACCTTCAGGAGGGAAACAGGAACTTTATTTAACTATCTGAACACTTCCAGCAGCTCTGCAGCTAAAGAAACGCTGCAGCCATTTAGAAGTGAGGTTCTGCGGAGGCGCTATGAACAAGCAACATCTTACCTGTTGTGGATAGCTGTGTGAGCAAACTTAACAGTGCATTTTTTTTTGTTTGCTGCTGAATAAAACAACTCAAAATGGCTTCAAACCACTCTGTACTTGCCCAGACTAGCCATTAGCTCATCAGTCAGGTCAAAATTAGGCAGTTTCTCCAAATAGAGTCRCATGAGAAGCAGGTTCACTTTGTTTATGTACTACCCCCCAGCGATTTTTGGTCAACTGTAACACATTACGGCTGCATTGATCAACATGAAATTTGGCAGGAATGTAGATACGTCTGACCTACACTGCGCCAGCAAACCGTTTTACAGTAGACCCCGTATTTAAGGAAGGGGCTCCATCTAAAGAGGGGGTGTCTGGACATACAAAAACGCTTATAACTAAAAAACTATTCAACATAGGAGCTTCAGATTTCTTTTGTTGTTTAGCTCTGATGAAGGTCTATCCATCAGACCCACCAATGAGCCCCTCCAACCCCCTCTGGACCCAAAACAAAAAAATCTGTTCTGGTGGGTTCTGAGTTCTTTGCGTATGTCATATATGCTACCGCTATCCTTTATCTAGTTTATTTTAAATGTTCACTTGCAGTTTCATTGTTTTATCTTTTTTATCATTTGAAAAAAAAATTAACATGAAACAAAAGTGACTCAAATAAAGTAGGAAGTCTTCCAGGCCTGCAGGTGGCGCTGTGACACCAAAAAACAGGAAACAAGATGAGGAACAGAAAGCTTGTTTTCTGGGTTTGAACTGTAAACAGGAGATAAAAAGAGGCGGAGCTATGACACCATTTTTTAAATGTTGCATGAGTAACAGTCAACGTCACTGTGCAAAAATCTTAATCCAGCCTTCCTTTCTTCATGTTCTGCTTCTAATCTATAAAAGTTGCGTTGATCGTCTTTAAAAAGTATTTTTTTAGACTTCAGCTGCTGTTTTCCATTTCTCAAAGACAACTTTCAGCTCTTCTTCAGAGCTGATATTTGTAACCACACAAACAGCTTTAGGGTTACACTGAAGTCTCATCTTGACACGCCGTTATTACAGTCAAGCAGGGGATCAGCTCTACAAGCAGCACAGCTATTTGTAGCTTCTTGTGTTAAGAGCCACTCACGGCTCAGGTTATTTCCCAACAACAAACTAAAAAGATGCAGATAAAAGTCAGGAAACTAGCTTCAACAAGAGGTTTAAACGATCACTGGTGAAGTTTAGTTTTCCTGTGTTTCCAAATCTAAGATACTGAGTGGGTTAGGTTGCATCTTCACATTTTATTTTATTTTTTCCATAAACCCTCGTGCACACAGCTCCTCAGATTTATTCTAAGGATGAAGTTTTCACACATCATAGCAGCAGGTTTGGTGTTAAAGATGTGCTTTTTCAGCTTTCAGAAGTGACACGAAATTTAGTAGAAAAACAAAAAAAAAGGAAAGTTGGAAGCGGAGAGTTTTAACAGCATCGGGTCTCCAGAGGCTTTCCTGCGACATTCACACATCGACTCACCGCAGGATCTTTGAGAGCGTTTTACACGTGAGCTGGTGGCAAAACCTCTGCAAGTCATTTAGAGGCACGGCATGCATCCAAACAGAAACTCAGTTTATCCAAACATAAAAGCGTTAGTTTAAAAAATATATACTTTTATTGCATTAAGTAAAGCAGGGACTCTGAAATGTTGTCTGGGTTGCTATTAAAACGGATCCAGTCCCTGTAGAACCTTGTCGTGTTTTTGGACAGGATCTCATGGTGCAGTCATGGAGAGGAGGGGGTCTGCTTTGGGAACCACAGGGTCTCGTCTCTGCTATATGCAGATGATGTGGTTCTGTTCTTTGGACCAAGACCGACAGCGTGCACTGGGGAGGTTCGCAGGGGGAAACGACTGGGATGAAAGTCAGTTCCTCTAAGTCTGAGGTCAGGGTTCTCAACTGCCCCCTCTGGGTCAGGGGAGAGTGTCTGATTAAGCTTCTGGGCATTTTGTTCAGAGCAATAAAACAACTACCGTATTTATTCATGTATAATACGATCTCATGTATAAAACGACCCCCACTTTTTTGAGCTCAAAAAGCATAAAAAATTTAATCCTCAAACTACCTCCAATTTCATACAGACTTCAAGATTTTTCAGTCTTTGCAGTCTTTATACATATCAGTAAAATGATCATTGGACTGTTCATTTTATTTTAACAACATATGTACTAAAAGATATTTTGACAACAAATATATATCAGCTGTAGCAGCATCATATCAATTCTGGCATTTTACACATAGTCCACCAGGAGGCGCCAACACAAAAGTCAGAGACTTCACATGAGATTTGGGCCATCTTGTGGGGGAAAAGCAGATTACTTCCTACTCGTGAGCGCCCCCTCTGGTTGGGAAACGTTTTTCAGGGATGCAAACTTTTTCAGAACACCCGTAGACGGCAGCCATTACAGACGAACATGTGTTTGTTGTTGTTCGAGGAGCGGCTCGGTCACACACTAATGTCATTAGTTTATCATTACTAAGGTGCAGGAATACTTTTTCCTCCTGTTTTTCACATCATGTTGCCTGCCTGGATCTGTTATTATCACGCTCTGAAGCACGGAGTGTCAGAGGTGAGCTCGTTTCTATAGCTTTTTACGTCGTGGTCTCATTTCCAGACTCAATAATTTTGTGAATGAAGCCGATATTTCAGTTAAAATTCATAAGTAAAAATATTTATCTGAATATAGTACTACCCCCCAACTTTATGGTTGATTTTATGGATTTAATTTTACGTATTATACTTGAATAAATACGGTAATACATAATTTCCACTACAACATGATGGATGATTTGATGTTTTATCTCTGGTTCATTTTATTTATCAGACTTATGCTGACAAAACACATAAATGTAAACAATAGAGCCAATCATTCATTGCAAATTATGTTTTTTTTTTTTTTGCGATATGCATATTGCACTGGCTGTTGTCGCGATAACGATAAATTTGCGATACATTGTGCAGCTCGAACAGGAAGTAGAAAATATTTCCTCCAGCAGCAGAAACGAGCTGTTTGAGAGCAAAATGTCCAAGAAGAGAGTGAGAATTTCTAAAGAGAGAACAATTTCTGTGTGATGCACCTTTGAGTGTCATTACTGACATTAATGGACGGTTCTGTTGTCCTTTAGAGGTCCAGTTTTCTTCCAAACTGCACGTCGACAGAGAGAACCCTGCTGGATTCATCATAACTCCTATTTTTTATAACAATTGCATAAAAACTGCCCTGAAAATGTATTTATAAAGACCAAATTGACCTAATTCCCTGCTTGATGCTAAACACGGTTCTATGATCAATAGTAATTGGATCTGACCTGCAGTTTGTAAGGAAATGGATGTTTTTGTTGCCTTTAYTCAGCGTGTGCTACCTGCAGCTCCTACTTCCTTTATGTTGGAGATAATGACACTGAGCCTGTGAGGAGCAGCAGATTTACACCATCTGCTGAAACCAGAACAGATTCTAACGCTGCTTTAAGACAAGGTGAAGCTAAAGCTAAAGATTGTTTTTATTTCTACACATGCATCGACATGATGCGAATAAAATAAAAAAAACGACCATCCACACCACCTCCACTCTGCTCGGATGCACACAGTGAAGCAGTTTTAAATAGAAACTGAAACAAAAGGCTACACTAATCACCTCCCCAGAGGGAAAACAAAGAAAKGACTCCTTCAGCAGCACGTTTACACTTTGCCAACGAATCGACAGAAACTCAACACAATTCCATGTTTCCAAGAAGGAAAAGCACTAATGAACACCGAAAAAATAAAAAAACAAATTTAACGGCTGACAGCACCCGGCAYCAACAAATAAATTAATAAAAACGTTACGAGTCTGGAAAATGAACTTTAGTGTAATTGAGATTACAACTGCTCAATTTTCCCAATTGATGACCATGTAATCATCACATTACGACGTGTTAGCCGYGGCGCCGTTTGGTCACGGAACATTTTATTCACATGGAAATAACTCTTATTGTCAATTAGAGCAAAAAAAAGAAAAAAGAGGAAATGAAAAAGTGGAGCTGGAGGAGTCTGTGCTCTGAATGTTGAAAACGTGCAGCTCAGAGAGTTTCTGCTCTCCTGACCTTTGATTTTTTAATCTGCGTTGCTTCGGGAACAACTTTAACAGCGGGGAACGTCCCTGATTCGGAACGCCGCTGTGCTTTTAAATAATAGATCACAGCAAACATGCATGAGATCCACCAAGCTTTACAGGAGAAAAAAACCTGCGATGTCCTCGATGTTTCACCTGAGATGATCGACGGCTTTCAGAAGCTGATAATCTCCTCAGCTCCAAGTTCAAATAAAACATTTTCCTGTTTGTTTCCTTCACTGTGTGTTTTTTTTTGTAAATGAATAAGAGATCAATAACAAAAGCTGAAACAAAAGGACCAAAGGAGGTCATCTTTTAGAATAATCTACAGATGGGGTGGCTTTACCAGGAAACAGAAGCGTTTCATAGTTTCCAGCAAGAGTCGTCCTCCTCTCGTTTCCTATCTCTGCATCTCCATCCCATTACCTTTTATCTCCTCTCTGCTCCGTCTGCGTCCTCCTCCTAAACAAAGTGTTTGTCATGCAGGAAACACACGCGCTGTCGTCGCTGTAATATCTGCGTTCCCCTCCTCTGTTTTCACTTCTCACCAAAACCCAGAACTTGGAGAACATGTGAACTCAAAACAGCTCCGACCACTGCACCACCGTGCCGCCATGATGTCACACAGGAAGTTTAAACTATCAAAATGACAGTTTCAATAAAACGTGCAGTGAAAACACTAACTCCTTAAAGAAAATGTAAATATTAAAGGTTTGAGTCTGCAGGGAACCAGAACAATAACTGGTTCTGCAGCTCACTCACTTCTAATCCACCTCTGAAATGTGTCACATCACAAAAAAACAATCTTTTCCTCTTTTCTTTGACTCAATCGCCAAAAAATGCCAAAGATAACCAAGTGCGACAAGCATGAAATGGTATTTTTGRACCAACAAGCTCTTTCTGAAAGCATTATAAGTGAGTCCTTACATGGTGCAGTCGATGTAAGAATTGAAAAGATTATGTTTATATGAAGGAAAAATAAAAAGAAAATCTAAAAACAAATCTACAGCAGATGGAAAAGTATAAAGTAAAATGGATTTTTCATTGAAACGTCTTCAGAACTGATCTATTATCCAATATTTCCAATCTGGACTTCTGGCTAAATTATTTTGAATAAAACGTTTTAATACTTTATATAAGAAAAGGAATAATGTGATAAAAACATGATCTTTATTTGACACATCACATATAAAATTCTCTGCATTTTAGCGCTAAGCCAACAAGGTTTTTCTATAAATATTCGGTACTTATGCAGATTTTTTACATCCTGAAAAAGAAAACCTTGCTTTTGTAACCATGTTGTTGGAAATAAAGAATAAAGAATAATGTTTAGGTAAAGCAGAAAGCAGAGGGRCTGTTTTAGATATATATTTGAAGTTATTTCATTCAGTCACAGATTTAAATGTGGTCAAAACTTTATCGTCTCAGTTTGTCTTCAGTTAGTAGCTGTGTTTCCATTGCAAATGTGCGCAAAACTTTGTCGATATTCTGTTAATGTTGAAAAAAAAAACACAGTTTCACAACTGCAGTGTTTCCATTAAGTAAGAAATGTTATTAAAGTCACGTGAATACGTTTGTTCTCATGATAAGTCATTACAAACATGGCAGCGATGGATGTAAACACATAGCATGTTGCTACCACGACACTAGCGCTCATCATCAGAGGAGACGTCGGCGTCTTTTATCGAGGCTTTCCAGAGACAAGTCCCTACTTGGGAGCGGCTACGTATGCTGTGTTTTTGGGAAATTGTAGTTGGTGAGTTTACTATTTTATACTACTTCTGTGATATTACTACTACTTCTACTTCCTGTTATCTTCTTCATCATCTTTTCACCAGTAGAAACAGTCGGTTGTTGATCACGTGACTCCCATGATGCGAAAAAAGTGTTTCCATTGCAGTTTTGCGAAAAACACCAATTTCGATACGGCAGAAAAACCATCTCATCCTAGCGCAAAAAACATTTTGTCGAAAAACAATTTTTTTTTGAAATTGACGTGTTTCCATTGAGCAAATTTATTTTCGAAATTCTAATTTGTGCATTTTCATGGTCAATGGAAAGGTAGCTGCTGACTCAGTGTTTCATGTTTGAGCGAAATTAAAGAGTTTTTAGTTAAAAATAAAAATGTTGCTTCATTGATGTTTTTTAAAGACTTATTTAACGTCTTGATTGTGATTTCTTGAATGATTGACAACAGCTATGGCATGGTATGAAGGACAAAATTGCGCAACCGCTGGTTGCGCAATTTTGTCCTTCATACCATGCCATATGTTAGCATGCGTCCATTCTGAAGCTGTTGTCCAATCAGAGCAGAATAMGTCATTGTTGGGTCGAGCTGCTTCCTGTTTACTCAGGAGCAGAACGCCACTTCTGATCCAACACGCTGCTACYGCCGTTAGCATCAAACGTTAGCGTCTCAGCCATCAGGACATGATGAACCATTTTCATCCAAACCTGTTTCGTGGTTCTTGAGATAATTTACTAACAAACGCAGGAGGTGAAAGGAGAGATCAAAGACTTTACAAATCCTGCTGTTTTGTGGAACAAAGCGCAAACTTGATGCGTAAAACGAACAGAAATGTGCAGAAGAGAGACAAAAAAAACCAGAGGTGAAAGCGCCGACGGAACGAAACGAGTGGAACCAGAGGGAAGGCGACCCTCTGCCGGGATTTGTGCACGACRTGCTAACAGCCGTGAGACGCCGCGGCTCCTGGTGGAGGTGAGATGAGAGCGTCCTGCCTGCAGCCCTTTGGCAGCTCCAGCCTCGTGTTGCAGGAGGACGACAGTAATTAGCTCTTCAGCTTCAGAAGACAAACACTCAGGCAGACAGACTGTCGCTGCCTGCTTAGAGCGGCGAGCCGACACAGACACACACACTGACACACACACTGAGGGGACTAAAGGGCTMTAAAAGCTAAAAGAGGTTTTATGAAAATCACGCTGCGAGCGTGTGTGTTCTGAGTTTGTAGCTAGCAGCTTGTTTGATGTTTTGACCAGTAAAGTTCTCAATAATGAAGGAGCTGATGAGCTCCCATCAGCTCGCTGCCACCGTACCAGTCCACCATCAAAGCCCCCGTGATGCTAATGGGGGGTAATGAGATGAGCTGTAATTGTTGCAATGGGCAAATCTAGCATGAAAGAAGGCATCCTCTCTGAAATACGCACACTAGCACGCTTCAGCCATACATAATAAAAGCTTTAAAGCTCACGTGYGAAGGCTGCAGCTTGAAGCAGGTGAAATAAGCTCATTATGCAAACAGTGAATCCAACATTCACACTTTAGATTCAGTGAAACCACTCAGATTTATTTCAAAAGGAAATCAAACATGTRTGGACTGTAGATTCTCATCTGAATGAAACTGCACAGTTTGTTTTTCCAGGCTCAAATTCTCCTAGTCTATTTCTGTGYCATGTTTACGTTCTTCCAAACACCTTTCTGACATTTAAATTTAGAAAAATATTCACATAAAAGTCCAGAGAACTGCTCATCAGAACCACTTTAAAAGATAGGAGAAAGTCTGGTTCTGTCAAAAGAAATATAAAGAAATGAGGCCCGGGTCAAGAATTTTGAATAAAGCTGAGGAGGTGTTGTCATTAAAGGGTCAGCTCCTAAAAAATAATTAAAAAAAAACAGTTAATATGTTACCTGCTGCAGATACCTCTGTGAATAACTTCAGTTTGACCTGACAGTTAAAGAAATCTTAGGTCAAACCAAAAAAAAGAAGTAGCAAAATGCCAGCTAAAAGCCTAAAGTAAAGAAATGAGCTAAAAGTATGAAAAGTTTAGATAGAAGAAAAAAGTCATTAAAGGGCTGGCTAAAAGCTAGAAATATCTAAAATACGAAAAATTAAAAGCATAATGCTAGCCAAAAGTTAAAAGTATCAGGCTAGTTAAAATATCAAAACAGTAGCTACAAGCTAAAGTAAGCATAAAGCATGCTAGTATCGTAAAAGAGAAAAACAGTAGCTAAATGCTAAAGTAAGCATAAAGCATGCTAGTATCGTAAAACAGAAAACAGTAGCTAAATGCTAAAGTAAGCATAAAGCATGCTAGTATCRTAAAACAGAAAAACAGTAGCTAAATGCTAAAATAAGCATAAAGCATGCTAACATTTTAAAATTGTAAAACAGCAGCTACAAGCTAAAATAAGCATAACATATGCTAAGATATTAAGATAGTCAAACAGTAGCTACAAGTTAAATAAGCATGAAGCAGGCTAACATCTTAAAACAGCAAAATAGTAGCTAAATGCTAAAATATGCAAAAATCAGGCTAACACCTTGAAATAATAAAATAGTAAAAGCTAAAATAAACATCAGGCTAACGTCTTATGACAGCAAAACAATAGCTAAAAGCTAAAATAGGAAAAATGCAGGCTAAAATATTAAAATAGTTGAAGTTAAAAGCTAAAATCTAGTATAAGAAAATAAGTTAGAGCACTGAAAAAGATTAAAAACATATTTTTGAAAGAATTAAAGARAAAATGTTTGTAAATAAAGAAACATGTTTGAAGTTTAACTCATTTTCTGAATGAGCTGAATGTTTTGATTTATTTAAATCGCACAGAATATGCAGAAGTAGTTGGACTACAAAAAAGAAAAAACTGTACAGAAGAATAAACAGGAAGAGTCATCTACAACAGGTAAGATATTAGTTGTTCATAAACTTTCCTACAAACTCCACTTCAAAAACTATTTCTTTAATTTTTAATTGAATATTTTTTTTTACATCTTTTTAAAGCAGCTTCACAAATGTTATCATCCAAACCAATCAGTTATTATTATTATTATTTATCTATGACGGTTTTATATTTTCAGTTATTTGGACTTTATGTGAAAACTCTATTGTGTCTTTGTTCCCTTGTCTTTGCAGTCATTCAGTTTTTGTTTATTACTCTCTAAAAACATCTGAAATAATAATAATAATAATAAATGTCAGCGTGAGAAGCTGCACCTGAAACTCTCCTGCTGTGAAACAGTCACCAGCAACAACTGGGCTAAAAAAAAAATCAACAGTTGAATAAATTGTTGAAATTCTGCTGAACTCCTGCAGAGTTAATGTGTCTGARAACGACTTCAATTTTATCCTTTTTATTGCGCCGCGCTTCATTATCAATGCTGCTGTATTTGAGCAAAAAATAATAGTAAATAGACAGAGGAGCTTGTTTAAAGTTAAAAATTTCACTTAAAGAGTAAAAATTAAATAATAAATAAATTCTAAACTGAACGACGTCATCATAAATCCAGCCGATCCTCTCTGACTGAGAATCCTTCACATTTACGGTGAAATAAATGACACACTCGGGCTTTACGTCGATGATTCTAACCGGTGCTCCAGCCGACCCTCGTTAGCCCAGTTAGAGCTGCTAAAGTGTAACATTTTGAACATCAATAAACCGTTAGCGCTCTCCCTTTCAACATTAGTGTTATTACAGTATACAAATGAGGCTGTCGCCGGCGAGATTAGCAGCTTTATTGACTGGTTCTCAGCCAAGTGGGTGAAGTGAAGTGGCAACGAGGTTTATAGGAAAGGTGGCGACAATTATGAGAAGCTTAAACGCCTGCTGCGAGCTAAAGACGGCTGATTTTCTCTGTCGGGGTCGTCTTTGTTTACAGTAATTAGACTAAAGATATAAGTCATCTGACAGAGATGTATGGATGTTATCACTGGAGGCTTCAGCAGCTGGATGAGTTCAGACTGTCACTGCAGGAGGCTTCTCATGCATGACTCACATATATTTATATTTATACTGCGGGTAAAATAAGTATTGAACACGTCAGCATTTTTCTCAGTAAATATATTACTAGAGGTGCTAATG
>NW_013952481.1:1061910-1064305 GCF_001266775.1 Austrofundulus limnaeus
ACTTATTTCACGAAGCAGGAAACTTTAAATAGTGTTTCATTAAACGTACTCACTGCGATGCCTGAAACGAACCGACTGTGCCACCTGTTGGGCTAACAGCCAGGTGTGCTGCATAAAAACACAAACTTATATCTTTTCAATGGATGTAAACTTAACACAGAAAGTAAGGAAACTAGATTATTTCTTTGTTGTAACAAGGTTTCTTCTTGGCAATAAATCTCATCATTGGAAAGGCTAACCTCTTTTAAATTGTGCCACATTTGTAAGGAACATGCATTTGTGGGATGAGCAGAAGAGCTGATGTGGGTTATGCACATGAAAAAAGGCAAATCTTTTCTTCCAAACAGCTTGTTTTGCATTTATTGCCTCTTGTTTTGAGCTTCTGGTCCCTCCAGCTGCTTCAGGTGCACGAAGCCAAGAAGCATCGTTACAACGAAAACATCATTTCAGATGTTCAAACTGTGGCGTCAGGTCAGAAACTGTTAAACCAAGGGTTTGATGACGAGGATCACTTCCTGTCTGCACGAGTCAGAGTTTGAAGCCGTGTTTCAGACGAGCTGTCCATCAATCAAAGCAGACGTAAAGCTTGATGATAAATAACTGCTGTCAGCTGCTGTTCGTATGGCGCCTCCATCTGACGGCGCTGTGATGATCTTTAGCTGCAGCAGCATTTAAATTCAGCGCGGTGCTCCCCCCGACAGATGGTCAGTGTGTTGTGCGCTGCACATGAACTATTGATTGCAACATTTGCATGAATTATTTGAGCTCCACGTTCTGCCGGGAAAAACGTTACTTTCTCTTTCTTTCTTTTCTATTCCCCCAAGACACAATCTGCTGTATTCTAATCCTTCCCGACAGTGAAAATAACAAAAAAGCAATATCTAAAATTAACTTAGGCGCTGTGTTTTTCTAAAATAAAAGAATATACAGACTAATATAGCTCCCAGAGAGAGCGGAGCTGCTTTCTCTTCATCTCGTTTCTGCCGGAGTCATTTCTGAAAATCGATTGTGAGAGACCAAGGCCACCTGACAACTGGAGGCTCGGTGTTTGTGCAGGCGCGTCGTAAACGTGTTTTATGTGCAGGTTTGCATRTGGGCGTCGCTTCGCTTGCACATGTGTTTACGTGGGTTTCTCTGCGCAAAACCTCTGAGATGCAGAGTGGCACAAAGTGTCAGAAAGCCCCGCAGAAGAGGGGATAAGACGCACGGAGCGGTGGAATAAGCCCCCACAGATGGAAGGAGAAAAGAGAAGCACGAGGCGGAGAGGTGGAGCAGGTGAAAGCTTCGGCTGTGGGGATTTGYGTTTGCTTGTTGCCTGGTGAGCAGCTGACTACAGGTGAAATTTAAGGCTATCTTCAGTTTAGTTATTGAGCGGAGCGGCCCAGTGGTGCCCCGAGTTTGTGCCAGAGCTCGCAGCTGCTTCACACTGTACAGCTAAGTGTGTCTGAAAGCAGAAAAGGTTAAAAAAAAGCAGAGCAGAAAATACATATCTGAGGTTTTGATTCAGTTTGAAGTTGTGCATGCACTCACAGCTTTTTGGCTTCACAGCAGGAGCGGCTGGAAGAAAAGCAGCAAAGGCGAAATATAAAAAATAAAATAAAAAAAAGAAAAAAGGTGAGAAAGAGAGAGAAGTAAAGTTCAGGAGGGTAAAAAAAACCTGCTGAAGTTTGAGAAGATGAGAGTGGAGGGGAGAAAGGAGATAAAAGAAGAGACAAAAAAGAAAGAAGAGGATGAGGAAGTTGAAAGAGGAAAAGTCCTGGACTTAGAGATGATGAGAGGGGAACAGATGAAAAAGAGATTAAATAAGTTCAGAGAGGGAGAGGAGCTGAAATGAATAGTAATTCGGGCTTTAATGCTGCCAAGGTTAGGTTTCCCATTTCCACCCTGACTGCTAACAGCCTGCTAGCTACCCGCTAACAGCCTGCTAGCTACCCACTAACAGCCTGCTAACTACCTACTAACAGCCTGCTAGCAACCTACTAACAGCCTGCTAGCTACCCGCTAACAGCCTGCTAGCTACCCTCTAACAGCCTGCTAGCTACCTGCTAACAGCCTGCTAGCAACCTACTAACATCCTGCTAGCTACCCGCTAACAGCCTGCTAGCTACCCGCTAACAGCCTGCTAGCTACCTGCTAACAGCCTGCTAGCTACCTGCTAACAGCCTGCTAGCAACCTACTAACAGCCTGCTAGCTACCTGCTAACAGCCTGCTAGCAACCTACTAACAGCCTGCTAGCTACCCGCTAACAGCCTGCTAGCAACCTGCTAGCTACCTGCTAACAGCCTGCTAATTACCTGCTAACAGCCTGCTAGCTACCTGCTAACAGCCTGCTAGCAACCTACTAACAGCCTGCTAGCTACCTGCTAACAGCCTGCTAGCTACCTGCTAGCTACC
>NW_013952481.1:1064550-1067050 GCF_001266775.1 Austrofundulus limnaeus
AACCCCGCCCCTTCCTATTTTATTTTATTTTATTTTATTTTTTTATTTTTTTATTAAAGAAAGAAAACATTTACAACAAATATGGCATCAAAAACAAGTAATCTTGCCGGTTTTAACAAAGACCAGAACAGGCTAAAATGAATAATAAATAAAGTAAATAAACAATAGAAAAGATTAAAAAAAACACAGACGTCACTTGTAAACTAGGGGTTATTTGAAAAGTTCAGTTCGTTAATAGAATGACACAGTTCTTCTTCTGTTGTCTTTMAATCAGTTTCCTCCTGAGATTTAGCAGCTAGCTGTAGCACTTCCTGTCAGGACTATTAAAGCGTTTGCATAAAAGTGTWACTCGATTCCAGGTGAAACATCGATCTCATTCCACAAAATAAAATTTAATTCAGAGTCTTTTTCTGCTTCAGCCTCTTGGATCCTGTTGAGTTTTATTTTTCAAAACAAAGGAGAGGAACAAAAGGAAGCAAGTAAGGATGCAAGGAAAGGAAAGGAAGGGAGTAAAAGAACAAAGGATGAAAGCARTGAAATATGAAACTGAAATTTAGAGTAAAAATGATTAATATTTGCACCTTCCTCTTTCTTCAGAACCTGTTTTTTTTTACTGTTTTCTTTTAAAACAAATAAAATCAGGAAAGAATTGATGGGATTTTCACCTGAGTCGGTCTCTGTGGCCCAACAAAGAGCCAGTTTTATTGTTTTATTTTTCTAAAGTTTGGAGCTGCTGCGAGTTAGAATCCTCCTGAATCAATCAAACCCAGATAAAAACCTGAATAAACAGGATTTACTTTACATCGAGCCGATCCATCAAGAGCAGAAACACACCTGAATTCACCCAAACACCAAGTCCACGTGTGTGTTCTGCAGATTACACACAGCTGCAGCTGAGAGCGCGTTGATTTCCTCTGCACAGCTGCATTAAAGTGCGTTTTTGGGTTTGTGACAACTCAACACACAGCTCAGGACGGACTCTTTGTTTCAGAAACGTTTGTAAAAAAAAAACACACTGAGAGTCGAGTCGGCTCACGCTGTGACAAAACGAGTCAAGCAGCGAAGCGGCAAACATCTCCAGTGACAAAAACATTCAAAGGTGTAAAGATTAAATAAACTTATATAAGAGTATGTTTTCACACGGCTGCTCAGGCAGAAAATCCTGTCCTCACAGGTGAGGAAACTCAAATCTGCCTCCGTCTGAGTGACGTTTTTAAAGAAATTTTTTTTATGTTGGCATTATGTTTATAGAAACATTAACTCATGATTCATTGGATGTTTTAAAGGTTACTTTGATAGGACTGTTGCCATGGTTCAGTTTTGAGCTGAGCTGTGGGGTACCTCATGGACATCATCTTGGCCCCTTTCTGTTTTACGCATGTCTTTTACAAAGTTTCTTTTTTTTGTTCAGAACAATGCTCATTCAGACATTTATTTCACTTTATGAAGGGCCTTACAATTGTTTTATTGTTTTATTAGTGCTTATTGCCAAAATAAGATTTTGAAGAAGCTTAAAGTAAACCCGTACAACCTTTTCATTTTCTGCAGTTTTCTCAAAAATTGGCACTAAATAACAAGATGTGGGTGATATTTTTCTAGAGAATCAAGAAAGAAAAATGTCAATGTTCCTCCCCCCCACTTCTGTTTAGTTTTGAGCTGAGCTGTGGGATACCTTAGGGACGATTTCTTGGCTCCTTTCTGTTCTTACACATTTTCTTGTTTTTATTCAGAACCATCATCATTCAGACATTTATTTCACTTTATAAAGGGCCTTACAATTGTTTTATTGTTTTATTAGTGCTTATTGCCAAAATAAGGGCTTGGAGAATCTTAAAGTAAACCCATACAACCTTTTAATTTTCTGTAGTTTTCTCAGAAATTGACACTAAATAACAAGATGTGTGTGACATTTTTCTAATACTAAGACACACTGATAGAGAATCAAGAAAGAAAAATGTCAATGTTCCTTTTTCCCCTTCTGTTTGGTTTTGAGCTGAGCTGTGGGATACCTCAGGGATGACTTCTCAGCTCCTTTTTGTTCTTTTACATATTTTCTTGTTTTTTTTTCAGAACCATGTTCTTATCTATGCAGACGACTGTTCAAAATATCTTAAAAATCAGGTCTTTTATTTTAACTATTGGGTAAAATAAAACCTATGCACATTTTCGTCTCTTTTCCACATGTAACACATTTCATTCAGACGTCAGTCTACCTTTTCAGGTGGTTAAAACACTAAAACATTTTTTACTCGTCTCTGTTTTTGTATGAATTTTACAATCCTAATTCCTCCCTTTAAAGTTTACTGAGACATCTGAGATCTTCATTTTTAAAATCAAATTTAAAACTTTCTTCTAAAACTGCAGTGTCAAACATCCAAATATTATTTCACTTTATAAAGGGATATAAAAATATTTTATTGTTTTAGTGTTTATTGCCAAAATAAGATTTTGAAGAAGCTTGAAGTAAACCCATACAGCCTTTTAATTTTCTGTRGTTTTC
>NW_013952481.1:1068423-1072453 GCF_001266775.1 Austrofundulus limnaeus
TAAATTAAGAAACTAATATTAAGTTCTTTTTTTCTACTGAAGTGATGAAAAAAGGAACCTACGTGAATAAAAATTAGCATTTCTTGAAGGAATGCATGTCGCCCACCACCTTCCAAACCAAAGTTTTAATAAAAAATCCTAGAATTTGTGTTGGGATGACTATCAGCTATGACCACACCAAGTTTTAGCACAATATCTGTTAAACTGACTGAGTTAGGGCTCTTTTTTGTGTTTGCTGAGGTGGATTAGCTGAGTAGCTGGCGGCCATGTTGAGCAGGTCAACTCCAAAAGGAAAGCACATGAAATTACACTATCGTCTGCCTTTCATGGCTTCTTTTGCAGTTTTATTCTTTCAGCTTTAGTTTACAGGAGAACATATAACATAGAACATTTATCATAATTTATTTTAGGGTCTRAAAATCCAGGCGGCACACATTGGTCAGGTTGGATTTGACACACCTGAGCTGACACAGGTGCTGCAGGCGTCCCAGACAGAAGCGGTTAAGATCAGAAGCAGCTGATCCATGTTTGGTTTGAAGGAAGGACCGGAGCGAAGGAGACGAGGAGGCTTCCAGCTCCAGACCCAGGCGAGGAGCAGGAGATGAAACGGGCTGACGTGCGCGCCGCTCGCCGCGACGTTAAAATATRCATGAAAAAGAAAACGGCATCCATCAGACGCCGCTCTGAGCGGTAAAAAGATTTACTCTGCTCTCATCTTTTCATTATGGCTCAGATTAAATCTGCAGAAGTAAAACAAGAGCTGGAATCTTTTTTTGCTCCTATCGGGTTCTTTAATGTTTCGTGTTTTAGGTTTTTTTTTTTTAGATTCTGCCAAACTTCTGCAGCTTTACTTTAATGCTGACTCAGCACTCAGACTTTTGTTTCCATTTTGACTTTCTCACAACTTCAGCTCCTTCAGGATATTACAGATTTTATTTACATTTATTTCATAGAAATGCATTAAGATTTCTTAAATATTTGTAAAAATCAGATCTTTTAAACCTTCGTTTCTGCAGGTTTGAGCTTTTCTTTATGATCTCATCACTCACGCTGTTTGCAAAAATGCAGATTTTCTACATTTTTTTTCAAAGCTTTGCTTCTTTTTCCGTCAGTAAGACATTTTCACGAGTCGAAACTCTAATTTTAATTCATCTTTTACAGGTTTAATTGACGTGTCCAGGAATCGTTGACAGCTTTCAGGTCAAATTGCTCTCGATGAGTCGTAAGTGTGGGTTTGAAAATGTAAGAAGCTGCTGAAAATAAACTCATTACTTTGTGCTTACAGTTCTGTCCCAGTCTAACTGAGGGAAAAGCAGGCGTCTCGTGTGACGTCTGTCAGAGAACAGAGGTGCAACATAACGTTTAACTTCTTCAGTGTCGGTTTGACAAAGTGACATTTTAAAGATCAATATGCAAACTGGGCATCTTCTACTTTTATAAAAGCACCTGATGGAGCTCCAGCCCGTCGGTCAGGAGCTTCAAACTGTTTCAGACAGAATCCTGCTCCTGGTTCTGCTCCTGGTTCTGGTTCTGGTTCTGAACCGCCATTAATTCTTTATGTGTTTTTTTCTGAACAATTTAAAGCCCAACAATGTGTCTCGCTTGAAAAGTGGCACAAKAGATTCAATATTTGAAAATCACACATGATGTAATCCTCAGGGTTATGGCCATTTACTGGGGGGTTTCTACAAAGAGTGCGTGCTTTAAAGAAAAGAGGGGCCAGCGTGATTTATATTCAACCCATCAATCAGTGTTTAAACGAGGTCAGCTCCTTTGAAACGCTCCGTCCCCGCTGAATGAAAAGGTCTTTGCTGGAGTCAAACAGAAAAAAAAAACGAACCGTCGAGGGGTTTTACCTCACGCTGCCACCGGGTTTTTAATCACAGCGGACAGATTCTTCTGTAGATTATGAGCTCTCATTTAGAAATTAAAAACTCAGTTTCTTTACTCGGCTGCAGCAGGAAACACTCAGCGTTAAAGTGGCTCCACGTCACGGCTCAGTTCCTGAAAAACACTCACAGCAGACGGCTGTGGAGCAGGAGAGTCGCAGGTTTGATTCCACCACTCATATGTAGGTCATGAAACATCGAGTCATTATAAATGCAGATAAAGTCTTATTGAAAKATTTTCACCATTATTAAGAAAAGGGGGTCTCTGCAGTCACTAAGTGGGAGTTTCCTACTTTGTGGGCATATTTTACCTAAAACGTGATTGGTCGGATTGATGGTGGGCTTGGTCTAAACCAGTGTTTCCCAAAGTTGGAAACATCAAGGTGGGGTCCTGAAAAGATTTTCTGAATTAATTACATTTTTGCCTTAGTTGTTACAAAGGAGTGAAGTTAGTGTATTTAAAATGTATAAATGTAGTATAAAAATATTATTACTATGTCCATGTTTTGTTGACCTGATACAAATGTTTATCGTCCAAAAATAATTGTGGCCACAGGTCTCTGCTACTGTTATTTTGTGGGTGAAAAGCTGAAAAGTTTGGGAACCACTGCACTTTGGTTCCCAAAGTTGGGCTTGGGACCCAATTATGGGTCATGAAGCACCTTGGATAATCTCCAGAAATCAATTTAAAGGGTAATAAAATAATTGCTGATGTAATATTTTCCCTATAATTATTACAAAAACACAAAATAAGTAAAAATAAGTATTTATATTTGTACAAGCCTGTGTTTTTAGGGTTATTAACGAAATTCATGTACTCAGAACACTAATATTTTGGGGTCACAAGTTTTTTGCCATGGATATTTTGTGGGTCAGAAGATAAAAAGTTTGGGCACCACTGGTCTAAACAACCAGGAAGCACCTACATTAATATTAGTCATAACTTGAGAAGGGAAGGTGCTAGGTGTACGAAATTTAAACGCAGTACATGTGGAGGGATGGGTAACAAATTGGTTCAGTCAAAACATCCCTAACCAGCCTGTAAAAAGATCACTAGGTCAATCAATCAATCTCTTTATTTAGACACAATTATGGTCCATAAAAAACAGACAAAACAAGAACAATAAAAAGAAGAAAAATAAAAAATATATAATGAAATAATCTACTAAAGCGCCAATGATTCCACAAACTGGAGAAGAATCTCACTGAGCTTTGAACAGGATTGGTCAAAGTCTGAATGATGCTGTTTGCAGAGTCTATTAATCTACACATACATGTGTGCATAATGTTTCGAAGCACAGCAGCACAGGTTGGTACACTGACATTCACAAACATCTGACTGGCACTGCACCATCGGGGCACCCTAAGCAGCATCCTCATGCCATCATTATAAGCGACCTGAAGTTTATTCATACTGCTTTTCCTGTAATGCCGCCACAGGTGGGCTGTATACAGTGGAGTACAGCATGCTTTAAAAAGTGCAATTTTGACAGGTGTTGAACACATGGAGAACTTCTGAAGGAGAATATTAGCTTGTACATATTGAGTACAACGCTGCCTGTAAATGTCTCTATCATCAGAGGTCAGCAGTGATGTAATGTACTATAAATGAATATACTGTAACTTATTATTATAATTTGAGACAGGAAGGTGAAGTCAAATTATGTTTACATGTTCACAATCATTTTTATTAGAGTCATTGTTCTTTTATTTTACTATCATTACTGCCTCTTTTAAATTTCCCCAAAAAAACAAGTCATTTCAACCAATCACGATTAAGACAAACTCGGCCCACACCAAGACCTCTGCCAATCACGGTTAGGGAAAACCCYGGCTACTGAACAATATGTACAGCAGAGACCCCTACTTGTTAGTTATTGCAAAAATACAATAAAAGCAAATTAATAAAAGCATTAGTTATATGTTTAACAGAGTTATTAGCAAAGTTTGCATGAAAAAAAAAACACAGTGTTGTATAAAGTACCACAAAGTGATACTTGAGTAAAAGTACAAGTATCTTACCAAAACATTACTTTGGTAAAAGTTAAAATCTCCTTTAGGAATATTACTTGAGTAAAAGTCTTAAAGTATCTGATATTTTTTGTACTTAAGTACTGAAAGAAAAAGTGTTGATTTAAAAT
>NW_013952481.1:1077842-1079942 GCF_001266775.1 Austrofundulus limnaeus
CAGATAAATTCACTCTATCTAGGAGGCTCAGTTTATATGGATAGTTTTTATTTTTTATTATAACAAGCTGCAATGAAAACAAGCAAAAATAAAATAGAAATCACGACTTTCTCCTTGTCTTTTTTTTAAATGTAAGCAGTAAAAAGTATAGATAACTGTGTGAAAATGTAATAAGTAGAAGTAAAAAATAGGCTGAAAATTAATTACTCAAGTAAAGTACAGATACCCCAAAATTCTACTTAAGTACAGTAACAAAGTATTTGTACTTAGTTACTTTAAAACTCTGAAAAAACAATAGTAATGGGTACAGKTTATTTTGTGAGCTGGAAGCTAACGTCTAAAAAGCACCGTGTTAACGTAAAGTCTGTATGGTTTTGAGCTGATGGGTAGTGCAGGGTACAGGTTTTGACAAACATTTTGGTTCCACATAAATCCAGTCACCTTGCATTTTGACACAAGAATATTTTTAAAGAAACTGAAGCTGGTAAAACTACTTATAGAAACGTGTAAAAGTTACAAAAACTCAAAGTCTCAGTTTCTGTTTACTGAACAAACTGAATGTTCTGACATGAAGTTTGCAGCAGCAGTTCGAAAACTTACAAACACAGTAAAGGCTGACWCAGCATGTTTCTGAGTCACATATCACCAGAGACGTGAACAGGTTTGTGTTTCCATGTTGTTTCTGCTGAAACAGAAGATGTCTTCCTGTCRGTCAGCCTCCAGCCTTGAGGAGCCGTCGGCGTCTGACCGAAGCTTTAATGGGATTCAGAGCTGAAATGGTGCCACAGTCCTTCACCGGGCCACACAATACTGCTGTAGTGCTTTCCATTTAAATCAAGGCTTCAGTGGATCTGAATTAGGCCAAATCTAATCAGAGGCAGTGCTCCGGGGAAATCTCCTTCACTTACACACAGACACTTTCAGAAAAATACTGCATCATAGCAGCGGATGTGATGRGGTGAGAAGCCTCTCTGGAGTGGAGAGGGGCTTTTGTTTAGCGTTAGCCCCTCTGTGTTTGAAGAATAAAAACTCTGCTCACGTGCAGCTGCTTTACAGAAAGATGGTTTTTATCTCTGAGAATCAGCTTCCTCACTCGTACCCATGAAAACAAATGTTAAACTTGGCCTAAAACTCAGCCACGTCTTGGAGATTTGTCCCACAAACTCCGGCTCTTTAGAGTTTCACCGAGCTAACGAAGCTAACGTTCCTGTCTAATGACATTTGTTGTGAGCAGAAAGACGGTTCTCCACTGAAAGCCCCCCCCCACATGATGGAAGGCAGCTTGCAGACAGATCCCAGTACTCAGAGATTTGATGGACTGTCGGATCTGATTTAGAAGCTGGAGCTGTTTGAAATTGATAGCTGGTCCCTGTGCAGCAGCTGCTCCCTCAGCACCAGCAGCAGCTAAAAGTCAACAAAAACCTGCAACACTGAGCTGTAAGTCTTGTTTTTATGTMTTTTCTTCAGGTTTTGTTGCTCGGCTCAATAAAAACAGCCTCACATGATGTGAGATATGACTACATGCTGGAAACTGGGCATTAAAGGGGCAGTCTGATCATTTTTGAAGGAGTATAGCAGACTGAGCTAACAGCTAAACAAACAAGTCCCTGCTTTTTTTAGGCTAATAAACCAAGGCACAATGCGATATAACTATGAGATAATTTTTTTTCCCATTTCGGCTACAACTTTTGTATTTCAGCAATATATAGCCTACTTAGACATATTTACTTTTCTCATTAGAAATAAATTAAGCTGTCTTCATATTGTTCAGAAATTTTACTGTTCGTAACTTTTTATTCCATTTTTCCCCAACATTGTGCTAATTTCAGATTCCATCAGCTTTTATTTAGTTAATTTAAGCTTTTTTAAGCTATCAAATTGACCTTTTCTGCTTTACTTTTGCTAATTTAATCATTTTTGTTCATCTTTCAGCAGCTTACTGGTAATTCCAACTGTTTTTAGCTACTTTTTTAGCTAATTTCAGCTAGTTTTTTTCAGCCAAAGTCAGATTTTTGTGATAATTTCACATGTTCTCATGTTTGCTTGATTCAGCAAACATTCTTTTTCTGTTTGGTGTTTGTGCTAATTCCAGGTACTTTT
>NW_013952481.1:1083057-1085445 GCF_001266775.1 Austrofundulus limnaeus
ATAATAATGCATTGTTCTTTTATCAGACAGACATTTTCCAGTTTCCTGCTTCATTCCTTCTCTCCTCAGTCACTCTGTAGAGGAAGTGTTGGCGCCATTCTGCAGCTACCCCCTCACAGACCTCCACAGTCACACCAGGCTGGGATTTGAACCAGCAACACTCAGGTTGCAGTGTGAACACTGACATTTATATCTTCCTAATTATCCTCCTATTCCAAGAACTGTCGCTCCTTTAGTCTCATAGTGACTAAACAATGAACTCTGATTGGAGTTTCTTTTTAGTTATTTGTAATAATTGTTACAATAAACTAGAAACAAAACAAAGGAAAAAAAATTAAAGGAAAAAAAATTGTATAGGTCCTCTGGACGGGTTCTTCTTTAAGAGAATGCATCTTCTGAGATGCATCAGGACATAGAAACAAAACAGTTTAGCAAAGTTTATTTGGTAGAAATCCATTAATAAAACAAAGAATAAAAGTTGAAAATGCTCTTAATTAGGTTTTAATTGAGAGTCTAAAAGGATTTGATGTTTTTGTTTTGTTTGAGTTCATTCTTGAGAAAAAGGGGCGGAAATAAGATTTTTTTTCTTTCTTTTAATATAAATATTAAATAAATGAATAAAGTCTTTGAATTGAATTGAAAATCAGGATCTAAACTAAGCTCTGGAATAGTACTAGTAATAGTAATCTTCCCTTGTGTGGTTTTTAGGTTTTCTGTTGTTAAAGGTAACACAACTGTGTTTGCTGCRTGACCGGTTTCACCTGTTCCCCCATGTTTGTCTTGTTTGTCTTCTTGAATGGGTGTTTCTTAACTGCCCCCTTCCCTGAATGTACAGCACCTTGTGAATTTATTTCTGTGAAAGGCGCTATATAAATAAAACTTTACTTACTTACTGCAACATGTCTAATATATACATACTGAATGTACTGTAGGACAAAATATTATTATTCTCCTTATGAGCAGTTTAAAGCTGCTCATCACCTCCTGTATCACTGTCATTTTATAATGTTTCAGTGAAACAAAATAACAAACAGCCAAAAAAAGTAACTAAAGCCTTTAGAGAAATAAAATACTCATCAGGTAAAATACAAAATTTTAAAACCTGTATTTAAGTCGAGTGATAAAGTAAAGTAGTTAAAGCCCACCTCTGACAGCGGTGGTCCAGTGAGAGCTGGTCACACACAGAGTCAAACATTATGGCTCCATATTTGTCGGCGGGCAACAATAAATCCAGCTGATCCGGTGGGAAAGTCTCGTTCCTCCTGAGACTTTGCTCCTGTTTCAGTTTCCTGCAGACGAGTCGTGTTCTGGCAGGTAAACAGTTTCTCTCTCGTCTGTCGCTGACATTTTTTAAATCACTTCATACCATCACAAAGACAAAGATAAGTTCCTCCGCTGCTCACCGGAATACAAATCCTGCTCAGGCCCGGTTTTTCTTCCCACCCAGAGCACATTGGATATTTTGTGGGAGTCAGAAGTCATCATGAATCATCTACGGTGGCCTGCGGGGGCCAGCGGCTGCATCCAGGAGGAAAGGGCAGAATGTAAAACAGCCGGCGCTTAGTTTTCTCCTCCCGTTGTTTTCACACCCAAAAGGCACGGCGAGAAAACTTCCAGGAAAGTTTCATCCTCGGGCCTTGTTAACCTCTGGCCTCCGGTGGATTCACGAACAAATTGAAATGCAGAAATAATGAAAGAAAGCCACGCGGCGCTGAAGGAATTCAAAGCAGCTGCTGAGAAACGGGCAAATTTTCACACGAGGACGAGGGGAAAAAAAACGTGATTTAATTCTGTTTGTGAGTAAAACTAATGAAGAAATTTCACTTTATTCTACAGCTTCTCCTTTAATTTCCCTAAAAATCCACCTCGTCTACCTCTGGGCCCTGCTCTGCACTCATCAGATGGATAAACAGATCTGTAAAGGAGCAAACAGAAGCGATGAAATAAAAGGATTGAAGAAGAAAACAGAAAAAATGCATCATTAATAATCCTTAACTTTGATGATGAAATAAAACATTTAAGACATTTAATAATAAACAATGGGATTATTGTTGTTTTGTTCCATGAAGAAGCTTTTTTTGTTTTCAGCTCTGAACACCCACTGAGCCTAAATGAGAAATAATCCCGTGATGCTTCCTGTGCTTTTCATTCATCTTTCAGGTTTTTATTTTCCAACACGGGGAGCTTTACGTCCTCGCAGCACAGAGACACTTGGTCAGGCTGCAACGATACAGAAACTCACGATTCCGTTYGATACTTTAGTCTCACGGTTCGATATTTTAGTGTCACGGTTCGATACATTTTTGATACAAAACAGAGAAATGTCCGTGCCCTTCTAACTTATAATTTATTGAAATGAACTCTGAACATTTGTTTAACCTCAAAAGT
>NW_013952481.1:1086123-1094151 GCF_001266775.1 Austrofundulus limnaeus
GTATATTCATTTCACAAAGGTTTTAGTGAGCAGTGTGCCAGGCAGAAATGGCATTTTGGCACAATTTAGCCAAATCCAAAACTGTGCCAAATGGGATTTTTACTTTATAAATGAGAATCTGGTTTAATAAAAGTGTTGATTTCTATTGAAGGACTCATTCTGCATTTGACATAACCTTTTCTTTTTACATTT
This sequence comes from Austrofundulus limnaeus, assembly GCF_001266775.1. NCBI lineage: Eukaryota > Metazoa > Chordata > Actinopteri > Cyprinodontiformes > Rivulidae > Austrofundulus > Austrofundulus limnaeus. The sequence continues at coordinate 1,086,316 of NW_013952481.1, forward strand.
ACACCGTGCATCATCAAAATCTACTACCATACTCTTACCCCACGCGCCTACAGAAACGTAACTCCGCCTCCACGTTTTACGCATGAGGGCTGTAATTTATACTGCCAGTTACGGACAAACTTCACGTCACCAAACAAAGAGTAACACAGTGTCAAGATAWRTCCCTGAATTCATGAGAGCTTCATGTTTTCAAAGACACCAAAGGGAGGGGTACGGAACCAAAACTTGCACAATATTGAAAAGGTCTGCAGCGGTTCAAGTATATAGCTCTAAAATCATGAATATTTATCCAAAAATAATTTGACAACTCATTTTAAAACATTGCAGACACCTTTTGTGACAGACTTAGAAAAAAATTTGTGAAAAATAAGTTTTACAACTATTTAGCAAACAACAATGCTATGATGCCATCTGTGGGCCCTGTACAGGGCCTGTAGGGTAGAACAGGTACTTTTCTCCATACTGCCATTACACTCTATATACTCCGTTTGACTTAATTCTTGAWATGATGGGTCACACACGTAGAAGAAAACATTTAAAAACAGCTTTGTTCCTGCTGACGTTACATCAACGCTCTCAGTGGATTTTAACTGATTTTATGTATGTTTTAGTTTTGCATCCTGCTGGGTTTGGTTATGTTTTTATTTTTTACAGTTTTAAACCACTGCAGAACAAATCTACCTGCAGGTATAAATAMAATAACCTAACCTGATGCAGTGGGGAAAAAAAAAATCTCAGTTCTGAGTCCAGCAGTGTGAGGAAAGTGAACTCGCTGCTGTTATGCCTCTGAGCCACCAACAGAGGTAGTCACAGAGTCGAGTTGGCCGGTTCTGTAAAACCAGACTCATTCCTGGTTTTGATTGGCTCTCCTGTGAACCAGAGGCGGTCTTTGTGGGCCTCTGGTTTATCTCAGCCTCTCAGCAGACCTCGGCGTGTTCAGCCACAGCCTCAAAACGCCGTCGACACGAGTTCAGCTGCCAGAGAAATTGGAATGCGGTGAACGACAGAAAACACGACGTCTCAAAGTTGAATCCGCCTGAGTGCAGATAAGTCTGCGTTTGTGTCTGGATCTGTGCTCTGCTTGTTGCTGAGGATTGTTTTCAATAAGTTGATTTATTACTTTAGTGTTAAGCTGCTTTCAGAAGCAAATATCTTGCTGCTTTTTCAAGTGTCTGATGTTGTTGGATTCCCGAGATGAAAAAGCGAGTCATYCCTGCAGCTACAGATGAGTAAACTCTTCATTTTCATTCCAAGTTTTATTCGAGCTAATAAAGGAGTCGATCAGGAAAAAAGAGTCATAACATCTGATTTGGAAGGCCTCATTGCGTCCCGATCCTGTTCTGTTTCTGGTGTAATAAAGTGACAGCTTACAGGAAATCTGCTGCTTTTAAACTCATTTTGTGGAAGGCAGACCTGATAAAAGAAAAAACCCACAGAGGAGCGTGAAGTGTTCAGTCCTAAACTCTCTGAAATTCACCTGCTTTTTTCCCAGCCGAGCACAAATCCACACGGCTCCTGTAAAGTGCAATTTCAAATCCGACTTCACAAAAACAAGGAAAAAACACACAAAACTACGACAAACACACACATCCTCCGGTCCGCCCACACACTCCCCAGATCATGCTATTCATTTCATCTTTGATTCCCTTTGCGGAGATGATGAGTTGGAAACATGAAAGAGATCCGGTGAAGTGAGGAGAGGCCCATTCTCTCGCTCCATCTCTTCGTCTGTCCTTTAACCCCCCCATCTGTTTGTCCCCCCCACATCCTTGCTTCTCTCCATCTTTTCTCCCACTTCCTTGTTCTTCATGTATCAGTGATTATCTCGTTTTCCACCTCTCCGTCTCTTTCATCCCTTCTCCTCCACTTACATCTGCACTCAGATAATCTTGGAGCATTTTTCCACCCCCTCCCCCTCCCCCTCCCCCTCGTCTTGTTTGACTTCTCATCTCCCTGAGTTTCTCCTCCCCTTCCCTTGAGGTCCTGGCAGATAGTGGATGTTTGCCACTCGGGAGCGGCGAGGGCAGCGGAGCGGCAGATTAAACACCGAGCGATTCCGCCGAACGCCTGGAGCCGGAGCGCACGCTCTTCCTGCGGTGGCACGCACACACAGGGGCGGAGCCAGGGGGTGGCCAGGGGTGGCCATGGCCACCACAGACAAATCTTTGGCCACCCCATTGGTCACCCTGCTGTACACACCCCTTCCACAGTGAAACAACATTTAGGGGTGTAATAATCCTCCTGAACAGTTGGTGGCAGTGTTTAACAGTTTGAAACATCACCAAGCTCCTGAAGAAGAGTAATGACAAGKAAGKGATGGTTTTCTTTRTATACAGAACCTAAGCCTGTAATCTGACTTATGGTGTCAACATTTGGACTTATGGTGACAAATGTTCTTGTTTTGTTTTGTCAACATAACAGTGTCATTTTATGTTATGAAGGCTGCATGGTGCTCTGTGTTTATTATGACTACACCTATCATTAAATCAGAAATACTGAAAYACCCCTCTAAATTCACTAAATTCATTGGGTGAAATTTATAATGTTCGTTTCAAACATGCAGTTGAGGGTCATTGTAATTTTGCACAATGACATGTGTTACAATTAAAAATAAATCAAAACAATAAAAAATTAAAAATCACCCYAAAAGTACTTGGATATGATAAACTGTGTCACATTAATCAACGTAATCTCAGATATAGCATAAGTTTAAAAACAGGATGATGGAACTAATTTAATGAAAAATATGTCTCTGAAATAATTATTAAAGCAAGTGTTTATTTATGTAGGTAAAAGTATGTTAAACAACCTCTTAAAATACACCAGAATGCAGGAAATGGCATCTATTTTGTCCAAAATTTTCTGGGGGAGGACCCCCAGATCCGCCAACAGTCTGTCCCCCCACTTTTAAAATGGTTGTGATGCTCATGTTTAAGGTAGTCACTGCCTGTATGAGGATATAAAGAAAAAAATATCTGCAGAAATTTTCAAGTAAAAAATGATGTAATTTTCCTGACCACCCCTGTGTGAGTAGTGGTCCCAGTCTGGCCACCCCTGAGAAAAATGTCTGGCACCGCCACTGCTCACACACCGCCGCATCACACCAGCTCTATTCTTGGAAACACAAAGATCCACTTTCCCTCCGGCTTCTGATAACCGCCCACACGWGACCCGCTTCGGCCCGGTCTCTGCCTCCGTGTCCGTCCCTGTCGTCAATCTGCACGGCTCTCATGGGAAACTTCATTAAGGAGCTTCATTAGGGCTGGATAGATTGGCTGCTCCCTCTCAGGCCCGGTCAGGAGGGATGACGAAGCTTTCAAACAGCTASAGAGGAGTTTGAAAGATTTCTGCAAATAGAACTAGAGATGTTTAAAGAAACGTACCCTGAACGTTAGTTTAACGATGTTTTAAAGACGTTTAGCTTCTATCTGCGTAGCTGCTCAGGTTCGTTAACTGTGACCTTGATTATTAACCTCTTGAGCCCCATGACCCCAGAACTGGGGGCAAACAGCTTTTCCCCATTTTCTATTTCTTCTAACTTCTGTTAATTKAAGATCTGTCAGTAGAACCTGGACAACATTTATTAATGGTACAAACATGGTCTGTCCTGTGCAGCATGACAAAAATGCTAAATTATTTCTTTATTAAAACATCTGAAACTTTGCTCCAGTTTATTTTAGCGGCATGAATCTTTACACAGGTAATGCTAACATGTGGATTTATGGTTTCCAAGAGTTTTTAGCCTGATTTATWATGGTTTTAAATAAGTTATATATGGTTTAATTAAAAAATCCTGCAGGCAGGAGGAAAAATTTTAAAAATAAATTTCTGTTTCATCCTCATCTTTTAAACAGCAGCTGRTTTATTTCTTACACTTCAGATGAAATCTCCAAAGTGTTAGCTTTATTTTGATACCGACAATATTTAAGTAGAGTTGATAAAGGCTGAGATACACTCAGTTATATGTCGGTGTGTTATTTTGAGAAGCAAAAAATCCCTTTCATGACTGCATTCCATGGGTCATAAAGTAAAAATTAAAAATTAATATTTTGTGTAACCCAACAGCCTCTGGATCAGGACTTTTCTGTAATCAAACATCCGCTCTTCCTCGCTCACATGGGGTGCGTTTCCTCCTCATCTTCCCTCCAGCTGAGGGGGGCTGAACRTGGCACTCGGACCCTGGGGAAGCGGAGCTGAAAGCAGCAGGGGAGATAAACTAAAATAGCTGCCGTAAAGCCGCGAGAGCCAATTTAGGCAAAGCAGCGGCGCCTGAAAAAAAAAAAAAAAATCGAGAGTCACACACATCCGTAAAAGGGAGAAAATGAATTTAAATGTGACATCRTTTTAAGACGACACCACGGTTCTAAGGTGCATTATGAAAATAGGATTTAAAAAATAACCTTTTTTAAAACTGAGCTAAAACCTAAAATGTTCTCTTTGATAACGAACCACAGCTGGAGAAGCTGCGCACTGAAAATAATATAAATGTAGGAAAACATGCAACATATCAGACCTTTCTACTTAAATGTAATGACTGATCTGGGTTCGGGTCTGGACCACAGACCCCCACTGGGGACCCTAACTGTAGAAGGTTTTCTCTTCCAGCGTTTCGGCTGCCCCTCGAGGACTCTGCAGGGATTGAGACGTTTGRAACTTCAGTCAGCGCTCAGACAGGAAGTGAGAAGCAGATGTAAGATCTGACCTCTGTAACATCATGTGGAGTTCCTCAGGGTTCTGTACTCGGTACAAAGTTTTATTTTATACATGAATGACTTGGTAAACATGTCAGGGCTTAATAAACATATTCTTTTTTTTGTTTGGGTAAAGATATAGAACGGATGTTGGAGATGATGCAGACAGAATTTGTAAAAATAAAAACTTGATTTTTCTGCTCCAAACCGAGCAGAAAAACAACATCTTTGCTGGAAGCAAGATGTTTTAACTCAATACTCGGAGCAAATATTTAAACATTACTGTCTGGATCAAAGCGTGGCACAAGCTCATTTAGACCTCATTAGGCTAAATAAATACATTTCTAATGAAACATTTACAGCCTGAGTGATGCGGGACGTTGAGGGAAAAATCCTCAGATTTACAGAAACCTTCCATCTACAGACATTTGTCMATATTTCTCTATTTCTCCACGATCTTCTACAGCAGAGCCCAAATGTTGAGCATTTTGTGTGAATATAAAAAGGTGAATTTGTTGTAAAAGTGTAAACAGAAATGCGCGCTMCTGAATGTTGACGTTTGAGATGCTTGTTTAGATGTGGAGCTGACCTGAGAGCAGGCAGGAGATCTGCAGGCAGAGGAGGTTTGTTTACCTTCAATCTCTTTCCTTTTTTTTACCTGTTCTTCAGGTGAGTCGGAAAGCTGCTCGAGTGAGCGTGCAAACCAAGCTGTGGAGGAATTTATGGTTTTCTATCTAGAAAAAAACATTTAAATACATTTCGAATCAGGAAATTGTATTATTTTAATGAAAGGTCTCAAATACTCAACATGAATCACAGCTTTAAGCTGTGAATATAAAAAACACGTCGTCCTCTTTGATGGTTTATATCACACAACCATGACCTGAAAGCATCGAGTGCCTTGAACCGGTCGCATCTAAAAAGCACATTTTATTTTCCTTTAAAACCAGTGATTACATTTCCAAGTCATTTCAATCAAGCCGTTTCCTGTTGAGACTGCAGCGAGCCTCGGTGCAGCTCGAGCAGAGTCGGATAAAAAAAACAAAACTAAAGCAACCTGCTGGTCTGTCCTGCAGGCCGAGGGTCACGAATCACAGAACTGGACTTGATTTGGTTTTAAAATCCTCCAAAACATCCAGGCTGTGCACACATGCAACATGTTTTTAAAGGTTCTTCAGTTAGAAACAACAGCTCCACATTTCTCTCATCGTTTATTAAATGCTGCACAGGTCTTGCAGGTCCAGAYATCTGGGTGGAACTGGGCCAGGTTTGAAACCAGGTCTGGTCTGGGCCTTGCACGCAAACAGACCTTACAACCCTRGACCTGGAGGCCCACTATCMWGCATGTTTTAACTGTGTTCTTGTTTTTCAGCAGGTCTTCAGGTTCTTCAGAAGCCTGTTAAGCAGTCATTCTAAACAGTGTTGTATAAAGTACCACAAAGTGATACTTGAGTAAAAGTACAAGTATCTTACAAAACAATACTTTGGTAAAAGTTAAAGTCTCCTTTAGGAATATTACTTGAGTAAAAGTCTTAAACCATGTGATATTTGTTGTAGTTAAGTATTAAAAGTCAAAGTATTGATTTAAAATGAGCAGTTAGATTTTCTGTAAGGACATTTATTAGGAGGTGACCTCCCCAAAAACTGCAGAAATGACTGTTGTATTAAAAATAATTAATTTATGTAAAATTTAGGATGCACTAGTCCAGCTGTTTCAGTTTATATACATATATCAAGGCTGCACAAAGCTTTTCCCCAAAATGAAAATCTATCTGAGGGCTGCGGCCAAATGTAAGAATATAATTCATGAAATACAAATACTTCTTAAGTACAGTCCTTTTATTTGAATGATTCTGTCCTGCTGGAGTGTGACATGATTTGTTTGTGTACAAACTAATACACTATCAGAGTTTTATATATTTATACTTCTCATTCAACCACAGTTAAATTCACTCTATCTAGGAGGCTCAGTTTATATGGATAGATTTTATTTTTTATAATAAGCTAGAATGAAAACAATCAAAAATGAAATAAAAGAAACAACTTTCTACTTGTCTTTTTAAAAAATGTAAGKAGTAGAAATAAAAAGTGGGCTGAAAAATATTTACTTAATTAAAGTACAGATACCTAAAAATTGCACTTAAGTACAGTAACAAAGTATTTGTACTTAGTTACTTTACAGCTCTGATTCTAAACAWCTAAAACCTGCAGGATGGTGGGCCTGCAGGTCCAGAGCTGGGGACCTCTGCTCTCTGAGACCGAACCTCAGACATAATGCAGAAAACAGACCAAACTTTAAGTTTTTATTGTGATTTTGTTTAAGACAAGCGGAGGGTCAAARTGTTTGCGTTGTATGAATCACCTGCATCTTTATTTCCTGACTTAAGACACATCTGGGCATCAAAACATCCTGATTGTTTACATCGACCACATGGTTGAAGGGGCGTACGGCTGAAAGTGCAAACCCCGCCTACTCGCCACGTTTCAGCCGTCTGTTCAATCCCACCTCCAACCTCGTCCCTCCCACCTGAGCCAAGCTGACTTCAAAAAGAGGCTAAATTAGTTTTAATAACACAAAACTTAAAACTATGTAATTTGAAGCCCTTTGGTAGTTTCTGACACCAGAACAGGATTATTCTGCTGAAACCATGAGCTCCAGGCGACGGAGGAGGAAGGAGGGGAGGAGTCTTCCTCGGGACGGTTCACTTCACGCTTGAGACACTGAACCGTATCTGAACCGCGAAGGAGTGAGCGTTAAACGTGTGTGCAGAGGAGGYGTGAGCGTGTGTGAGAGCATCCATCCCAGAGGTGTCAGAGTCGCCTCCTGAGGCCAGGAAGAGAGGAGCGGGGACACGGGACGCACCAGACGGAGACAGATGGAGAGGAGGAGGAGGAGGAGGAGGAGGATGCTCAGGGAGGCGTGAGAGACGTGGTCGTTGTGTCAGAGGCCGACGCCACGACACACTTACACACCAGCTGATGCAAAACATGACATCATCTATGGGGTGCCGTTTGTAAAGTTACACAGTCAAAAATTACCACCAATGTTTTTGTTTTATTTAGACTTTTATGAGAAAAAAAGAACAGATTTATTTTTCAAAGTCAGTTTTTCACCATATGATTCATACATTTATAAATGTCATAG
>NW_013952481.1:1094479-1107868 GCF_001266775.1 Austrofundulus limnaeus
ACAAGTTAAATATTTAGTTTGTTAACTAAATATTTAACTTGTAAGTTAAATATTTGGTTTATAAACTATGATATTTATAAATGTATGAATCATATGGTGAAAAACGGACTTTGAAAAAAATAAACATGTTCTTTTTTTCTTAAAAAAGGCTAAATAAAACAAAATTATTGGTGGTAATTTTTAACTGTGTAACTACAAACGGCACCCTGTAATCATCGGCTCCGACCAGCTACATCAGAGCTCAAAATAAATCKTCCAGACTTAAATTTAAACTTATACAGATTATATTCCTTTATTCAATTAGTTGCATCTTTAGCAACAAGCAATACAATCTCTCTAAATATATTAAGTTATTTTTGCTGCTTTCTCCAACTACAATCCATTGTATGACTGAACCTCATCAACGCATCAGTAAAAAGTTAGTTTTAAGCTACAACAGAGTCTGAGCATCACCTTTAATAAAAGTATAAAACATCTTCCATCGATATTTATATAAAAAGTGAACAGAGCCAGACGTTTCCAGTCACTGCGTCGGTTTTTAAGGTCCAAATCTGTGATCTCTTGCAGACTTTTAGCGCCAGAGGCGGCTGCACGACTCACTGCACACATCAGGATGCAAACAAACCCAGGAAACGCCGGGCAGCCGGCTCCAGCAGACACCTGCTCCCCTGTCTGGACTCGCCGTGAACAGGTGAGGAGGAGAAAGAAAGAAAAAAAACCTCCAGTGCTGTGACAAGCAGAACACAACAGCCCCACTCCACTGGGAGACAGGAAGAGGAGAGACAGGAAAGACAGGCAGGGAGGAAGAGGAGAGAGGCACCAGCTGGGATGCAGGTGGGCTCAGATAATGATGCTGCGAGGACAGAAAACTACGAGGAGACGGAGGAGCTGGAGAAGGGGACAAGTCAGCAGGTAAATCCTGGAGGAGAGAAGTCCATTTGTGTCAGTCTGTGCAGCCCAGACCCACTGAGTGACCTAAAGATCCAGAGTCTGACAGAAATCCTTTACTGGCTCTTTAAAGACCTCACTGTTTCTGTCACTGTTTACACGCTCCTCTGACCCACTCTGCACAGCTGAAACATCCCCTCACTGGGTGCTAACCTCGTTAGCATTTAGCTGTTCATTACAATATGGAGTGAAAATACTGCATTCATTTCCTCCTCATCAAACAGGTGATGTGCATTCCTCCTTCCTCGTCTGAAGGAGCTGTTTGACCCAGATTTCCATGCCTGGTTGKTTTAATGATTAACTGTTTAACTTCCACAGCGTGGAGCTTTGCTACAGTCGCGCTGCGAGTTGCTCCGTGTGATCCAACACCCTCCTTYAACCGACACAAACTGTTGGCTCCTGACCCCTCGTCTCAGATGAGTAAACAAATCTGCGGGGCTAAAAACCCAGCTCCTGAAGCCACAGAAGGGTTTCGAAGAGTCCAAATGAGAGGAGGAAGTGGTCTGGCAGCCGGTCGGACCACCTGCTTCGCTGCTCGTTCGGCTGATTAATGTATTTATTCTCTGCTCGGAGAGTTTTCTCACACACGACCTTGTAGAAACTTATTTTTCCAAAAGTTTTCACCAACCTGTGAGAACTTACACTTTTGTTTCCCTGAMCTCCGGTGAAAAAGAAAAGAAACGAAGGTTTGACAGGTCGGTTYGCTCTTTTTCCTCCTCAGCTGGAAGTCGGGTCAAAGGTCAGAGAACTTTSAGCGCAGTAATTCTTTCATCATGAAGTCTGTCTTTTGCAGATGCTCAGAGTTTAAAAAAAGTGCAGAACTAAATGATCTTTCAGCCACTAATCTAAACTTCTTTTTGCAGATTCTCATAGAAACTTGTGAAATCCAATTAAGTGCGATAACCTGGAGGTGTTAAGTGAATGAACAGTTTTTTTTTTTACTTTTTGCAGCAGTATTTTACAGATATCTACGGATCAGTTTTAATGATAGGTCACACGGGTAAATCTGGAATATCTTTATTCTAACAGCTCTGCTCTCTGTTATGTTAATTGCAACAATCTGTTTTGTTGCTCAGTTTTGAAAAAGATACGCTCCTTTTTGTTCCCTCCTCTGCGTTTTTGCTTTCGCCTCTCATGYTAAGTGACAAGCATGTGTAGTTTGGCATTCGTGGAGGCTGTTTCATTAACTATTTATGGCTAATTGTGGGTGTTAACAGGATGGGATGTGCAGAACTTGTTTGGAAGATTGCAGCTTGATTAAACATGACAAGTGGGAACCTGTGTGATTAGAGTTCACACACACAAAGCACTCTTCCTGTTCAAAACTTTTATTTACGATAGAGGAGATACTCGAAGCTGCAGCCGATTTAATTCTGGGTTCGGAGCGCCGGCCTCTGCAGACGATGAAAAGTAATATTTATGGGCAAAACAGAAAGTTAAAAGGGAGATGACAGCATTAAATCGTTTTGGCACATAAAAAATGTTAGAATTTTAACATATTTATATTTCATCTAGAGGACAAAATGCTCAACCTGGTTCAAGATGGCCGCCACAGCTARGTTTTACAGACAATGAGCTATAATCTAGTGTGGTAGCTGAGACTGAGCTCTATTTGATTGATCGGGATCTATTGCTTTGATCTGTATTTGTTAGAWGAATAACTTATGAACCATTGGATGAATTTTAATTAAACTTCCTGAATGGTTCTGAAAAAAGAATTAGTAAAGAAGCCCAAAAATTACTTAACCGAGTATGGATCCCTGCGGAACTCCACAAACWGGAGCTGAAGGAAAGAGCAGATTTTTAAGACTTACAGGCAGAGTTGTAAAGTAACTAAGTACAAATACTTTGTTACTGTACTTAAGTAGAAATTTTGGTTATCTGTACTTTTCTTGAGTAATTATTCTTAGAGTACTTTTTACTTTTACTCATTACATTTTTACACAATTATCTGTACTTTCTACCCCTTACATTTTTTAAAAAGGTAAGAAGTAGAAAGTCGTTACTCCTATTTTATTCCAGGTTGTTATTACTATTAAAAATTACTATCCTGATAGTGTCTCCTGGATAGAGTGAATTTAACTGTAGTTAGATGAGAAGTATAAATATATACCATTCTGACACACTATTACATTGTACACAGTCCATCCCAGCTGCACACCATTAGAAAAAATATTTTTGGAGGGTTAAATGTCACTTAGGAAAATTTTAACTGCTCATTTTTACTCAATACTTTTACTTTTAATACTTAAGTAGATTCTATGTCAGAAATTTACTTTTAATACTTAAGTACAAAATAAATCAGATACTTTAAGACTTTTACTCAAGTAATATTCTTAGAAGAGACTTGAACTTTTATCAAAGTAATTTTATGATAAGATACTTGTACTTTTACTCAAGCATCACTTTGAGGGACTTGATACAACACTGCGTACAGGAAGAATTATTTTTAAAACTTTGCCCTTCAGAGCTGCTAAAACTCAAAACTTGAAGACAAACATTTGAGATGAAACTTGTGAAGATGATGGGACCTGTCGTCTGTTTTAGATCAGAGAAAAGGGCGATTTAAATAAACGCACACAGCAACGACTGTCAGCAGGATAGAAAAAGGTCTGAAATCATCAAAACAGACAAGAGTCAAAATCTATAAAAATGCAAATAAATTCCACAAAAAACCCATTTAATTCCTACAAACATTAGCCAGCAAAGTGCTAAAAGTTTTGTGAAAAAGCAAAGCTTTTACTGTAACCTGTGAACACAATGTCCTTTTCCCTCAACAATTTAGAAAAAAATGTCCCCTCTGGTTTGAGAAGTAGAATAGTTAGACTCTACAACAGGGCCTACAAAATTCATAAAAAACTTCCTGGTTGGACTCATCACYGTACAGTTCTTTCATTGTCTGATGCCTTGACTTTTCAGAATTATGTTTTGTATAGTGGTATTAATTTATATTTTCAGATCTTCCAAGGTGTCAATTATGGAACTCTCTGTGCATTGTTGCCCAAATCAAATTCTGGAAGTGGTCATTCAACTAGATCTGTTACAAAAAGACAACTGATATTACCAACTTTTAAAAACTGTTACGGCCAGAGGTCTTTCTTCTATGTTTATACTAAAGCATGGAATGACATTCCTCAAAACATAAAGTCCATTTCAAAACTACAGCCCTTTAAGAAGAATCTTGTCTGCCATCTGCTGGACACTTTTTGTTGTGCTCATATTTAGACGTCCTATTTTGCAAATGCTGCCTTTTTGAAATTTGGTATGCTTGTTTGTCTTTGTGTCTATGGTGTATAATGATGTGATTGTGATGCTGTATTTCTGAGTGTTTTATGTGCTGCAGAACAGGAACCTGCTGTAAAACAGCAATTATGCTGAGTCAGGCTTGATTTTTAATAATCTTTTCCTGTTAAATCAATAAATCAAATCAAATCAAGTGCCTCATCTCTTAAATCACCGCTCAGACGGCTCCTCCTGCAGCCGAGGCGTCCGTCTGAAACAGATGACTGCCGCCGCCGCCTGATGAGACGGGCCGTTATCGCACCTTTTCATTCCTCACACATTCTGACGCGTTATCTACCCCCAACCTTAAAAAAAAGGACGACTCCTGAGATCGAGTCAGACAGCTTCAACAGTGAGTGAAGGAGAGAAATCTTTAATGAACGAGAGATAAAAAGGAACTCGTTTATGTCATTTGGAGAAAGAACTCAAGTAAACAGKAAGTCATTAGAGATGAAGTACAACCGTTACTAGAAAACTCTGGAGAAAATAAACTGAGGGTCATTTAATTCAGAACTACCTCAAAGACCTGACATGTCTGAACTCTGAATCAAAGTTTTAACTTTTTACATTTGATGGACGAACATCAGGATGTAGTTCCTGCTCTGCAGACGTGACCGCTCYGAGTCAACWTTACAGGTACGTTAAAGGTTTAATCATGCAGCTCATGGAGCTTATTTATCTTCTGATTCTCTTTATGTGGAGCATCGTAGCCATGCTAATGCATCCTCTGCTTTCAGGTCCTACAGGGTCGTTGTGGTGAGTAAAAGCTGAAAGTGCATTTAATGTGACGTGAATATAAAGATAAAAAAGAAGCCTAATGCACAGATCCTGGCATCCATTTAGTCTGCATWAAAAGAAAACATGTTTGTACATTTATGTAATATTTGGTTAAGGAAAATGTATTTTTTTAGGTCCACTGTGCACATCTTCAAATCTGGACCTTTCCAGGTGATCGCGCCTCAGCAGGTCGGCCGGGGTTACACACAGGGTGTTCACGTTTGTGCAAAAATGTCCGCGGGGGTGAGAAAACATCAGCGGCGCCGATAGTCCGCCATCATCACCGTGTCATCACCTCCGCTGCGAAGGCAAGAAAAGTGTGGATAACAAGGCCAAACTCCAGAGGTGAAAGAATAATAAGTGGTGGCTGCACAGGACAGCGTGTTTACCTCAGCTGCACATTCAGCTGCCGGGAGTTTGGACAGGTTATTATTAGAGAGAGTTCAGCTCCGCTCCATGTTTGGACATGTGCCCAAATGATGAAAACRCTCACGTAGCACAGCAGGAAGCAGCAGGAGGACAAACAAGTCGAGCAAATCCTCCTCCGTGCTTCTGCACACTGCAACATTATTTATTTGTATTTAATTAAAGCAGAAACATGACGGGTAAAAAAGGTGATTTGTTTTTTTTTTCTGCACAACAAATAGAGCCTATGGCAGGCCATTGTAACATAAAATCAGCTTCATTTAACTATCTGTAATTACATTCTAAATGTATAAATATGAGTTTTGACTAAGGTATTATTTACAGCCTGACTAAAACGTGTGACTTTATATGTTTCAATTACGTTTCGATGGATCAAAATGCATTTTTAATATAACTCAAATGTAATGAGTGAAAATGATAGTTTGATGTTTGAATTAGGAAAGTGTGCATCAGGCCTCCTATGGTAAGAAACTTGTGCCATCAGAAACTGGATTTTGAATTGTTCAGACTGAATCTGTATGAATGACATTACTTACTATATCCTAAACGCATTTTTAGATATCACATATAAAGATTTGACTTGTGTAAATTAAATTGCAGATATATAAAAAAACTAAAGACATATCTTGAATTGGAGCCTCCATATAACTTCATGATAAATCTGACATCATTTATAATAGAATGTTCTCACAGAAACCTCAAAAAGGTATTTTTCCAGGTCAAAATATATTTACAGATATCTGTCTAGTCACAAAACATCTTCAGATATCTGGAATGAAGCCGATTTGATGTTAAAATGGCCTGCCGTAGTGTTTTTTATTTTGGTAATCTGAGTTGAACTGAATAAGTTCTGGTTCTGAGACGTGTTCGGTCCAGTTTAGACAGGAAGTAGGCCTGTGGGAGATTTTACTGCAAACTTTAGCTGCTTGCTAATTAACGAGTGAAGCTTTAGCGTACGTAAGCTGGTGATTCATCTTTTCCCTGACTCAGGCCTCATTATGTTTTTAGCTCGTGGTGCTAAAAGCAGATTGAGAACTATTGCTGTAAAATATTCTGGATTCATATAATCTCATGTGACTGTGTTGGATTAACGAAGCGATGCTCGTTTCTTCTCCCTCCGGCTCGCTACGAGGAGGGAACTGTAATCATGTCGTTCAATCTTTGGTTCATCGGATCAGAAGACTTCGCTTCACATGATCCGAGTCAYCCAGGTGTCTCCTGGGAAATCCCCAGCAGGATGCGATGATACGAGGCTCAGAGTCAGGCTCCTGTAGGACCGCTCGACCGGAAAGCCTTGATTGGTGGTCCGAAGCATCGATGCGTGTCGCTGCGTACAGTTCTGGTGTTTCCCCCAGAGGACCTGCTGAAGACGAGTCCTCGAGTCCACAGGAGGACGGGGTCTTCAACAACTTCTATGTTCAAATGACGGAGTGGACGTCTTAAACCCTGCAGAAGGTCTCCTGTATCAGGTCTGTYAAACAATGTGTTTACAGGAAAACCTGCAGTTATTCTGCTGCTGCAGCCTCAGTGACAATTATCTTTGTAGTTTGGTTTTCTGTCTGTCAAAAAAATAAAATAAATAAAAATCAACTCTGGGACTTGCACAGAGAAAATGTCAAAAGTCCCCGATGAGGCAGAGAAATTTAACAGCTTCAAAAGTTCTTTTATTTGGACTCTTCTGGGGAAACTTCGGTTTGTTTTTCAGTCTGACATAAATAAATAAATAAATAAATAAATAAATAAGTAAATAAATAAATAATCCCTTTTAGAGACCACTGAGTATATATTGCATATATATATATATATATATATACTGTATACACACATACATATACACATATATACATTTACATATATTTATACATCTACATATACACAGTGTATGAGTATTTATATATTTTACAGTTTGAAACAGGTGAAGCTACACAGTAAGACAAGTTAATGATTTATAAAGGTTTTACATTTAAAATGTAGTTTTTTAATGCCAAAGATTTAAATAAAAGTAAAACCTGAATTAAAGTCATCGAACGTTGTGGCGGCCATTTTTAACTGGGAAGACTCCAAAAGGTAATCAGTTTCATAAACTGTCCTCTAGTTCATGGGGTATTTTACTAACAGACAAACATTGCTCACATTTTATGAAAGGGAATTCAGAAAACATGTTTAAATTTGTCAAAACTCTTTTTTTTTCTTTACTTATTTTATTTTGTTAAAATGAAACTTTATTAATTTGACCTCCTGAGAAGCGATCTGCTGCAACCAAACAGGATGTTTGTTAAGAAATGACTCCGTTTAAACAAAAACAAGCGAATAAATAAAAAGGTTCCGAGCAGCAGGGTGGCGAATATGATGCAACAAGGTCGATCTGATGCAAACAATTTGAAATCCTGACATAATTCGGCGTTCATWAACAGGATTGGGACTTTTAAGAAACCCTGAGAATAAAGGTGGGTTAAAAAGAAAAAAGTGGTCCAATCGGATGAGCTGATGAAATAAAACAGAGCTTTGATCCTGCAACAACCCGTGACTTTTTAACACCAACAACATCCAACGCCCACGTCCCACTTTTTAATCTCCTGAATCGGAGAAATCCTGAGACGCATGTGAGCGTGAACAGAGTGGGAGGCCGGATCAAGACACAAACAAGTAATGAGCGTTCTCATGCAAACAGCCCGGTGCTGCAGGTACGCTCACCCCGAACCAACACACGACTTGTCCCACAGCAGACAGGGAAAACCTCACCCTGTCCTTTTCAGACAGGAGCAGTAAAGAAAAAGAACAGCTACATGTGAGCGAGGAAACAAACAGACAGACTWTTAGAAACGGGACTTGAATGAAGTCGTCTAAAACCCTTCATAAAAAGCACTCGAGGACGGACAAAGATGCACTCGAATCAAATGAGAAGAAATATTAAATTTACCCTTCAGAGACTGCGAGGCAGGCTGCATCAAAAGCTCCCCTGGGTTTTAACTGCTTCCCCTGTGGATTCCTCCTCCTCTGCAGAATACTACTGTAATTGGGCTTTTATTTTTTTTTAATTGACTTAAATGAAACTGACATCAGAGTGGTTTTACAGAACCTGCAGACTTTAACCTAAACTTGTCTTAAACGTTCAGATTATTCAGTTTTTAAAGAGAGATTTTATTGTAGGGCTGAATATGATCACAGACCTAATGTTTGCTGGGGTGGTAGCTGTATATAATCCCTAATTTATAATCTCAGTTTAACAAACTGTGCAAGACCTGTGTTTAAAACTTTGCCAAAACCTGCTGGGAGATTGTGCTGAGGTGACAACGTGGCTAAATAATGTGCACGACCAAGATGCTATGTTGGCTAAACAGCAGCATTAGCAGCRTTAGCAGATCCGTACTGTCCCGGAAACATTGTTTTTAGCATGTAGCATTTGGCTAAACTGATGACAGAATTCATTCAGTTTCAGTTTTTTATCACCTGCAATGTTTCATAGAAAAGACGTTTGCAGCAGGTGTGGATTTTTATTCCAGGAAAAAAATAAAACAAAGAGAAGCTGAGTTATAACATGATTATTTAGAACAGTGGCTCCCAAAGTTGGGGTCAGGACCCAAAGTGGGGTCCTGAAACATTAAGGTGGGGTCCTGAAAAGATTTTCTAAATTCATTACATTTTTTGCCTTAGTTGCCTAAAATGTATCAATGTAGAATAATAATTATTGTTACTATGCCCATGTTTATTTGACTTGATACAAATGTTTATCATCCAAAAATAGTTGGGGGCTCAGGTCTCTGCTACTGCTATTTTGTGGGCCAGAAGATAAAAAGTTTGGGAACAAATGTACTAGAAAATAGTTTGCAAGTTATAAATATGTATGCATCGTAGATCTATATTTTATTAATTGAAATGTGTACAATATTAAAACTGTTTTCAGAATATAATTTAACACACCTTTATATTAAAGTATAGAAATAAATATTTTCTGTTTTTTTCCCCTAAATTGAGCACATTCCAGTCTATCATTTAACACAAATGAGCTGACAGTACGCGGGTCGTGCTACAGGGATGGATCGTGCAGCCACAGCAGCGTTAGCAGCGTTAGCTTTTGGCCCAGGATGATGTTAACAGGAGCTGAGCACCAGCAAAGGCTGCGTTCCATTCTGAAATACTTAATTTCCCACTCAGAAAGTAAGCTAAACAATAAAAATGCGTTAGAGATATTTTTAAAATATTTTACTTTACACTTTGCACCCTACACGGTTTGCTCATCTCTTAGCTTGAGACAAAAACTGCAGTTTTCAAAAATATTTTGAGACGGTTATTAGTTTAACAGYTGCAGCTCAGTAAGATTATAGCTTTAATATCTCAAAAATAATAACCCTGCACTATTTCAGATCACTTCAATAAAGAAACATTAAATAAAAAAAACAAGCCTATTTTATTTAGTGTCAAAGTAAACAAAGATTCTATAGATTTGCAACAAATTGCACTTGAATTGTGGTCAACTTAAAGTTGAACGAGTTGATGGAGATAATCAGATCAGATTAGAGAAAGTAGTGGATGTTTATGTTCTTTTTAAAACAAAATATAACTTGTTTATAAGAACACATCTGCCAAACGAGTCAAAACAAGTCACGAATCCTGAATCTAAATMAACTCGATGCTGCAGAAAAAAACAGAGAATCTTTGCTGAAGGTTTGAATAAACCCTGCAGCRCTTGTCAAGTGTGCATGCGTGCATGTAAAACCCCATCAGCTCCTACATGTCAGGAGTTGGGAATAAATCTAAATCAGAGCAGCAACAACAGGAGCTAAATGATTCAAATCCTGAAAGACTCCAGAGAAACAGCAGAAAAAAATAACACTGGACATGTTCGGCTGCTGAAACAGCAGAAGATTAAAGGATTAAACCTTCCTGGATCTTCCTGATGGATCAAAGATGTAAACACTAATGATGAACCTTTCAGAAATGATTATTATTCCCCTCGCTGATGCACATTTATTTGTTTTCTCTCGCAGGGATTTTAGTTTCTGCAGAAAACAGATTGGTGAGAAAATGTCCGCTGGAACAAAAATCCTCGTAGATCAATCTGTTAGGTCTTAAAGAGGACTTCAGTTTTATTCTTCCCTTTCACAATAAAAGCATGTGT
The DNA here is from genome assembly GCF_001266775.1 of Austrofundulus limnaeus. Taxonomy (NCBI): domain Eukaryota; kingdom Metazoa; phylum Chordata; class Actinopteri; order Cyprinodontiformes; family Rivulidae; genus Austrofundulus; species Austrofundulus limnaeus. The sequence continues at coordinate 1,105,032 of NW_013952481.1, forward strand.
AATTACAGGGCTGTTTGTTGGCAAAATATCACRTGAAACAATAAAGAAACAGATTAATTTACCAAGCATAAAAATGGCTAAAAATCAGTTTTAAGAGCTAAAAATTGGTTTCTGAGACTGATCCTCAAAATAAATCCCAATAAAAATTGTTTTATCGCAGTGATTTTACATATATTCAGCTAAAGTTTGGCATTGTGGCTAAAGAGCTAACAGATCATCACAAGATTGAAAAAGAAGTATTTCTCAGCTTTAGAAAATATCTGTTATGAGATTTATCTGCAAGTAAAAACCAATATTTTTAAATCTACTGAATCTAAAGTACTTTTTTTCCTCTCTGGAAGCCTGGCTGTTACTACCAGAGACATGTTTGGCTTGATTTTCAGCTCAAAAGAACAAGAAAAGATTCTTGTTTTAGCCAGTAGCTTTCAGCTTTTCTCCCAGGGTAGTTCAACTGGCAGATGGTAGAGAGACTGGTGGAAAAAAAAAAAGAGCAGCACATCACTGATGGAGGAGGCAGATAATGCAGCAGCCACTAGATGAAGAGATCTCCAGGGTTTCAAACTGTTATACAACCAGTGTTTTTCTATCCGTGTTTAAAAGTTACAGAATCTGGTTATTTATTCATCCAGCTGGGTGGAAAACTCAGCTTTTATTGTAGCAGGAAGGCTGGAGGGTTTCACATTTCCTTTATATGGAGCACGCTTTATGCTTTTTTCTAATTTAGTGTAAATTTGTATCAGAGAGCAACAATAACCAATGTTCTGTGAATATTAAGGACTCGTGGTTTACGACGACACAGAAAACCTGCCATGACCCACTGACCAACAACGGAAAGTTTGGATAAATATTAACAGTTAATGGAAATGAACCATAAAACCTGGACAGAAAGTCCACAGAAARAAACACACAGAGATGTTGCCAGAACCAAACATGAAAGTGGGTCAGCAGCATGATGATAAAACTGAATTTAATGTTTAACTGACCTCTAATCTTTACAAACAAGTTAATAAACCTATTAACAATTATTAGAAGCTTGTTTAAGTATTAAAAGCTAAAAACTAAATTGCAGAAATGCAGAGTGAACGCTCTGATTTGATAAGTGAGCAACAACTAGAAGCTAAAATGTGCAACTTCTCTGCTCCTGACCTACAAAGTGACAACAGCAGGGACTGCTGACCCAGAACAGAGTGACCAAACTAAATTCATCAGACACTTAAACCAACCAGATGTTTGAGCAACATGACGGCTGTGTGCAGCTCCARCAACAACTGGGGCAAAAATATGTTTTTAGCTGTTATTTTTAGATGTGGTTTTATTTCTAAGGATCTTATCTGGTTGGTTTTTATGATTCACTTTAAGAACCAGAGATTTGAAATTAGGAGAAAAATTCCCATAAACTTTGGGCTTGTTCACAACCCAAGTATCAACGAGCAGTGTCGTGTCATTCCTCATTAAAATCATTGAAAACTCTCGTCACGTCGGGGTCACCAATTTGTAAAGCTCAAATCAGAACCCTATTCCTCACTTGAATRTTTATTTTCAGCTCTAAAGACACATTTCACCATGTTTCAATCTGTGTTTTTATGCACTTTTTGATATCACTTAAAGGTTGAAACAGCAAAATTAAAAAAAAAAAACAAGTTTTTAAGCTCGTAAAAGAGTTAATGCACAAAAAAGCTGATAGCAACACGTTCCTGAAAACTTCTCTTCATAGTCTCCAGATGTGTTCCCAGCTAGTTTGTAACCTCTACTTCCTGTTTACTACAGCCATGTGTGATGTTTGCATAGCCTGGTTGATGGAAACAGCTAATTTGCATTTGTTATTTTTCTTTTCTATTTTTTAAAAGTTTGCTCAAAATTCTGTAACAATTAGACGGAAACAAGGCTTGTGGCTCGGGAGACCTAAAAACAAAATGGCTACTGACTACATGTTCTCACAATGTTTACATAAACCTGGTCACACCCCAGGTATGATGTCATAGTAAACAAGGAAGTACCCTGACCTGTAAAACGTGTTTACACTGCTGGAGTGAGGCACATTAAACAGAGACTTGTTRATTCTCTTGACGTTTAAATGGTAACAATCAATCACAAAAGATTTATCTAAGATTAATTTAAAAATATCAAACAGGGTCCTCCTGGGTGAAGCCCCCCGTGTTTCCTCATCACACAAGTTCCCGCCTCAAAGCCGAGCTCAGCGCTCCGATCTGCGTCAGAGATTTTATTTATAAGCGTCCTCTCTGCAGGGTTCCCTCGACCCGCCCCTTCATGCCTTCATTATTCCTTCTCTCATTGCTCCTTCTGTCAAAAACACAAACTTGTTATCTTTGATTCCATCCAGCACACCTCCTCTGCCTCGTTAAGAACACCATCACTGGCTCCTTTCTTCTGAGATTTGTCACTTGTTTCTTCTCTGGATCTCCTCTGCAGATGAAAGGAGCCTCTGATTTCTGTCTGCAGGGGTTTAAACACGTTCTGATTTCTGTTCAAGGTAGGAATTATTCCAAAGCAGCCGTTGGACAGCTGCTGTCTGCAGCAGGACGGTACACACCGGGAACACKCTCACAAAGTGATGGACTGTTTTTAAATAATGCTGAAGGTAAAASCCAGTGGCATCACTAGGCCTATTTTAGGGGGGCTCGCTGAAAACTAAACTGTTTTACACACCTTTTTTTTCACTGGAAACCCCAAACCTACAGCTATCAATCAACTTATTTAAATATTCTGAGGAGGGTTAACTGTAATACACTATTCAAATGTATTGTAAAAAGCATGATGATGAAATAATGATTATACAATATGAATATAATAAGCATAAATTTATTTATGTTGTACGT
>NW_013952481.1:1108099-1109554 GCF_001266775.1 Austrofundulus limnaeus
CACACACACACACACACATACATTACAAATATATAATATACAAACATTCTGTTCGTCTCCTGGGGGCTAAGCCCCCCTTGTCCTTAAAACGTAGTGACGCCCCTGGTAAAGACCAAACAYTAGAAATAAAGTGATTTATTTAAGATGATAGAAATAAGATGGAATGATGTAGTACCAGTTTTAAACGTGATCATTTTATGAGAAGTAGAAAGTTATGAATCACAAATCCACAGTGGTTCATGAGATATTTTGCAAACAAATAAGACTCACAAGCAAGACGCATCTTCTGTTCCCTCCAAAACAAAATACAATCAAATCAGAGTGAACACATCATACAGGAGCTTTAATCTGAACAGTTTCAGCTGCGTGAGGAATGATGTTGGAGGCTGTGATTCTTTTTATTTTATCTATGATTAAATCTTTCAGTTGACTCGCTGCTTTCTTCTGAATTAGACCCACCGTTAACATTGTTTAATATAATCAAAGCGGCGCAGCGTTCTGTGAGTAATTTACACGAGTTTATGGTGAAAAACCGTAAACGTCACGCTTCGGTGAACCCTCTCCCAACTTCTGCATATTTCTGGCGAGCTGCAGCCGCCTCCCGCCGCCGTTTCTTCAGCTGAGGGATGACTACTGCGCAGGTTCAACATTTATTTGGCTTTTATTTCACCTGCTTCTGCTGTTTTACCGTTCAGACATTAAATAAATCAGAGAGGATTGGAAGGAAAAGGAATAATGTGGGCTTTAATGGCTGAGTCTCACTGATGTGATGGAAGGAAATATAAAACAAATTAAATTAGATGGAGATGGAGGGAAACTATGCAAACAGTGGTGTTCTGTGGAGAGGTTATCCTCAGTTAATATCTTACCTGTTGTCAAGCCAGATACAGCCAAACTTAATGAGCGCTAATGAGTTTAAATTTTATATGTAAATAGGCAAAGATTGTATTTTTTTAAGAAATACTTCTGTTTTATATTTATTATTTTATTTACATGGAATTTTGTTGGCTGTAGCACTTTGGGATTGAATTTCCAAATATTTCAGCAAGAAAATCCACGTGACTCTAAATTTAGAGCAGTTCTTAAAATAAGAATTTGATTTTACAAACTGTTAGTTTGTTTATGTGGTCAGAAATAAACCATTTCTCCAAACTGAGTTTGTTTGATGAATCTTTTTTTGGAGAACGCCTCTTTAAAATGTCAAAATGACCCATTTAATGGAACTTKATTGTTAGTCTTGTTCTGTCTTTTGCCTGTTTTGTTCTCTATCTGTAATATTTTCTAATAAAACTGAAGCATGATGGATCTGTTTACACATAAAGATACAAGCTCATTTTTTATTAATCTTTATGAGTTTTTGATGCATTTACCCATCAAAGAGCAACTTACCCCAAAATTAACTTTTTTTTAGCTGATAAACTGTCTAGAATGTGCCTAAAATGTTATATAGTACTG
>NW_013952481.1:1109589-1111056 GCF_001266775.1 Austrofundulus limnaeus
ATAAAAGCCTCTCTCTAAGACACGCCCCTGCAGCAGTCAGAGGGTGGAACAGTTAGCAAGCTTAGCATGATAGTCTGTTGACCTGCACTGTTCCCCCCCCACACACACACACACCAGCAGTACATACTGCACAGCAGGAGGGGAGGAGGGGAAAGAAAGGCAGCTTCAGCCCAAACCCACATGTCAACTTGTACAGATTGTCTGTAAGTTATAAGGATTTTACGTCATTCTGCAGGTATACGGACGTATAGAGCAATCTCACGGATTTTTTCAAGTCTTATGGACATTTTAAAAACCTCATTTTCAAATTTATCTAACGTCAGAGCCTATAGGATGATTTTAAAAAACAATAAATAGCATCAAACAGCCATCTTCCAACCTGTTCTGCTTCTAGAAATAAGTTACTTTTTCCTCTCTCCTTTCCTTCAGCAGCGCTTTCATGTCCGCAGCTGACATCACCCCCCGCGGGTGTGAGTTGTAAGGACTTTTTGCAAAATTCATGGATTTTTAGGGCTCTTTACACAGGTAAACGTCCAAAGAGATTGACATGTATGCGAACCGGACCGAACTTCAGTCAAACAAGACCCAACACTTTTATTCCTGATTTAAACTAGCGATCTTGAGAGCAGCTGCAGCTGTATGCTTTTATTTTTTTCTGTCAGGCTGTCGGAGCGCTCCTCCTCCTCTGTCCGAGGCTGGTGTGGGGTGAAAATCCTCCACCTCAGACCGTTCAGAGATGTAACTATCTGYGATACTGTGGTCACTCTCCATGTAGCATCAATTATGCTAATGCWRGCTGCCTGTCACGTTCTCTYGTCCTGGCCACACCTCCGCTCTCTAACCCCYCCTCCCCTACCCACTTTGATGCATTTTTCAAATTTCGCCTTGGGGCAGAGTTCTCTTTTCACAGGAGGGTAAGATACACTTCAACTGTTCTTTCGGTAACCGAAACAAATGTGATGTTTATAAAAGTAGATTTATCTTTTTAACTTTCTCCTAGCTGTCAGCAGCCAAAGTCTGTGCTCAGAAACAAAGTCAGAAACAGGTTTTCTCCAGTCCTGGGCACGGGGGACACACCGAGGGACAAAACAGACYGATCTCAAAGACTCCAGGAGTTTATATCAAACCACACAAACACATTTCCTGAGATCAGGAGAGGAAAACTGATTCATTTTGTTCTTTTAGTCAAATCAGAAAACAAACAGAGGACGTGAGATGAGCAGGGCAGCGATGGTCTCAGTTATTATAGATCATAATATAGATGTAGTTTTGTCCCCACAACACCCAGCAGAAGTGGGAGGGRCCAGCTGGGGCTGACATAAAGAGCGCAATTTGATCAAAATTGAATTTGGGAAGAAACGAGGAGCCACCAGACAGCAAGAAATGGCTGCGAGGGATGCTTTTATTAATCCAAAATGATTTCAATTATCTGTTAGCGCTCGGTTCTGACCGGGTGTGTGTGTGTGT
>NW_013952481.1:1111830-1113596 GCF_001266775.1 Austrofundulus limnaeus
GTAGAAATGGCTGGAGGGGGTTAGCTTCATCTCCTGACACACGCTGCATGACAAAACAGAAATAATTGAATCTTTTCTAATTAGCAAAGTGTCCCTTATCTTTTATTAAAGGTTATTTCTCTGGTTGTGAAGCGGCGCTGCAGGGTTTGATATCTGCCACTGATCAGAACTTATCAGCAGGTTCTACATTTCCATCTGGAGTGTGTGAGGAGGCTAAAYGTGTGAGTGTTTCAACAGCCAACGTGTCCTATCTGCATGCTGATTATTGGTTGGGCTGCAGCCTCACAGCAGGTAAACACTCCACAGTGTGGTGGTCCCACTCAGGTGTTCACTGGGTGATAATGAGCTCCTCTTTCTTGTTCTTTTTTAATTGTGGTGCCAGAGAGTTCAGCTGTTTCATCGTGTTGGTGACAAGCCTTGCTGCTCTCACTTAGAAATGCTACATGATGCAAAGAGAGAGTGGGGCTTGTGGAGCTACAATAAGCAGGAATTCAGAGCAAAGCATTGCAAGCACTTTATATAAGTGAAGGATTTAAATATGAAATAGATGCAAGGCAGGAGGAGCACATAGGTCGTAGTCTTGGGCTTAAAAATGTTCWTTTTTCTCTGATCCAACTTTGATAAAAGATGATGCTCCGTCCTTCACACGTCAGTCAACACGGTGTGCAAAGAATGCCCAGCTGATCTTCTGATCAACAAAGAGCGACAGATTGAATCCAGTGTCCCWGGTCTGTTTCTGCAGAGAGCAGGGGGGACAATAACCCGTCTCTTCCTGCAGGATGTCCTTGTCTGACTTTATCTGAGGAACAAAAGACCGTCCACAGGCCCAGGATGACTCAGACTCTGAGCTGAATTGTAAATACAGCCATCCAGACCCCACCCCCCMAAATAAATAAATAAATAAAACCCAATCCACTGATTATGATTCTGTGTGCCTCCATAAATATCCTCTCTGCAGATATAAAGTGGGATAATTTGTTTTGCTGGAAGGCTTTCATATAAACCACTTCTGCTCAAAGTGCTTTACAATGACAACGACAGAATTTGCTTCTGCTGCAACACAACAAGTTATAATGGAAAAGAAAAAAAAGCTCTCTGGAAGAATAATGATTTTTATTTTAGAGGGTTTTCCTCCTTCATATGGATGTGRAGTCTGAAGTGGACTGCGACGAGCTCCGGGGGGCTGCTCTGGGAAATAAAACTACAAKAAACACGAGTCTCTGTGTTGGTAAATAATCCAAGAAAAATCTGTTTATTACAGAACGAGGACAAAAGTGTTCTGGTTTTAACAAGCATTAATGAAAACTTTTTATGGATGTGTTGAAGTTCAGTTTGAGGTTTAAACAGATTCGAGGATGAAAATATATTTTTTATATTTATTCTGAGGAGATGAGTCAACATCGCCCAAATTTATAAATGCTTCAGGAAGCTGAAGGTTCTCCTGCAGAGGGATCATTTTAGGTTTATCAAGTGGTGCTTTATAATGTTATTAGCCATCAGTATCTTACCTGCAGCAGTAGTCTGATCAGTTAGGAAACAACAAACATTTTCACACAGAGCCAGTCAGTGGTGGGCAGCGCTAATCCAAAAATTAGCTCCGCAATTTCTAAAGCGCTTATGAAAATATTTAGGTCCGCAACTTCAAAAGCGCTTATGCCATAGAAAAGCTAGTGGAAGATAATTTTAAAGTTCAATTTGACACTTACTAGCTGGCAACAATTCATGGACAATATATGAACAACACTGCCAACTAGTGGTGTATGAAC
>NW_013952481.1:1114108-1118071 GCF_001266775.1 Austrofundulus limnaeus
GTTCTTGCTATTGCCTTCCTGCTACGTAACACAAGCAGACACAAAGCATTGTGGGAAATCAGAAGCGTGACCCAAAGTAACACTCAGCAGGATGTATACCTTCACAATAAGTGTGTTTATCTGGGAGGGGTGCTGTTGGATAGATCACATGTTGTGATTCATTGACAGTCATACCTTCTGCTGTTCAACATAATGATGACTGGTAGATAATTAGTTATTAGCRGTACTGCATTTTAATTTTAGAAAGCACAAATCTGCTTATGAATTATAAAAATTRGTAAGACCGCTAAAGCGCAAACGAAATATTTAGGTYCACAATTAGCGGATTTGCACKTTAGCGAACTGGTGCCCACCACTGGATCCAGTAAAYATTCTTCATCTGGCCAGAAGCTCATCCAGCTGCTCACCCTCATCCAGACCTGCTTCATTTTTCCTGCAGGTAAAAACATCCCATCAGCTCACATCTGTCCCCTTCTCTGGAGCTTCTGGCTGCACGAGGCAGAAAACACGAAGAAAAAAGTGACAACCTGACAGCTTTACACCAGTTCAGACTGTGTTTCATCTGACGGAGGAGGAAATTAGTGTCAGGAGTCATTTAAACTCTCATTTATAGGAAAACTTTTAGAAAACAAGCAACTTTTGACAGTTTGTCTCTGATGTGAGTTTAAATGAAAACTTTTAGATTTTCTTTGTTTTTTGTAACAAAAGAGAGAAAAATGGGATCAGATCTGTTGGAGTTTGGCTTTGAAAGGAATAAGAAAGAAAGAAGCGGGCTGCTGTCCAATAAAACAAAGCTTTGCTCCATAAAAACATCCATTTTTATCTCCAATTGGTCCAAAAGCCAAGAAGATAAAAACATTAGCAAACAGTAAAAAAAGTTTCAACTTCAAAAGATTACAAGCTTCGTGTAGGGCTAAAATTTAAACCAGGAGGTGAAGGAGGCTCCTGTTTGTTTCTATCAAATCCAAAAATATCTCATCTTTAATCTCATTTAAATAATCTGGGATCAAGAACAGTCTTAAGCTGAATTAAACAATTAAAACAGAGATTTTCTCAGCTCTACAGAAATCTTTCATGTATGGAAGACGATTGGGCCCAATGAAAAAAGAAACAATTTCGACTTTTTTCTCAGAATTGTCGTAATTCTGAGATTAAAGTCAGAATTCCTTTTTTTATTTTTTCAGTGGCTCTAATCCTCCTCTGTATTCATGTAAGTCATCAATCGTAGAGTTTTTCTTTTAAAAACAGCACAGGAAGTTACCTCAGCAGCAGGAAATAAAAGCCTGAAAACTAAGAAAAGATGACTAAGTTCACCTGCAAAATGACCAAAGCAGCTCTCTGACAGGTTTAATCTGGGGCCAGAGGTCAGAGGTCAGAGGTCAGAGGTTAGAGCTGACATGAAGCAGGTTTTATCTGCAGCAGCACCGTCAGACAGGAGGTTTTAACTCAACTACGCCGAGACGTTCACATCCAGGGCTTTAAAGAAACGCCCCGAGAATCAGGAGGGAATTAAAATTTTATCGTTTTACTTCTTCARTAAAGAACATGTGAGGCTCCGGAGCCTGACGGATGGAAGGACGAAGATTTTAGTGCGGATTAACTCACAGGGAGAGGGAAAAAAAGAAGACAGAAACAAAATAAAGAATTCAGTTTTCCTGACAGTCTGAGGAGCAGAAACGACTAAAACTGTATCAAATTTTGATGAAGTCTCAGATTTTTATTGAAATTAGCTGGCAGACAGGCACACTGCAGAATAATGTGTCGCTTTAACTCATTCATGTCATAAAATGATAAAAGACAAGAGAAGCAGGTGTTCCTGGAGTTTCTTCAGTTTTAGCTCAGAGTCTGCAGCAGGTCCTGTTTCTGACAGAAAACAGACAGAGATACGTTTCATGATGCATTAACCCTTACAGTATTTGTTTTAAAGGACTGTCAGCTACTACCACACTGAAGTTTAGCTCTATATTTTGAAAAGTGACAGAGTTACAGATGTTTTTTTTAGGGTTGTGTTGTTGTGGCGGCCATCTTGAACTGGTTGATTTTTTTCAGACAAACAAGCGTTCAGTGATTATTGTGTGTTTACTTTTAGTTTTCTGTTCTTTTGTCTTATTTTTTTTYCCAGAACATGAAGTAAAAACATTCACACTTGAAAAGAAATGAAGAAGTTGGACAGAAGATGATGATTTGCACCAGGCCGCTCTGCTGCTTTGGGTCGGTTCAGTTTGTTCTTAAAAAAAACTGAACCGACCCCTGCGTTTAGGAAACTGGTTCCAGAAAGTTCAGCTAGYGTTGGAGAGGGATGAAACTTCACCCACATCTGCCGGGGTCTCAGCTGGCCTCGTTGGAGCTCAGCTTTAACCGGATTAACAACCAAAGCCCAGCTCGATAACTAATGGGCCTCTTTCTCTCTCCCTCCTCTCCCTCGGAGCAAAGCAGAGATAAYACAGAAACACTTTTTATGCCTTCTGCTGAATTAAACATGCAAGGAGCAGCTTAAAGCTGAGGCTAAGAGAGAAGGAATATTAAAAAAAGTAGGAGAACACATACAATTCTGCTYCTTCACAAGAGTCTCCAGAGTGCTGCTGAACATTCGTTACAATTAAAAAGATCTGTCGCAGATATTCTGAGCGGAGGGAAGCTGARCAGGACGGCCCTTTTTGCACTAATTGGCTGAGTTGAAACGGACTGTCAGTCGTTGTTGGGTGGAAGCAGCCAATGGCCACGTGGAGGGTGGACCGGCTCCCCCTCAGAGACTTCCTGTGCACCTCCAGCTTTCATCGTCAGAGCCGTAAATCCCACCCTGCCAATATCTGATTCCTTTCACACTCCCCGTCAWCGTTATGCGGCAGCCGGCCGATCCAGCTTCACAAGAAACAAATCTGGTCAGTGACTCCTGCCTCCGTCTGGAATAACTCGCTTTTTCAAAACTCGCACTCAGACTCAGGTGGGTTCCCAGAATAAAAAAAGAAACTGTGATGTCTTCTCATTGTCTCTGCGGGGGCTGTGGTTTCATCATGTCTCCTGCCTCGGCTCTTTTCYGACTCTCAGCCTCTCTAATCTGAGAAGAGAACGTCTCTTTTCTGTCCCGGCCTGTTTGGTATTCCCCCGCCGCTGCTCTGAACCCTCGTCTTCCAGCATCCCCCTGCCTCACGCTGTCCCAGCCTCTCTGTCCTCCTCGACAGAGCTGAGTGACCTGTCAGAGCTGTGGCAGGGACAGGACTCAGAACTGTACCGCCTGAGACCAGGAGGCAGGCTAAAGATCAGACAGAGGAGCGRGTAATTTTTACTGAGCTATTTTTAACTCACCAGACTGCAGGGATGTTCCACTCAGAGAGAGAAAACACAAGGAAATCTTATTGTTGGTTAAAAGAAACATTTAACCTGAAAGTTTCTCTACGTAGTGATGGGGAACTGGTGACCCACGGGCCGGATATGGCCCACAGGTACGGCAGGTACAGAAGAGGGTCTCTGCAGTCACCAAGTGGGAGTTTCTTTGTGTGGGAGGAGTTTCATAGACATGATTTTGGTGATGATGTGATTTGTTGAACTGAATATTTTGGGTGAGGTTTGAAGAAGCTGAAAGCAGCTGAGGGAACATGTAGCTTGGTTGAAATGGCCAGGAAGCGCCTATATTTTAAAACAATTATTTATTTTAGTCCAAAATGAAGACAGGAAGTTGCTAGCCACACCCAAAAACCTCCATGCATATTACAAACACCGCCAATCATGGTGAGAACAAACTCCGCCCACATCAATGAACTCTACCAATCATGGTGAGAACAAACTCCGCCCACATCAATGAACTCTGCCAATCATGGTGAGGATAAACTCCGCCCACATCAATGAACTCTGCCAATCATGGTGAGGATAAACTCCGCCCACATCAATGAACTCTGCCATTCATGGTGAGGATAAACTCCGCCCACATCAATGAACTCTGCCAATCATGGTGAGGATAAACTC
>NW_013952481.1:1121078-1124762 GCF_001266775.1 Austrofundulus limnaeus
CCCGTTCTGCATGCTGCAGCAAAGTGTACCTCAATCATGGTGAGGACAAACTCCGCCCACATCAATGAACTCTGCCAATCATGGTGAGGATAAACTCCGCCCACATCAATGAACTCTGCCAATCATGGTGAGGATAAACTCCTCCCACATCAATGAACTCTGCCAATCATGGTGAGAACAAACTCCGCCCACATCAATGAACTCTGCCAATCATGGTGAGAACAAACTCCGCCCACATCAATGAACTCTGTCACTCATGGTGAGGACAAACTCCGCCCACATCAATGAACTCTGCCAATCATGGTGAGGTCAAACTCCGCCCACATAAAGAACAACAATAATCCTTGTAGAAATGCCTCACCAACTTATGCCAAAATTCTAACAAACACCTGATGTGATCAGTTAGTGCTTTGAGTACGTTTAGGGGATGACTCTCAGCTACTACCACACCAAGTTTTAGCTCAGTTTCTGTCAGYTGTCTTGACTTACAGCCTTTTCTGTCTCCTACCTTCAGGTTAGCCTTTACAGCCAGATTAAAGCAGGTTAGCTGCAGCTGTAGAAGAACGTTCTGTGAATATATCCTGAGATATTTTGCTGACACGACAAACCCACRGAGGCGTCGGGTGTGAAACTGTGCAGCTCTGTGAACCTAAAGCAGGCTGATGTGAGAAAGTAAAYGAACTGTTTGTTTCTGGAGTCTGCAGAACTATAAATAGTTCCTGTTGAAGAAGCTAAAAAGAGCAATCGAGAACAGGTGCAGGGTTCTGCGCCGCGCAGCGCCGCTGAAAATGTGCCGAGGAACCCGGAGAAGAGAAGAGTTGGGGGAATCTGGTATTTATAGACCGATAACACGGCTCAGCTTAATTAATTACCAGCTTTTCCACAGAGAGTCGTCTTAAAATGCTTTCTTTTATTGAAAAYGGGCTGCGCTGAAACAAAACTTAGAACTGATGAGGAGTTTTCTCGCTGAGGGTGCATCCACGGCACAAGACTCTGGGACTAATTAGGCGCCGAACTCGTGATCACAGTCGGCTTTTTAAAAATCACGACGCCTTGAGGAACCCCTGGAGGAACCAGGCGCCGGATGAGGAAAACGTAGAAGGGAATGAAGTTTTAAAGGGTTCTTTTGAATGAAAGTGGCTGAAACATTTGAAAAAACAAAAACTAATGAATTCAACAAAATAAAAATAAATAATTCAGCTTTTTAAAAAAATGATATAACCAACCAATAGAAATAGAAAGTTCTGGATCTTGGAGCGTGCACATTAAACCCTTTAATTTAAACGTTCCTGCAGAGAAACAAGTTAAAGTTACAGTACGGCTGCTCGTCACCACCTTTCATTGGCACTGAATGCAGATAAACTGAAATATTCTCTAAGGTAGCAGAAACACGTGTCTCGTTTACAGAACAACAGATTGCACCGGAGCACAATGTTCAACAACAAACAACAACAAGGACCTGCAGCACTTGGAGGGTAAAAGAGCTGAAACTGCTTTCCTTTACACAAAAAGAGTGGAAGAAAAAAAATCAATAATCTCAGTTTAATTGCAAAACCGTGCAGATCTCCAACACCTTTATTATTACGACAATATTTCTTTTCAGAGCTCTAAATCATGACTCAATAAAAAGGAGAACACAAGAAAAGATTCTGTAGAAAGTCTTTTCAGACCCAGTTTTAGAGCCTGACACTTAAAAATCAGTTTAATTCAGTTGTTTCTCTGTGGTTTTAGTCTTTAACAGTGAAACAATGACATCAAGCTTTGCTTTTTACACCTCTACTTTAACTTCTGCACTGAAAGTTTGAGAGAAATACAGGAAAATAAACATTTAACAGGTTTACAGCTCCTGTAGGGTCAGTTTCTGTTCACTGTGACCTTTTTATCACGAGGGGAGCGATTGAAAATTCAAGTTTGGATTTTTGTGGGTTTTCTTTAATCGACAAGTTTTGCATACAGACATAAAGCCAGACTTTCTATATTTACTCTGGAAAAGGTTAGAACCTGCTGATCCATCATCGGTCCTCCTCCAAAGGAAGGAAACTGGTTCAGTTCTTCAGGAACCATCAAGGATCAAGTCCGGAGCTGTCCACGAGGACAAGCCAAATGTCTTCTGGAAACAATTTTCACAATCAGAGGAGGTGTTTGAACACATGAACGAGTCGAGGTGAGGCCGTCAAACCTAAAAACCYTGAACCGACTGTCAGGCACGGTGGTGGCAGCATCATGCTGTGGTCCAAMGAGGATCTGAAGTCTTTAACTTCACCTCAAATTAAACAGCTTGATGGTTGAAACATGGAGACAGTTCCAACTGGACAATAATCCCAAAACACAAAGGCTGGTTTCTGATTGGATAAAGCATCAGAGCTGCTTTCTGATTGGATAAAGCATCAATGCTGGTTTCTGATTGGATAAACCACAATAACTGAAGCTCTTAAACCAACCACTTTATTGTTGATGAAAGTTTATGAAATGTGTTTAAAATCTACCAAATATGAGGCAAAATGGTCACTGAAGGGACATGAAACTAAATACTAGAGGGAGTCTTTGTGTTGACTTAAGAGACAATCCACAATAAATTCAATCTTTTTCTTATTTCTAAAACTTATTGAAGTTGTATGTTTAATAACCACTCCACTCTGGAAAAAAAAAGTTCAAATAAATAATTAAAAACACCACATTAATGAGATTTAGCTCATATAGTTCAAGTCATTCAGTTTAGAACTATAAAGTAGTCAAAGGCTTTTAATTTGAAATTCTTATTTCACATTTAGGCCTTTTGTTTGAATTAAAGTTGTTTGTCATGTGAGTTGATCTGAAGGCTTTAAAGATAATTTCTACAACTGATCTTCACACACGGGCACTTTCTTCAAGAGTCACATTTGTTTGTCTGGTTAATGAGGTTTTCTTCAAAGATTTGAAAAAAAAAAATTCATTTTTATTCCTGCTTCATGCAGAATTTGACCAAGTCCTTCACTCCTTTTGTCATTTCATCGTCTCTGAAGAAATCTGTGCTTTAAATGTGACTGTTCAGGTCGTCTGATGTCACCTCGTAGGAACGCAAACAGAAAATTTTTAATTTTTTTTCTGAAGTTTGTATCTGTAAGGCAAAAGGAGATCTGAAGACATAGTTACTCAGGAACTGGTCACATGTGTATTTATTCTGTGTCTTATTTAAACTTTATATTCAGACACTGTAGAAACATCCGTCCTGCAGCTCATATTTATTAACAAAATAAAAAAAATAAAGTCTAAGGAGGGATTTAATTAGTACTATCAAGTAGATTTATGTACTCAGTAAGATATTTGGTTTGTACTCAGCAGAGGTAACATTTACTTTGTATTTAAGTAATCTTTGTCAGGATTTTACAAGTTTTATTAAATCGTAACTTTACTTTTATTTTGCTGCACTCAAAACATACAAATTATACTTTTACTTCTTTACTTTAACATTTAAAGCTGCTGTATGTAGTTTCTTGGGAACCCAAAAACTTAGAAAAATTTTGAACAGAAACAACCTTGTAGTCCCTCCCCCCTGCTCTCAGCTCCCCTTCCTAGGCTCCTCCCCCACAGCAGGGCCCAGACTCTGGAGCACGCCGCATGTAAACAGGAAGTGATCTCACCGTAACACATAGAGCTCAGAGCTAAGCTGCCATCACGGGTAAGAACAAACCATCAACAATATAT
>NW_013952481.1:1126543-1127205 GCF_001266775.1 Austrofundulus limnaeus
ATGAACAAATATGTAAAAAATACATTTTTAGAAAAGTTACATACTGCACCTTTAACACCTAGTTACCTGTTACAAATTAAATATAACTGAACTCGTGAAAAACATGAAGTGTTGGATTTACAAATTAAGTGAAATCCATTTTTACTAAAAGTATTTTTACTTTGACTTTGTTTTTTTCGAGCACATTCTACACCTCTGGTTCTCAGTAAGTACTGTGCTGTATGATGTAATGCTGCTGTTTTATATTTGGATTTACAAACAAAATAAATCAAGTTTGGCTAATTTTCTGGACCATTACTGCAGCTCAGACTCGAGTACAGCAGCTGCAGGTTGATTAATCTCACAGCTTTCCCAGCGTTCAGAGCAGAAATCCAATTTTAGGTTTTTAGTGGTGCGAAGGAGAGATCACTGAAGGGCAGGTAAACCTGACCGGATGGGTCCAACATTAACATAGTTTGACCTTTAGAAATAAAAATCTGTTTTTTTTACACCTGAGATTGAAAAAAAACATTCTAGACTCTAAAGTTTCAGTTTTCAGTTCTGCCTGAAAAACAACTGTTTTCTCCTTCAGAGTGTGGTATTAACTTATATTTTCAGATCTTCCAAGGTGCCAGTTATGGAACTCTCTGTGCATTGTTGCCCAAATCAAATTCTGGAAGTGG
>NW_013952481.1:1127221-1137573 GCF_001266775.1 Austrofundulus limnaeus
TATTTAATTTGTAAGTTAAATATTTAGTTTATAAACTATGACATTTATAAATGTATGAATCATATGGTGAAAACCTGACTTTGAAAAATAAATCTGTTCTTTTTTTCCTTATAAAAGGCTAAATAAAACAAAAATATTGGTGGTAATTTTTGATTGTATAACTTTACAAACAGCACCCCATAAGTGAGGGGGTCTCCAGAACGTCTTGAGGTGGGCAAGAAAACAATCTGCACTGCTAAGAATACAGGTGAACAACTGGCCGTGCAAAATGCAACCACACTGAATTCAGCGAGACTGCAACTAAAAATGATTTTTTCTCACATTTTGAATCACCGACTGGTTTCTATTGATCCAAACCCAGTTTATTATATAAACAAAATTATATATATTTAAAGCAGCTCATTATTGCAGCTTTAGTTTTTACTGCTTTCAAACAATAACTCAGATCWTTTCGCTGACACATTTAATTTAACAAGTTCTGCCATTTTTACAGCAAGAGAGAGGAAGTTGCATCTCCTCTAGAAATGCATCTTGAACTGTGTTCAATTCAAACAGAATATATATATATGTATAAAAACAGCCTAAAAACATTCAAAAAAAAGCGGCACACAAGATAGAACAGCTTCCAGCAAAGCAGGCGAAGATGCTGCCTCACTGAACGCAACCCAGATAGGACCATAAACACACAACAGCACTCTGTGCACACAACGATAACGGCACTTGTTTCAGACACCCGTGGTATAAATAGATACAGAGAGGACGGGACGGAGAGAGGAGAGGAGGTGCAGAGAGGAGAGGAGGTGCAGAGAGGAGAGGAGGTGCAGAGAGGAGAGGAGGTGCAGAGAGAGTGAGAAAACACGGAGAGTCGGAAACAAAAGAAAAACAATTCTTTTATTCACTGAACGAGTCATTACGGACTCAACGTGAAACTTCGTCAAACCCCCCCAAGGCTCCTGGTGAATCTTTTTTCTTAGCAAGATCAACACCATTACACAAAAGTAACAACAACAACATCTACAACAACAACAACAACAACAACAACAACAACTGTGCTGTCACACGCTGCCGCCCGGTCTGAGGATGATGCACGTCATTAACACCACAGCCAGCCACACATTAACACACACTGTTAGGTCTGTTTGGCGGTCCCGTGCTCACATCGTGGGGAGGGGGCGGGGGGCAGTGCCTCTGCAAACCCACAAAAAGAGTCTCTTCTCTGGGATTCACAGAAAGTTGTGAGACATTTGGCCTTTTTCAAGTCTTGGACTGTAAAAGCTGCCGTCTGCAACAACGTCCCCCCTCTGCAGAGTCATGGTTCAGAGTTTATATATTTATAGTTTTTAAACGTAGAAGTCTTTTTCCTGTAGTGTCGACGCACAAAGTTGAGCTTTAAGTAGTGATAATTCTGCAACACTGATCATCACGTTCCAGTAAGAACAAAGTCACATCAAAGCTGAAGCAACAAGAACGTAGCAGGAAGCAGCGTCGCGTCCAGATTTGCTCCTTTCCTTTTTGGCAGGATTTGATTTGATTTGATTTTTTTAATATTTGACAAAAAAAAAAAAAAAAACGACTCACATATTCAGCCACAGTGCACAAACGCTACCACAACTTCTGCTTCGACGTCACAACTTGGTTTTCTTCTCATCGTTATGTTTTCTACAGAGGAAAGTACTGATGGTTGAATCAGAGCTGCAAGCAGGAAGGTGTCGATCTAATGAAGGTGACTTTAATATCTGTGGTGGGCGGGGCTTGTTCCCAACGCCCCCCACCTCCTCCAGCCCCTCTGCTCCGCCCCTCACACGTAAATGGCAGTCCGGGAAATGACCGAGCCGTCTCTCTGGGACTCCATGTCGTCGTCGAGGTACACGTCCATTTGGGCCTCGCCGCCATGGGCTCTGTGGGGGTGGTAGGCCGGAGGCAGCATGTTCCCGCCCCCGCCGACGAAGCGGTCGTACTGCTCCTCCTCCTCCTCCATGCTGTCGTCCAGCTGGAACTTCCTCCTCTCGGCTTCGCCCACGTCGCTGCAAAGGAGGATGTCGTGGGCGGTGGGGGGGTCGCCGGCGGAGGCGTGGTGAAGATGATGGTGGTGGAAGTTGTTGGGCTTCTCTGTTAGCGTGCCCGTGGCGTCGCAGCCCTCCCGGTACGTGTAGACGGGCCCGTTGTTGTTGGCGCCCGACCCGTTTTTGCCCCCACCGCCGCCGCCGAACAGCAGGCGGGCCTTGTTGCCGTAGTCGGCGCCGTTGCTGCCACCGCTGCTCCCCGTGGCGAGCGAGTCGCCGCTGCTGGGGAAGCCCCGCCCCTGCTGGCGGCGGCCGCGGGTCAGGAGGACCGCCACCAGGGTCGCCACCAGGAGCAGGGCCAGCAGAGAGCCGATGACGGCGCCCGCCACCACGCCGGCGCTGGACGGGTCCTCCAGGGCTTCTGCAGAGGGGATGGAGGGGTTGAAATGAGGGAGTGAGTGGAGGAAAAGAACAAGGAATGGTTTGTGGAGGAGGTACTGTGTGCAGCGGTTATAGCACGTGTGTTACAATCSTCTTACAAGTGTGTAACAATGTCCTCCTCAGTGTAATCCCTCAGTGCTGGGATCAGCTACTCGCTCCCAGCGGCTCACTCTAAATGATCGTCCAGCTGCTGCCACTTTACCTTCTCTTGTCCTCCCCCCGCCCCCTTCTGTCAGCTGGAGGGGGTACAGCAACTTTGTGTTGGTGTGAGCCAAGTTTGCCTCTCTACTCATGTTTCAGTCGTTTGAAACAAAAAGGAACTTTGCAGAAAAAGCAAATCTGAGTTGTGGGACTCATTTTGCCTCCGCCACGAAGAGTTAACGGCTGCGGCCCAGCAAAGCCACACAGACACACACAGACACACACAGAGACCCAGAACAGAGCCAGAACACAAAGGTGAAAGTGTTAATTGAAGAGGGTGAAATGAGAACAAACCTACAATATTTAACAGCCCCGGCCTTCTCCATTTTTAATCTCTCCTGCCCCTGATAGCCACGCTGTGTCCAATCCCCCCCACTCAGCCAACCCAAACCATGGGACAGAAAGACCACCTGCAGTCAACCTGGAACGGACTCCAGGTCACGCTGATGAGAGACACTCCAGCAGAGCGATTTGAAGAGGATTCCCTGCAGGAATGTGAGGAGAAAAACRAACCTGGCTCAGACTGAGGAGGATTTGGACGAGAGGATTCAAGCTGGGCTTCAAAGAGGAGAGAGGAAAGACTGAAACTACGCAAAGGAACGTGTTGCACAAGGTTTCTTTTTGTCGGAATTACAGAGCGGCTTGTCTTGGAGGATGCTGTACAGGAGAGCGGAGCAGCCGCGGGTTCTGAGCCCCGTCCTGTTTGATGCAAATCAAAYCGTGTTTCTGCCAGCTCTCCTGGCAAACTGCAGCGAACGCCAGTCAAACCATCTAAGGTTGACTGCAGASACTTGTGGGGGTCTGTGAGGCGGGGCGGCACCGTTGTGAGAAGGACACTGTTTTCATCGAGCGATGCCACGGAGGACATTAGGTAATGACCTCTGTGGAGCTGGAGGGTGGGAGTTATGCTAACAGAAGCAGCGGGGGGACGGCACCTTGACTGAGCCTGGATGGAGAGAGTGTGATTCATTCTGGGGGGGAGSAAGTGGCGGGAACAGAGAGGAAAGTTAGAAAGAGGAGCTCTACGGCGGGGGGACGCGGCAGGGTTATTCCACGCCAACACAAGCCGGCTGCACCAATCTGGCGCCGCTCATGGGAAACGACACGATGCCTAAATTAGGGGACAGCGTCGGGTTAAAATCCAATTGAAGTGACAGAAGGCATTAAGGGTGATGAATCCAACTCCCCCCGTCCCAGTTTCCCCTCTCCTCAAACTCAAACTGGCGCAGAAACAACATGTGAGCCAGCGGGGTATTTATATTTATCCTGCCATTTATATTTTAGGCATTAGTGACATTTATCAAGTGCCTGGGAGTGAGAGACGGCTGAATTATTGCATTTGGTGGCTGTCATCCTTCTGTTAATCAAATGCTTCAAAGTCTATTTTTCTCTAAAGGCTGTGAAGACAGTGAGCCTAAAATAAAGACCATTAGAGACGACGTGGCCATTTTTCAGTCAACCGGGTCACAGGAGGTTTTATTTTTTATTTTCTGGCTAATTTTACCTTAAAATTTAAAACAAATGAATCACTGTTGGTATTTAAACAAAGWCTTGTGAAATAAATGTAATTGTTTGAAACCATAGTAAGAATCCTTCCCTTATTTTTTGTAAAGTTTGTCTGCAAAGTGGGAAGCATAATTGTTTCTAAAATGAACAGACTGGAGTGTTTTCTTGGTCAAACTCATGTTTTTTTTTTTGTCTTTTTAGCATAATTTCCTCTTGTGTTTACCATCTTCCTGGTTTTTGTGTTAAAGTAACATTTCTCCTGGTGGAACCTCGTGACCACGGAGTCGTGTTCAGTCGTGTTTTTAGCTCTAATCCATATGCAGAACCACATGTTTGAGTAAAAAGACAAACTAAACATCTGTTTCAAACATTTGGAGTTCAACTATTTTAAATGGGGGTATCTGAATACCTGTTTTTCTCAGAGTTTGAGTACAAGTACTTCACTTTTATACTTACTGAGGGACATATCTGCAAAATCCACTTTTTTAGATGTTAAATGCATTTTTTTGTGGACTTGGAGTCTCTAAAAGGCAGAAAAGTTGARTTTAGTCTCTCCTGGTGCTGCAAAGTTATTACATTCTCTTTGGACCAGATTTTTCAGTTTTTTCCATTTTCTATGATGTTTTCTGAACTATYACGTCACAGTATTTGTGAGGGAACTTCTTGAAAAGGTCCGGACTTACCAACTCCAATTTGGTCATTTTCATTCTCCTCTGGTTCTGGGTCAGACTCAGGGTCCAACATGCAAGGCTGGATGGACAAGTCTTTCCTTGTTGACATCTTTTAATTCATTTGTAAATAAAAAGTTTATGTGTTGTATGTTATTAAACTACAAAAAAGGGCCAAAAAGTTTGAAGGGGGCGGAGYTTGAAGAGCCTCATTCGCATTTAAAGAGACAGCCTTAAAAACGAGTTGATCTGAGACACACCTCAGAAAAGGGGCGGGGCTTGTGGAGTTACAATAAGGAGGAATGAAGACCACAGCATTGCAGTTCCACTTTATGTAGACCCCAAATGAAGTATTTAAATGTGAGAAAGCAGGATTTCAAGTGCCTGTGACATCAAACTTTGTAATAAACATGGATGTATTTTTTCGAAATATAACGTAACATAATATAACAATATAAAATATACTGCAAACAAATTTCAAGCCACTGAGACGATCAACTGCTGAGATATTTGCATGTGAGGTAACAGGAAGTGATGTCAAAGGGGAGTGTTTGAATGTAAACGAAACGTTGCTATGATGACTAACAGACTGTAGAGAATAATCTGACGYGTCTAGATTATTTTGAGTTTATCTGAAAGAGCCAGAGTTCAAAAATATTGTTTCAACAAATGGCCTTTGTTGTAAAGAGTTCCCCTATGATGTCACTTCCTGTTTCACTTTGGCTGCGCCAAAATCCAAAGAAAATATGCCATTTTGTGAAAAAAATGAGTAAAATTGTGTCTGTTATGTCAATTATAAACATAGATGTCTTTGATTTTTGGAGATGCATGAAAGCAGAGTTATGTCTCCTTTAAACATGACTCRATGACTTTAAAAACATTTATTTCATTTACAACAAAGTGTTTCTTCTTCCTTATAAGCCTGCAGCTACTCCGACTGTATCAAATCAAAAATGCAGCATGATTTTTACTGTTACATCAAATGAAAGATTTTTTTTCAACTTGTAGTTACGAGTACTTCTGAGTCTGCTGCAGGTGAGATACTGACTGCTCACACCCGCTCGAGACCGAGCAAACAGATTAGTTTCATCATGTTTGCAGCTTCAGATCAGTGCTTTGTTATTTGATCAGRTTTTAATACTTCTCATCCATCAAGACGCATCAGCAGAGATGCTCAGCGTGAGCCGGCGCCGGCGCTAACAGATCCAGGGTTTATGTGGGCGACGCCCGACATCACTTATTACCATCTGAAACACTAAATGGATCCTAGTTTAGTTCTGACAGCGAAATGCCAGATTCACCATCAAAGTTTAATGTCAAATCCTTGTCAAGCGCCCTGCGAGACACTTTAGTAAACACTGTTCTGAGCGAATACACCCCCCCCCCMAAAAAAAACCCCTCCCTGGAAATAAAGAGACTATCGTAAGCAAGAAAATAGGCCACGCTTGTCATCCTTATTTCTCGTCAACAGAGGCAGCCTGCCTGCATTAAGGAGCGCAGTGATAAATGTCACACGGAGAGGCAGGAGGGCTTAGATCAGTCTCTGTATTAGTGTCAGGAACATGGGGGGGAGATTAGAGGGGGGACGGGGGGAGACACCCATGAAAAGTATCCATTTCTGCTCAGTTGCACTCGCTGCGGTGGGGATAATCTAAATGAGATGATTTGTAAAGTGGGGAGGCAAGGTGGAAGGAGTTAGAGAGGGCTGAGGGGGAAGGACAAACGCTGAGGACGAGACGGGGTGTGTGTATGTGTGTGTGTGTGTGTGTGTGTGGGGTGAAATCTGAATAATCTGTGGATCTCCTTCCCCTCTCCTTGTTTTCCTTCTCTGAACTGGGCCTGAAAACGCACCAGAGGCTGTCGATTTAAATGCACCACGGAGGAGATTGACTCTCATTAAACGCAAGGACGTCAGAAAGTGTTGAAATGACGACGAGACAAACAAAAAACACACACTGCAGGAGGAAAGACAGAAAAGAGGCAACAAGAAAAACAAACAAGATGGCCGACTTTACTGGTTTCATTTACATTTAAAACATAAMACTGGCAACTTTGTGTCTCCTTTTCAAAACCTTAAATCAACTTTAACATCTCAGGTTCACTTCAGAACATCCACAGGATTAAATAAGCCAGAAACTTAAATAAAACAAAYTTGAACGCGGGTTTTAACAAATATGTAAACCTTGTTTAAAGCAGATCTGCTCATGTGGAGCAAATRTGTTAAAAAGAGACACAAACATCTGTCCTGACTGATCCAGATGCTCCAAATACAGAAGTGAAAACACTCAGATCTTCACTTACAAATAAARTTTCATATAAAATGTTTTGGACTACATGATGTCTCTAAATTGGTTTATGTCAAAGTCATCAAACACTGTCTGGTAAAAGTTAAAAACAATGCCACGCTCGGCTCTCAGGATCCATCATTTTAAAGAGTTTCYGTGTCTGACATGTTGACCAGACTCAGCGGTCCGCTTGGATTAAAAGCTCTTAAAATACGGTGAGAAGAGCAAATTTCACAGGTAAATATTCTGTTCTGGTCTCATTAAACATCGTTAAACACGAGATTTCAGAGTTTTACCTCAAACATCCTCTCATGTCATCACTTTATTCTGTTACACAACCCTTTTTTTAAACAATCAGCGTCCTTAACAAGCTGAACACTTATGTTGGCACGATAAAAGAACGATACAACATCAAATCCGAAAAACAATGTTTCTTCTTTAAACTTTGTTAGCAAAAYAYCTCATGAACCACTGGATGATTTAATTAATAAGGGCATTTACAATATAACATAGCAGTATTTTAGCAGCCTTGTCTATTGGAGGTTTTTTAAAGGACAAAACAAAAAAAAGGGAAGGAAGTAAAAGAAAAGAAATATATAATTTGTTTTCCCAGCTTTGTCCAGACTTAAATCAAAAATGTTAATGTCTGTTTGTAATTTGAGGACAGTTACAAGTCAAAGYTAAGTAAAATAACCACCACATCTAACAAAAATGGCTACAACTTTGTTAAAGAGTTAAAATGTGAATAATCTGCTTTAATCCTGGAGCTGCTCAGACTAAATGTTAGCTCGTCAGTCTGGTCGGAACATCTTGTCCACGTTTGCACAAAGTTTTGTATATTTTACATGCAGAGTTGAGTGCTTTATCGCCCCCTGTTGGACTGGAGGGTGAAGCTGCAGCCGTATGAACCAAACACCATGAGTGTGACACGATGTGGACACGTCGTCACCCAGGCTCACTGAACGTTTTGTAATTATCTCCCCCTCAGTCAGCCTCACACAGACCTGAAACCCACCGATCAGCCCGAAGACAGCGAAAGCTTCAGAGTACATCTGTTTCCCACCTCTGACCCAGACAGAGTAATTGTACATCACACTGCTTAATTACCCCTGATGACACCGACAACCTTCAACACACACACACGGTTTATTAAATTACCCTTTGATTACACACACACACACACACACACCTAACCAACAGTGTTTCCATGACAAGCTTTAGTTTTCATGCAACCCCACGATGCAACAGTGAGAAAAGGAAATTTCCCGTCTTCATCAGGGATTCCAGCCACTGCTTTTCATCTCCGCGGCTCTCTTCTCACTTTTCATCAGCGAGGAAGTAATCAGAAGGACGGCCGAGAGAGACGGGAAGACAGGAATTAAACCACACGAGGAGGAGGAGGAGGAGGGAGGAGGAAGAGACAGAAGAGTCAAAACGACTTTTTAAGCATCTTGTTTTTGGGCATTTTTCTTGGCCCATTGAGCCTCGCTGTGCTCTCCCCTCAAAGACTCGGGGTTTTAAATGGATGCTTTCTGACACAGAGCGAGCAGATGGGATAAAACGCAGAAACAGACGGGAAGGAGAACGAGAGAGGAGGAGGAGAGGAGCGATGGAGGGGAGGAGGGTGGAGGTAGTGGGTGTGAAGGAAAAAATGGGCAGATAGATGATGCAGAGACAAACGGATGCAAATGAAAGCAGTAAAGTTTATTCCTGCAGAAAACACACTCAAGACAAAAAAAAAAAAAGGCTTAGAGAGCCAAAGCATGAACACAAACACACACAACCACGCACACACACATTAAGTCTAATTAAGTTTATCCTTTCTCCCGCCTCCTGCAGCGGTCTTAAACTTCAGGAGGTTATGGAAGTACCTCTTCAAGCTCTGAGCTTATTTAGCATCCAGCTGCTGCGCACGCAGGCTCTCATGCAAACACTCAATAACTGACTCATTTAGGCACAAWAACAGACACACCTTTTTCCAACTCCAGGCTCCACTTGCCTTAATCACCTCATTTTGMCTCGAGTGGATTTTCACAAAAACCAAAAACTCCCAAACGCACATTTGGTGAAACAAAACCCCCATAAAAGCACCTCGGCTGGCTTCTGGCAGCGGTTCTGCAAAACCAACGGGATTCCTGGTTTCCACTTTACCTCATTTCTTTTGAATATTTTTTTGTTTTATGTGCACAAAAAAAGACAAATGCAGCCAAGTGACACAAGTCAACAGGAATGTGAAACAGGAGAGGGAAAAACTGCTGCCGGCAGTAAGAGGTGCTGTTTGTAAAGTTACACAGTCAAAAATTACCACCAATATTTTTGTTTTATTTAGMCTTTTATAAAAAGAAAAGAAMTGATTTATTTTTCAAAGTCAGTTTTTCACTGGGTGTATATATTTATAATATTTATGAATGTAGGCATGTATGTATGTATGTATATCTTTACATATGTATATGTATATATTTATATATACCATCCATGTATTTATCCATTTATTTTTCAGGTGAGCGGACAGATGTTGGGTGTGTGGTCCTGTGTTTTCTTGGTGCATACAGTATTTAATATACTTCTAATCTCTATTTCAATCTTTCTAATTACTTCTCTCCCTGTTTTTCTCTCTATATATTTTCTCTTCACTTTATAAAAAAAAGTCACTGATGATGAAGAAATAAATAAACCATAAACATTTAGTTTTGTTTTCTACTGAAGTGACAAAAAAGTCAGTTTTTCACCATACGATTCATACATTTATAAATGTCATAGTTCATAAATTAATATTTAACTTAAAAATTAAATATTCCGCTAGCAAGTTAAGTATTTAAGTTAAATATTTAGCTAGCAACCTAAATATTTAGGTGACTAGCTACATATTTAAGTTAAATATTTAACTCGCTAGCTAAATATTTTAATTGCAAGCTAAATATTTAAGTTGCAACCTAAATATTTAGGTAGGTAGCTAAATATTTAAGTTAAATGTTCACATGGTTAGCTAAATATTTAAGTTGCAACCTAAATATTTAGGTGGCTAGCTAAATATTTAAGTTAAATATTTAGGTGGCTAGCTATATATTTTACT
This sequence comes from Austrofundulus limnaeus, assembly GCF_001266775.1. Classification (NCBI taxonomy): domain Eukaryota; kingdom Metazoa; phylum Chordata; class Actinopteri; order Cyprinodontiformes; family Rivulidae; genus Austrofundulus; species Austrofundulus limnaeus. Next base: position 1,137,399 of record NW_013952481.1, read on the forward strand.
TGCTAGCTAAATATTTAAGTTGCAACCTAAATATTTAGGTAGCTAGCTAAATATTTGTTTCAAGCTAAATACTTAGCTCAAAATTAAATATTTAAGTCACAAGTTAAATATTTAGCTTGTTAACTAAATATTTAATTTGTAAGTTAAATATTTAGTTTATAAACTATGACATTTA
>NW_013952481.1:1138476-1142380 GCF_001266775.1 Austrofundulus limnaeus
AAATAAATCTGTTCTTTTTTTCTTATAAAAGGCTAAATAAAACAGAAACATTGGTGGTAATTTTTGACTGTAACTTTACAAACGGCACCTCATACAGCAGCTTTACAGAGCCTAGACTAACTGTGGAGTTTTAACTGAAAGTCATAAAAAAAACACAGAACTCATTAATATTAATTAGTTGATTACATGATGTTAAACATTTAAACTCRACMTGTTTTGCTTTAAAATATAACATTTTCTGTTCCCTCAGATGAGCAGTCCTCTGTCATCTCTGCTGTGATTATGTGCCATCCCCCAGCGCTCCATAATTACCTTGAAAATGTGCATCTTCTGTAAGACGAGTGCTCTGACCTGAGAGGGATGAGAGCCGTCGACTCGCCGAGTGTCTTCCAACACGGCCACGCTCGCAGGAAATGTCTCGCCAATTAGCTTCTCCTCCTTATTACAGGTGAGGCTGCAGGTGGGGCGGAGCAGACGCTGATTTGATCAAACTCAGATTGCTACTTGGGAAATGTAAAATGAGCACTTGTGTCCCGCTGGGCCGGGCAGGCGGTCCGCGATTACCGAGGAACTAGATTTCCACCTACGGCTCCGATCGCACCTTCTTTGTTTTCTCAACTACAACTCATTTCAAGTCCTCGAAGTGTTTTTTTTTTTTTTGTTGTGAAAGCCTCAGTTATTTTCTCACTGTGATTAGAAGAAAAGCACAGGTCGTGGAGCGGGAAAGGACTCGTTTAGCCCACGGTTCTGGGAAGCTGACCTGCTGCCGGGTCAGAGGTTTACTCGGAACAACGTCCTGTAAACTCCTCATTATTTGGCTGCTCCTGTGGACACATGATGTAACCAGTCCAGGCTGCAGATTCCCATGGGTTTAATTTGTTAGCAGTCCTCCTTCCAGAGGAAAGAAACTGCTCTCTGTCTGAATAAMTACACCACAGCCGCGAAGTCTTGGGTGAATTCCCACAGTTGGAAAACACTCCTAACAAACCAAACCACTCCGTTTTTGGAAGAGAACAGAGGATTTTTTTAGGGACTTTTTTTTTTAAGGTTTTGTTTATGCAACTCGAAGTAACTTTGTGGTAAATCTGAATATTTATCTCAAACTGGTTTGAGAAGAATCACATTCTGGCAAGTATAAATCCACCACAGAGTGAAAGTTAAGCCTTTTAAATCGTTTTCCAGGTGGATTTTTGAGCTTTTTCAGCATCTAATTGTGCAAACATGCCATTTGGCTCAAAATTAACATTAAATAAAAAAAAKTAATTAAAGAAAACAACACAAACCTCTTGAAATGAGAATATGTGGAGYGATGTTGGAGAATATCCTACTGCAGAAGATAGTTTCTGACCTGTCTGATTGGCAGCCTGTTTGGACTCACTGTAAATACTGGAAACACTCCTCGGTTTGGGTCCACATCTCCACTGAAGCACAGAGAGATGCTCCGAGCAAAAAGGTAAAATAATTAAAATGATTTTAAAATAATAAAGAGCAACAACCTGAGACCAACAGGTGTGCTGAYTGTAACAAAGCTTCRAGGCAGATGTATCGCCTCGATGATKTTTAGTAATCWAATTACTCAAATTATTCGAGGAATCGTTTCATCCCTACACCTCATCCCTGCCAACATCAGCTGTGGACTGAAGCAGTTCTAGGAGGGTCCAGGGGTACATTCTCCCGGAAAATGTAGTAAAAGCTCTACTTAAAACTCTGCATTTTACTAACGAATAAAAACAAAAATTTGTAGTTTATKAAGTACGAATATTGAAAACGAGACTTTAAACTTTATCTGAGTTTATAAAACTAATTTCCATTCTCCTTATCTTGTTTTCTGTTTCCAGACTGAGCACCAGGAGTCTTGACTGCATCGTATGATGCTTTTATTATGAAATATCCTCTGCACCGCATAACATCTCATGTAGGAACAAACATAAACCTGAAGACCGATTTATTCTACAGAATAAATCAACTAGACTGAAAGCTTTATGTGGCGCCTCATGATAATAATAATAATGAATTTCATTTGCAAAAACCTCAAAGTGCTACAAAACTGCAAAACACGGGAAATAAAACTAGTAATATCAAAAACAAAAGAACAATAAAAATAACAGCTAAAGCTCAACTTTAAAATGAAGTAAAATCAGTGATGACATCACGCAGGGCCACAATAGGCTGGTTTCAAAAGAAAAGACTTTAAACCTTTTTTAAAGTAAACCAATTATTGCGTAGCTCCTAGAGGTAGACAGAGCCCTTAGCGTTAGCCTATACTGCCTATGTAACAGGTCGGCCCTGTGTAGGACTCAGGGTCTCCCCAGAGACACTTTCCAGCTCGTCCTGGGGGACCCCGAGGCATTCTCAGACCAGAGAGGATACACAATCCCTCCAGCAAGTCCTGGGTCTTCCTCCTGCTAGGATTTATGTAGCAGACACTAAAGTTTCAGCATGAAGATGCATAAAAATGTAACCATTTTTAAGGTTTTCCATCACAGAAACACATTAACGGTGCTCAGAACATGTGTGGTTTATCTTGTGTAAAACTTGAAACCAGCAGGGATGATAAAAAAATGGCCTCGTTCAGCCAAATGTGTCCAAATGAAGAATCGTTTAACGCAGATCAGCGGTGATCCATCAGCTGGAGTGGCTTCAGGAGTTTAATGAACGTTATTAATGTTTGCTGGTGCAGTCGTTCCTGATGCTGCGCGTCTGAGGCCTCGTTAATTCCGCTCACATGTTTGGACGCACATACGTGTTCTGCTCGGGTTCTGCTGTAGCTGCGTCACATTTACTTGCAGCCTGATTCTGCTCGGCTGAACGCAGCGAGCTGATTGGATCCAGACCTCAGCTGGACCGATCAGGAAAAAACCAAACAGGGTGGAAAACAGCCGGCCCCTCCTCCTCCTCCTCCCCCCGCTCGCACTCGATTCATCTCCATCACAGACTCTCCCCCCTCTTTAATGGGGCRATTTGTGGTAGGGTGACTCATTTCTGAGCAAATCCTGACTGCGAATAAGAGGGGAGTAAAAGACAAAAGAGGGGGGGGAGCTGGGGGCTTAAAGAGGCCACAGAAAGTGAGGGAACAAATGTGCTTTCATGTGTTTGCTCATTTCAGATGGATCGCTCTCAGGGAAAGTAAAGGAGGAGGAAGAGGAGCCAGTGATGAAGGACACAGCAAAGCCCCACATGGATGAGATTATATCTCTCTGAAGCCCCCAGCTCTTATTGCCGAACCCCTCCGCTCCCCGTTTGACCAGGAAGAGAATCAGTAAACAGCAGGACAGAGGTGTTATTTGCTCGTGGAGCCATGCTTTTTATTCCCCCCCACAACAACAAACCCCCTCCAGAACTAAATCCTGCAAATCCATCCATCTTTGAGCACCGGAGTGTTGACGAGGCTGCAGCACGGGCCAGATGTTTGCTTCTCCATCACACGGATAAAAAACCGAGAAACAATCCAGAGCTAACCTGCCGGGTTCACACAGCAACATTTTTATATTGTGTCCGATGCATTTCAGTATCCAGGTAGAAAAATCAAAAAGAAACAATAAGTAGGTCCTCTGGACGGTTCCCGTCCAGAGGACCTACTTATTGTTTCTTTTTGATTTTTAAACCATCTGATTTTTAAAGCCTGCGTGAGAAAACATAAACAACAGGCGGGAAATCTCACCAAACCTCTCGAGAAACCTGACCTCAGAATAAATAAACACGGTCAACGCTGAGATAGAGACAAGATGATCCAACGTGTTGAATATCCCTGATTTGAAGTGGGAGGGGTCCTGATGTCCCCCTGCACCGACTAGATCAGTCTGAGATCATCTTTAGCGATGTCAGGATAATCAGAGCATCGTTTCGTTTGTCGGGAGGCAAATTTCGGCCAAAGATGAGAAAAAATTACTCGTGAGCCCACCTA
>NW_013952481.1:1143178-1144976 GCF_001266775.1 Austrofundulus limnaeus
ACACTGCAGTTGTGAAACTGTGTTTTTTCAACATTAACAGAATATCGACAAAGTTTTGTGCACATTTGTAATGGAAACACAGCTAGAGGCATGTTTGGCATCTACAGAAACATCAGGATCGTGGCTAAAAGCTGGCAAAACAATTTCTATGAACAGTCAAGACAGTTAAAATTACAAGCAGTTGAAGATAAAACTACAAAAGTGAAAATAAAATTGGTTTAAACATTTGTCAAATCAGAGATGTCATTTGTGGCAGAATGTGTTCTTTTTGTTTTTGTTGTTTTATTGTCACTACTTTCATAGGGTTCTGTATGTTGTGTTCATGATTAAATGCAGCAAAATAAACTATTTCAAAGTTAACAGATCTTTGGAATACTTGGTTTATTTACGTAATAAGTTTAATTGCTGGATGTTCGGCCCCTCAGCTGTTGGCCTGCAGTAACYGTGGTAGCCCTGTCTCAGAGGGTCCGAGCAGAAACCTGCAGACCTCCTCTCCCCSACCAGCTCCTCCATCCTCAGCTAAGACCCCTTCAGAGGGTCTGGAGTCAGGAACACCCCCCCCGGTAGACGTCTGAAAGCATCGTAATCAGATGCGTCTCTTTTCCTACGAGCACCGTCTCACCAAACCAGAAAARGTAAATCTTACTTTTAATGACGACTTTATTGAAAAATGAGTCAAATGAATAAAAGTGAAGTGTAACTAATGATTATTAAGCTTCCTGAAATGATCCTAAAGCCACCAGAAGCTGCTGTAAACCCTTCAAACTGTTCACACGCAGACTTTTTATGACACCACTTTGTTTACGAGGCTTCAAAGTTTTTCATTATGATCACAGATGCTTAATGTTTATTTTTTTTAATTTTCTTGTTTGGGAACAATCTGCGCATCAATCACGAAGTCTGGCTGCTGCTTTTAGAACCGTGCAGGATGATGGGTGATTAAATACAAAGTAATAAACCTGAAGAAACAGATCATGTTTCTGCATCCAGCTTTTTCTCAGACACCCCTCCTCCTCCCCGCTCCTTAACCTCCCACCCGCCCTCCGTCTCTCCACATCGATCAGCTTGAAGTGGATTAGCTTGCAGATTGTGATAGCAGTCTGACCCTGAACATGGTGGCTAATTAACAGACAGCCTGCTGGCCTGCAGGATTACTGCCTGACCCACTATTACATGCTAATAAACACCTAAACCGCCAAACAAATGGCTTTTTTACGAGTATCTCTGTGTGCACGCAGGCGTTTCCCTGCATAATCCTGCAGCATTCACGTTATATATGTGGCTGCGAAGTGCAGGTAGAGAAAACTAATAAAAAAAAGAGTAAGTAGAGCCTTGGCTCAGGGTCTTTAACACTGAAATGGAATGCAGCAGCAGAAGCACAGAGGTAATCATGAAGCGCTCCCTTGCCAAGCTTTAGCTACCTGTAACACCAGCAACATCTGACCCTGCAATTTCAGTGAGGAATGAGCCTCTGCACGAGTCCAATGCCAAACAACAAAAAAAGATCTATATGCAGAGGCGAGYGCACGGCGTGTTTGTGCATGTAAAGAGCTGCGTGCAGAGCATCATAAAGCCAGCGACTGTACAGGATGTTTTACGAGGCGCAGCGTACAATCCTACTGGGTGATTGGAGCCAACATGGACGTGTAATTCTGCCTGAAACCAGCCGGCTGAGCGGGTTGGGCCTCGCTGTCAGAAATACTAACAAAAAAATTAAATAACTAGAAGCACTCGAAGAGTGCAAACCTCCGCCAAGACCAGTTTCCTCCATCCTGTAAGAGTTAACGCACAAAAGCAG
>NW_013952481.1:1145441-1150780 GCF_001266775.1 Austrofundulus limnaeus
CACACACACACACACACACACACACACACGTCAGACCCTGATTGAAACCACCGGCGCCTTGGCTCGGCGAGCTCACGCTTCTTTTAGGAGTAAATGAGAAAGACTCGGCTGTTCGCAGCCCCCAGCCCCCAAATGTTAAATATTTAGATGCRGAGCATAAAGAAACAGGTATCTGTCTTTAAAATATTTACAACATATACTACTCACTCAACCCACTGCCTCCAGGCTTCCAGCTCAACTGACAGCTGGCAGAATGAAAAAAAAAAAAAAAGCAGGAATTTTGATGAAAAAAACCTGTTCCTGTGTGGTAATAAGAGCACAGATGGATCCAGACTGCACAGAGTTAAAACATCACTGAAGTTAGGACTAAAAGCTCTCAGGTGGAAGTCACGTCAGAAACTTGAAACCTGATCCGGGCTTCAGAACTGACCAACAGCTTCACGCAGAATCAATTAGACTGARGTGAAAATCTAATATAAAACTCCTGCTGCACCTCAGATCTGCCAGTTATTGTGCAACAAGTGAAACATTTTCACACCACAGAGAAAACATCATGTTAGAGGATAAAATGGTTTTTATGGAGTCTGATGGAAAATAACTGAACCTCTGGAGCCAAAACTGCATTTCTTATCTTTTTTTAAAAAAAAAATACTTATAATTTATGATCTGTTATTTGAACATAGAAACTTCACACTCTTGGTTAAAGCTTATAAAAACCATTTCTACATCAAAACACAGTAAAAACTGTAAACAAATTGTACAAAACTGCTCCAGTGCAAATCAAGCAAACTTTAAAGAAATCTTTGATCATTTTTTTAAGACACGAACGTCAAAATACACACCAAAATATGTTGTAAAATGTTTTAAAAGTTTTTTAACTTAATTTTGAGTAAATCTGCTAAAATATAATAGTTTCCTGTTGTTTCATGTGAATAGGGTGAAATTAAGTGTGGGTAATTAAAAAAAATAAACAAACATTCAAAAACAAGTCTTTTCAGGCATGCAAGAAGGAACAATAATTTTTTTGCAATTGAAATTTTAAGATTTCTAAACATTTATTGTTGATCCATCCTGTGCAGAAAGACAAAACACTCAACAAAAGTTATTTCTTTAGTAAAACCTCTGGAACTTTCAATTATTTTAGCAGCAAGTAATGCTAACATGTGGGTTTATGGTTTCCAAAAGTTTTTAGTCTCATTCATTTTTTTAAAAGGGTTATAAATAAAAAATTCAGGTGAAGGAAAAACCTATTTTTATGACCTCCCTCTCTCCAGACACTTGGACCAGCTCCTCTGGGGGAATCCCCAGGTGTTCCCAGACCAGCTGAAAAACTTAGTCCCTCCAGCGTGTCCTGGGTCTTCCTCTGGGTCTCCTCCCAGTGGGACGTGTCCAGAACACCTCACCAGGGAGGAGTCCAGGAGGCATCCTAACCAGATGAACCACCTCAACTGGTTCCTCTGGACGTGGAGGAGCAGCAGCTCTACTCTGAGTCCCTCCTGGATGACTGAGCTTCTCACCCTATCTCTAAGGGAGAGCCCAGCCACCCTGCAGAGGAAACCCATTTCAGCTGCTTGGATCTGTGATCTCCTTCTTTCAGTCACTACCCAAAGCTCCTGACCATAGATGAGGGTAGGAACGTAGACCGACCCGTAAATCACTTCCTTGGTGGAGTCAAAGCCTGACTTACAGACCAAACTCTGGCACTGGTCGTACAGGAACCTAACGCCCCTTTTCCACTAGTGCCACTAAGTGTTGTCTCGGTACGGTTCGGTACAGTTCCAAGCCATTTCAATTTCCTGCAAATATAKATTCATGTCTGGGAACTAAATCTGTAAAATGTGTCTTTTCAGTTTCAACATATTTTTCAGTAAGGATCAGTCACATCCTCTAACGTCACTCATGCATTAAAAAGCTCCTACTCAAAATGATCCCCGGGTCTTGATGCGTGTTTTGATGCGTGTTTTGAAGAGCAGCTAAAACAGCCCAAAGTAAGCAGGAGCAGTGAGATTACAACAAAAACAACAAAAACAGAACAAATTCTGACTCTGGTTTCACAGAAAATCTGAAATGGTTGTACTAAGTGACCAGACTCCCTGCTGTCTGTAAGAACCAACCTGGTCCCACAGAAAGGTGTTGAACATGAAAGAAGGCTCTCAGTCCAACCGCTGCCATGAAAAGAAAAGAAAACCCGGGTTTAGACTAAAACCAGACCAACAAGGAGAAGCTTTTATGCTTTTTCTCCTCTCACGGTCAAAGAAAGTCCCTCTTATTTTTTGGGAGCACCTTTGGCTGGGATTGTGGCGTGCTTTCATCACTCAGGTGGCTTACGCAACGCCACAAAGTTTATTTCCATCCAGAGTCGCATTAATGTTTCATCCAAATTCCATAAAGGAGCTGGGAGAGCTGGGCCGCTGCAGAAACCTTCTTCAAGGACAAGATTTTCCTCAGGGTTCAGGTCCGGACCGGTAGACGCTGGTGCACAGGTGAAAGTGATGAAACCTGGTTTATTATGCAGTCCTGCTGAATTCTGATCATTTAAATGATACTGAAGAGATCCCCGAGCAGCGCCTCCTGCAGCTTTCAGAGCTTTTAACTCAACACGGGGATCTATTTTATTGATCCAAAAGCAGAACTTTAGGATTTTTAGAAAARTAAAAGTATTACAGAGTTTATTTTTAACAGATTTCTTCCTTAAAGATGATCGTTCATCTGTTTCCCTCCTGGTTTCATCAAAGTCTTTAATGGTTTTCATCTCGTTTGTCTGTTTTCCAGTAAAATAATCAAACATGGAGACTTTTTGAAATAAACCAGTTTCTCTGTAAAACCAGCTCTTTTTTTTCACCTTTTGAACTTCGTCTTTGTTCATTTTCAGTTAATGAAAAGACTAATCCCTTCAGTTAATTCTGCTCATTTGTTCCCGCCCCACACAGCCACTCGTCTGCAGGAACTTTGTATTTAAAGCCAATTAAAGGCTTAATCCTAATTAGATGTCATTTTGGTGTAACAACAGGAACAGGGAATTTGTCTTAAAAAACATCGTGCTTTATTTTAATTTTTAGTCACTTAATTGGTGTTTGGTTTAAAAGATGGCTTTCTCTGCAGCGACCTGTGAACACTTAAGTTTTGTGTATTTCTGTGCAAACAGGACACTTTGAGAAGCTGAATCAGATTTATTAACAGTTTGTCACATTATTCTGAATTATTTTACAGTTAATAAATACATTTACCTTCAATTCCCTGGGGGTTTGATTCTGATGCTATGATTTTCTTACTTTTTTATTTTAAAATGTGCATTGATATAAAAAATGATAATGAGCATCCTGACAGCCTCCCTGCCTGAGTTTGTTGTTAATTAGTTTTTTTATTTAACAACTAATTTAATGATTGCAGAGAAAAGAGTTAATCTCTTCTTTTTTAATTGGGAAAATAAACCTGTTTTCACACATTTCTCTTGTTCAAAATTGATTTATGTTATGATTTTGTGCTGGTAAAACGGTAATAAATGGATCTGGAGTCACAAAAGTTGCTTTAATTGTAGATAATTTAGTTGTGAGATGAATTAAGGTTTAAATTGAGTAGCTTGGGCTTCATGTTTACAAGTTTTAAACGTAAAATTAAAGCYCTGCATCTTTGCAGATGAACGTTTCTGCCTCTTTAAAGCTGTGGCGGCGCTGCAGCCTGATGCCGATGCTGAGCAGAGATACAAAGCTCCGGGCCCTCAGACCTCCCCGTGTGGACGCCCTCACGCCTCCTTCCTGTGTGTGTTTGTGCACTTGTGTATTCCCTTCGTGTCTGTTGGGGAGATAAGTCGCAGCCTGGAGGCCTCGGCTCTTATCTCCCTGACAGACGTTCTCCTGCGTGGCTGCGGCTCCGAGCAGCCCAACCAAAGCCTGGAAGTTTCCATCAGATTTCCTTCACTTTGTTTCCCGTTGTCAAACAGAAAGAGGGTTTCTGAACACAGACCCCAAACTGTTGGTTTACACTTTAGAGACACTAGAAGGTAAAAAACTCAGATCAGCAGAAAGTTCAAAATGTTCCTCTTCAAGCAACAATCTGAGCAAAATAAACAAATCATCAGAAAAAATAACAATACAATTAATCTTTTGCACTAGTTCTGGTGTAAATAGTTAAACCAGTGCTGCTGGACCTCACAGCAGCTCTTACTGTTGATCAAGGGACTGTCAAATGGCTTAGGTCTTATTTGTCTGTTCCTCTGACTTCTGGTGTGCCTCAGGGCTCTATCCTTAGTCCTGTGCTGTTCTCACTGTTCTCTGTCGTAGCTAAACATAATCTCCAGGTTTTTTTTTAAGCAGATGATAAACATAAATCATTTGGACTTTATTTTGAATAGTCTTAAGGATATTGGAGAGTGGCTTTCATTAAGCCAAATGAAAACAAATTAGAATGTTTTTTGCTTTGGGGCTAAAATATGGCCTAATGTTCAAGAACTTGCTTCTTTGGCTCCTCACTGTAGACATGTGGAGAAGAATTTTGGTTTGATGTTTGTCTAAAATTTGACAAACAGATTGACTGTTTTGTCAGAAGCAGCTTTTTTCAAATATGACTTCTGACTAAAGTTTAACCCTTCCTGAGTCAAAAGGACCTTGAAAAGACAATGCATGCTTTAATCAGTTCTCTCATTGATTGTTGTGATGCTCTTTATGTTGATATAAGTCTGGGTCATCTATATCGGCTCCAATTGGTTCAGAATGCTGCTGCTGGACTGTTGACCAACACCAGGAGGAACAGTCACATCACTTTACTCCCTTCATTGGCTCCCAGTTTGTTTTAGGGTGGATTTTAAACATTTAATATTTGCTTTTAAAGCAGTTCATRGTATTGCATCTTTTTATTTATGTGATCTTTTACAAACAAATCGTCCAGTCAGAGCTCTACGRTCTAACATCTTTTGGAAGTCCCCAGATCAAACTCCAAACAGTGGGGTGACTGTTCTGTATCCGGTCCAAAATTAGGGAATTTATTACCACTTGAGTTGCATCGATCAATAACCTATTTTTGTTCAAAGCTWAGCTGAAGAAACWTTTGTTTAAAACTGCTTTATAGCACACTGTAGTACACTGTTATTATTCTGCCAATGTTATTTTTTATTTATTTTTTAYTASYGAATGAATKAAAAGYGCTWTGGTTCAGTAGTCACTAGCTGYGYTTCCAYTGCAAATGTGCGCAAAACWTTGYCGATATTCTGTTAATGTTGAAAAAACACAGTTTCACAACTGCAGTGTTTCCATTAAGTAAGAAATGTTATTAAAGTCACGTGAATACGTTTGTTCTCATGATAAGTCATTACAAACATGGCRGCGATGGATGTAAACACATAG
>NW_013952481.1:1150969-1156265 GCF_001266775.1 Austrofundulus limnaeus
GAGAAGTGCTGCTTCAGTGTGAGCTGTCCACAAATATCAAATATAAAAGATAAAGTTTACTTTAATAAACGAGGGAGTTTTTCTTTGTTCTGTTCTGAGCTCTCMGCTGGACCTTAAAATGAGCTCAGTCACCTTTAAAAACTCACCTATAATGATTCAATCACAACTTTTTATTTCTCAGAAAGCATTTTACTACATTCTTTGAAACCACTGTGCCTTTAAATCAAGTTTTAAACGTCCTTTGAAGAACTTTATTGTTGTTTTTTTTTCTATAAATATGAAACAAACATGACACTGAACATCTTAATTCACCCAGAACTCATAGAAACATGAAAACACAGAGAGGAGAAGCGTTCTCATGTGTTTGTGAATAATCACAGTCATCATGCTGTGCTGCAGGAGCCTTCAAACAACACTATTTGTTTTAGCAGTTTTGACAGAATCAGCCTAATAAAAAGCCAGCGGCGCTGATTTATCACAGACAGTGATAATAATGTGTTACAACAAAGAAACAGCACGCTTCCTTGGATCTTATTAGTTTTTGAATAAACAAAAATCACATCACTAACCGAGCCGATGGGGAGTACCTGCTGCAGACGAGAATTTAAGCAAACAAAGATGCATTTAATTTGTTTTACAGAATAAATAATCTCCAAGAACGAAACTGAATTTAACTTCCTGTTTGCGGCTGCGGCTCCCCTCCAGACGCCGCGGTCAAACAGCGACCACGCTCAGCCGAGAGGAAACTCAATCGGCTCAATCACGACACCGAGATTAGATTAGAAGTCTAAACAGGCCACTTCGCCGTCTGTTACTGTGGCAACGGTGATACAGGAAGCCGCGCAGAGCTGCAAAGATGCGATAATTGGGTGAGGTCTCTGTTTCAGTTTGTTTGTGTGGAAGAATTTAGTTTGTGTGAGCACTCAGAAGTTAAAAGACTTCATATTTATCAGTAACGATGCTACGGTTTGAGGTCTGRGGTCAGATCCAGGAGTCGACAGGTCCAGGAGGGGAGACCAGGCCTCTCAGACCAGGAGGGATGTTGGAGTTCCACCTGGAGGCGTCTTATCCCGAAGCTCCGAGCAGCAGCTGAACATCACTTAGAGCGTATCAAGATGAGACCAAGACCAGAAGATAAAATAAAACAGAAACTAGTGTCCTAAAACAAACAGAAAACTGCACACAGGCGGCTAACTTCATCTGTTTAGTTAATATCAACTAAATCTGTGTGCCAGGGCCGAGTAAAGAGTTTTAGTACAGAGGCAGATTGCTAACGCTAGTTTTGCTAACATCACAGACACAATCCTGGATGTTGTTTTATAAATATATTTTTCATGATGTTTGTAGCTGAATAGTTTCACTGAAGATTCTGCAGATTCTCACGCTCCCAGACAACCTGCTCACTTTACTGCTGGGGGGGCGGGGGTGGGGGGACAGCGATAGCAAATATACATCAAATATACATTATTATCAATGAGTCACGCTTGGATTCAAATCAGAACGTTTTACATCCAATGAAAGTAAAGAGGTTAACAAATAAACTGGACAATATTCTGACAGTTTAGTGATTTTCAGTCCCGAGTCCTCAATGTCTAAGACGAGACAGACAAGACAGACGAGACGAGACAGACGAGACGAGACAGACGAGACGAGACAGACGAGACGACTCAGAGTACAAATACAGTAGTGTCCATGAAAAAGTGGTCTCAGGTACTACAACACTGCTGGTCTTTCAGGACTTTCTCACAGAGAACAGAGTCCTAAAATAAAACAATAAAATAACCACAATACCACCTCTGTGTGGACAGGACCTGAGTTCAAATGATCGTYTCAGAAACCAGACTCAATAAATTCAACATATTTCAGCATTTTACTTYGTTTACTGTCAGAAAGACAACGTTATGAAATATCTGAAGTTTAATCTCAAAAACCAACCAGACTTCAGATTTATTCACGYTGACATCTGAGACGCTGACGTTTGTTGAACAAGCAGTTTAGGAGTTTTTAAAAGAGCAAAGATCAAATTTTAAAATAGTTTATTAAAATATGTTAGAAATGTTGAAGCTGCAGAAAGTAGAAACTGTCTGATCTTTTATCTTAAATTTAAAGTTTACAAGACGACATTTAATGATATCACCTTTTAGACAGTTACAATACGAGGTTTACACCAGTGTGTGTGTGTGTGTGTGTGTGTGTGTGTGTGTGTGTGTGTGTGTGTGTGTGTGTGTGATTAAACCCGTGCAGAGGTTAGCTGGGGTTTTTTGTCGGAAAGTCGAAGCCAGAATTTCACCCCCATGGCTACATCATCTGATTATTTTATGTTCAGTGCTGCATGGTTCAGTGTGTGTGTGCATGTGTGAAACATGGTGTGTGTGTGTGTGTGTGTGTGTGTGTGTGTGTGTTTGTCTTCAAAGTGAGTGTGTTTCTCTCCAGTGGACAGCTATCTCACTTGCTGCAGGCCATCCAGGAAATGCTTTTCCACTCGTCCATCTAGATGTGTCTGCGTGTTGGGATGTGTGTGTGTGTTTGTGTGTGTGTGTTTGTGTGTGTGTGTGTTTTCATGTGTGTGTGTGTGCAGCTCCACTCCCGGCTGAGAGCCAGCTGGACTCCCCCATAAAAGGAGCTTTCCTGTGCAGGAGGACGGAGCTGGGGGGGGTGATGGTCAGAGAGGTGGAGGACAGCGAGGGTCACTGGACCAGAAGCCATCACCAGGCTGCTGCCTCCCCCCTCCCCCCACCCTCCCTCACCCCACTCTCTCCTTTATCTCACTTTTCAGCCCCTCTGCAGYCTCTGTTTTACTCCGCTGCCCACCCCACCTCTAAGCCCCTCCCACCCCCTCATCTGCCAACATCCTCTCCCTCTCTGCACGCTGCCCTGGGCAGATCCAGCTGGCACCACGCGTCGCTGGCGTCGTGTGCGTGTTGACGGATGGGTACAGGACGGGGTCGTGGGACGTCTGTGGGATTTTTTCTCTACACTCGTCAGCAAAAACCAAAAAAACCAAAAAAAACAAACAAAAAAACCCCCCCAAAAAATCATTTCATCCTGAGAGCTGAGGACAGATGAGAGGGGACCGGTCTGAATGAGCATCATTTTATTGCCTCCCAGCACCATCAAAGCCCCTCCTGCGGCCCCCTCTGCTCCTTCTCTTCCCTTCACCTATTCGCCACGCCTCATCCACATCAGCCTCCTCTTCCTCTCATCCCGGGTCCGTTCCAGCAGGCTGAGGGGAGCCATGACTCGTGATGGCTCCTCGAAGGCGGCAGAAACCAGGCTTTCATCTACAGAACCGACAGGAGCCATTACCGCGCCTCAGCAGGGAAATTAGCGGGGTGTGTTAGTGCTGAGGTATTAAACACAGCGTTCCTGAGAGCTGCAGTCCTCCTCTGCCTGCCTGCGTCTTTAGATCTCACGCTGAGACMCTGGAACCGGCGGTTCTGCTAGCAGAGCGGTGGACTCGAATGGTAAACAAGAACATGCATGAAGAAAACAGAGTGAGTTTACTCACAGCTGCAGGCTCAATAAGACCCAAACATTTCTGAGAGCCGTCAGCCAGGCAGCAGCTTACAACCAACATTTAGCTCCAGCGTGGTGCTGAAGCCTGGTTTTATTCCTCCACAGCAGCAGATRACTGCATGACCTTTAAAAAGCAGCCAGCTTTGTTTGTACAAGGGTCAATTGTAATGATTTGCTTCCTCATCCAAAGCTGCGTCTTCKGGTTGAAGTAATTGGCTCAATATGTTCATGGTGCCTGAGTTCAGTAAGAGCAGCCTTCTGAAGTTATTGTGTCTCCGTCATCGGTGCGGTGAGCCAGAATCAGAGCAGCAGGGTTTACGGTTTTTCTCTTAGAGTTGATTTAATGCCAAAAACGAAAGTTTACACACCTGTGTGTGTAYTGTATTAAAACCTCTTCAGCTCCATCACACTTTGATTCCTACCTTCATTAACCCAAGTAGTGCACTGTGGTTATCTATAGAAATGTCAGAAGCTTAGCTAAAACTCATGAAATCCATTTCCACATCCACCAGAGCAGTTRTAACAACGAGCAGCGGAATCTGCGAGTGAACAAACTGCACAAAGTGCAGTCTTGTACAAAGTACCACAAAGTGATACTTGAGTAAAAGTACAAGTATCTTACCATAAAATTACTTTGGTAAAAGTTAAAATCTCCTCTAAGTATACTGCTTGAGTAAAAGTCTTAAAGTATGTGATATTTTTGTACTTAAGTATCAAAAGTAAATTTCTGACATAAAATGTACTTAAGTATTAAAAGTAGAAGTATTGAGTAAAAATGAGTGGGTAGATTTTACAAAATGATATTAATTGGGAAGTGGCCTCCCCTAAAAATGTTTTTCTAAATGACTGTTAAAATATTAACACTAAAAAATTTAGGATGCACTAATGTAGCTGTTTCAGGTATATAGTGTATATATTTATATGTATATACCACATATATCTTCAGGCTACATAGGTCTGATGTGTCCTGCTTGAGTGTGACGTTTGTGTTGTGCAGCTGTGATGGATTGTGTACAAACTACTACAGTTCAGTGTAAAAATGTTATGTCTGTATTTAAATGTCTCATTCAGCCACAATTACATTCACTCTGTCCAGGAGGTGCAGTTTATCTTTACAGTATTTCTTTTAATAACAATATGAATTAAAACAAGCAAAAATGAACTAAAAGTAACGACTTTATACTTTTTGCCCTTTTTAAAAAATGTAAGGAGTAGAAGGAAAAAAGTAGGCTGAAAAATAATTACTCAAGTAAAGTACAGATACCYAAAAATTCTACTTAAGTACAGTAAAGAAGTATTTGTACTTAGTTACTTTACARCTCTGACAAAGTGGCATCATGACAAAACAATCTCAGCTGTTCACCTGTTTCATCACAACCAGGATTCACTCAACCAGCAGCAAAACAACAGAAMAACACTTGGGTTTGAAAAACACATTTTCTTACCTTTGTAATATTTTCCTCCAAATCTTAAGTTTTGTTTTTCTTATTTGCAGATTATTATTGTTTGAATTTAGTTTTTGGGAAAAAGGGGCAGATAAGATGTTTTTCTTTTTTCTGCTGCCTTTCATTTTATCTAATTTCCCTCTGGGATCAATAAAGTATTTTTGAATTGAATTTGAATTGAATTTATTTGTGATTTCCTTTTATTGTACATAGAATTTATTATTTTTAAGGAAATGAACAAAGTTAATAAATTAAACTAAAACACTAAAAAACTATTCTTGTAGGTCAGGGGTCTGCAACCTGTGGCTCTGGGGCCACATGTGGCTCTTTGGTCC
>NW_013952481.1:1156275-1158806 GCF_001266775.1 Austrofundulus limnaeus
ACAGTATTTTTCTTGTTTACATGAAAATGTTATTTTTATTTGTCCTGATGTGTATAATAATAAATAGTATAATAATAATAATATTCCTTTAGTTTTATGTTGTCACCTCCACTGACAGTAAAGGTTCCCCAAAAGGCCTCGAAACGGCCCATGGACCACTAGTTGATAATCCCAGTTGTAGCTTGTTTGTCGGCTCTGGACACTTTTATTAGTGAGACGAGGAGCAGAAATGTCTCTTTTGATCGTAAAGGTTGCAGACCCCTGGTGTAGATGGTGCCAAACTGTGCCAAAAGACAAAACGCCTGCTTATTTTTTTTTTTAAAACCTCTGTATCTTTGTTTTAGTTTACTTCAGCAGCATGAGGTTTTGCACAAGTAATGTCCATTAGTGGATTTATGGTTTCCAAGAGTTTTTTGCCTGATTCATTACACTTCTGAAAAGGTTATATGCTGTWTAATGCAGGAAATTTTCAGGCGAGGCAAGAGGATTTACCTGGTGTTTGGAAGTGCTGAGTTAAATTTGGACAAGAAAACCACTCTAGGTTTTTAAACTAACCCAACAATTTTTTCAAAACAAAACACTGTCTACTTCATTTGTCATATTTTTTAGATATTTAGTTATTTACAAATAAAGTCAAAGTTTCTCAGTTAAAAAGAAGTGAAAAATACATGAATTGAGCACAATGAGCCTGGAAGGTCTGGAGGTCCCTGACCCTGACCCGGACCCTGAGCCTGACCCTGACCCTGACCTGGACCCTGAGCCTGACCTGGACCCTGACCCTGACAATGAGCCTGAGCCTGACCCTGACCCTGACCTGGACCCTGAGCCTGACCTGGACCCTGAGCCTGACCCTGACCCTGACCTGGACCCTGAGCCTGACCCTGACCATGAGCCTGAGCCTGACCCTGACCCTGACCTGGACCCTGAGCCTGACCTGGACCCTGACCCTGACAATGAGCCTGAGCCTGACCCTGACCCTGACCTGGACCCTGAGCCTGACCTGGACCCTGAGCCTGACCCTGACCCTGACCTGGACCCTGAGCCTGACCCTGACCTGGACCCTGAGCCTGACCCTGACCCTGACCTGGACCTGGACCCTGAGCCTGCTGCCAGAATGTTTGGTAAGAATCAAAACATTTACAACATGTTTCGTTTGCTCGCTGTGTTTCTTTGCTGTGCAGCGGTGTGTTCATTAATACGTCACATGATGGTGTGTGAGTCTCTCAGCCTTCTGCTGCTGGATCTTAGACAAGGTGACAGAAATGATTCCTTGTTGTTGAGACTGGGCACCAGTGGCAGAGCGACCATCTGCTGCTCTGGCTTYAACAGAAACAACTGAACCATGGTTTCACTCAGTCTCTTCCACTATTTATTATTATTCCAGCTTGTAATTCACCTGCTCCTGTTTTCCTGACAGATTAGAAACAAGCAGATTTGAATCCCCCCTGCTCTGTTTGAGGGGGGGGATTCATCCGTRAAGTAATTTGCTTCTTTTGTTTGGAGATATCAGAAACTATGATGTGAAGAGCTGGATGTCTCGTTTTAGGAATAATTAAATGTCTTTGCAACCCTTTAAGCTGATTAAATCAGAGGGTCTAATTCATTATTTCATCTCATTACTTGTTATTATCCACTATTCTGCAGCCGCCGAGAAGAATGACAAAAAAAGTTTAATAATTGAACAAACAAAGCTGGAATTTGGTTGGTTGATATATCAAGAAGCTTTTACTGAAATCTATATATATATTTTTGTAGTTATGAAACTTTACTTTTGTTTGGAGCTGTGGTTCTTTTCATAAATTAAATAGGATAAATACTGGAGTGGAGAAGTTGGACAGAAACCAGCAGCATATCACTCACCTTTAATCTGAAAGCATCGAGCTGCTGCAGAACACGAGCAGTGAGACACCGAGGTCAGGAACAACACGACTGAGTCACAGAGCCAGGTACTGAAAGGGCCCAAAGTACAGAGTGTGAAGCTTTCACATGCGTCTGCGAGGGGTTTCACTCAGATAAGTGTTGTGTGTGTGTGTGTGTCTGTGTGTGTGTGTGTACTAGAAGTAGAAAGCAAACCCTCCTTGGTACTTTGAGTCAGTCACAATGCTATGCTTCCAGCGAGAACAGGAGCAGCTTAGCCACTTCAGAACCTCCCACACTCGCAGCACACAGCCCGGCTCCAAACCGATCTTTGTTTCCACGAGAGACAATTCAAATCTGCAGCTCAGATTTCCCACGGCTTTTTCTAAATGTGGCTTTTTCTCACTGTTTACATAAAGAGGATGGGTTTGTCTATTAAAAACCGTGTTTTCTTGTAAAGCTTAACGGACCGATTATTCCAACTAATTCCTCAAAATAAATAAAAAAAGAAGGAGGAGGAGGAGGACAGGGTTTTTTACAAATGAAGTGTAGAAACACGGAAACAAAAAAAGCACAAGTTTTCACAGCTTGTTTGCTGTCATACTGAGTCACTGGAGTGTGTGTGTGTTTGTGTTTGTGTGTGTGTGTGTGTGTGTGTGTGTGTGTGTGTGTGT
>NW_013952481.1:1158947-1161462 GCF_001266775.1 Austrofundulus limnaeus
CTAATTAACAGGCTTTTATTTTGAAGTCTGATAAACTCAACCTTCAGATCAGATGAAGCAAAGTGACTCCTGCTCGTTTAAATAATTCCACTGCTGTGTCCTGATGAAGGGCGGCCAAGTCATTTACTTTATTTTCTTCTCTGCAGAGCATATTAAATATATATTAAAAAATCAATACACAGTTGTGGATCTTGTTAAAGTTTTTTGCGTTCACGCATCAGCAGCCGTCCAGCTTTACAAACATTTCTCCAGAATTTGTCAGGAGAAACATCTGTTTGGCTCCGYGCACCTTGTCAACGTAAAAAAAACATGAATATTCAACGCGGGGAAAACTTTTATACACCAATTATTCCGTGTGTGATGTTTTGACAACTCATTACTGGCTGCTGCTAATGTTGACTCACGTTAATTTGGGTTTCAGATTAATTTAGATTATTCAGGGCAGGAAGTGCCTGAAAGGCAAAACAATTAATAGAAGATATTTTAGTTGTTGTTGTGGGGTAAAAAYTGAAATAAACACAGGTGTTATTGTTTACAAGCACAAGCAGCTAGCTTTAGCATGAAGCTGCATCCTGGGAAACCTCTCGCAGGAAGTTTTTAGATTTTGTTTCAATGATGYAATTTCAAACTGATGATTAATAAAATATTGATCACATGAACCCGTATTTAATTTTTAGTGATCCTTTTTTAGCTTAGTCCCACTCTGACTAGCTGTTAGCTCGTTATTCTGATCAGAATAAACATAATTTTCTTAAACTAAGAGTTATCTGCAGCAGGTAAGGTATTGTTTGTGAAATATCCCCAGAATTAAACAACCACAACAAAAACAGGATGAAAATGAACGTTTTAAAATGAAGAGTGCTCGAAGGACATTATGACTCGAGGAAACTGAAGCTCTCGCCTGAGTCAGAGGAAAAGGGGGTTGATGGGAAATAAAAAGGTCATCCTCTTCAATTACCGCCGTATAATTCACACCGTGGCCCAGATTAATGCTGTTATTCTGCTCCAATTTCTATAAACTAATAGTTTAACAGAAAAAAAATCTAGTTCCACTCAGCGAGGTCAGCTCCATTATTTATGGCTGAGAGGAATGATTTCAGAGACAATCTGCGTGTTGGACTGCCTCTTCTGTGTGTTTCTTCTTTACCACGATCACCTGCAATAAATCTGCTTTTTTAGTCTGATTAGAGATTATTTAATCTTTAATCTGATTGGCTGCTGGTGGAGCTGTAACCAATAAGACTGTCAGAATTTTATACTCAAACATAAAGTGTTGATATGGCTCAGGTGTCCTGATCCAATAAGATGTGATATGATTGGTTGGGTTCAATGAGCTSTAATGTGATTGGTTCATATCTTATCCACATAAGCAAAAGAAATGGGCCGCTCTCTGGTGGATTTGAGCTGCTTTAAATGGTTTTTCCGTGGACCCGGGCTGTGTTTCAGGACGCTTGGCTCAGCCYCAGCTCCAGACAAAAGGCGAGTGGCGTTCCAGCAGGTATTTCCCAGACTGCCTCCGCTTCGTGCCAAGAGCAGCAGCAGTTAGGAAGCGCTGCCCACATCCTTCAGCCAAAACCCATCCCTGTGCGCTTCTCCYGAAAAGGTACGCATTCCCCRTGTGCTCCGTCAGCGCTAAGAGGGRCTTCCAGAGCACTTTTCTTCTTCTGCTTGTTTACAGAAAATCATCTGCATAAAAGAAAAACTTTCTATGAGAATAAAAGTGAAGCTGTGTGTTAGATAACAGCCCAGCTCTGAGTGTAAAGCTGCAGAGATGATAAATGGAGGGGAAACGGTGTGTTTGTACAGAACGGTCCCTGTGAGGACCCCAGGGTCCAGAACAGGAACTCRGACCATGAATGTTTTAGTCCCAGGCATCACCAATCATCTTTCTGCTCGCTCACAGCCAGGAGGAACAGCAAGCTGGAAGAAATCACTGTTTAAAGCACTCTGCAGCAAAGCAAAGCACGAATGTTTGGTTCAGAATCAGCTCGGGGTGGCCGTGTTGATCCAAGGATCGATCTGCTGATTCCAGGATGAGGATCGCATCAGATCAATACAGACGTTATGAGAAACATTTTATTAACACTTCATTTTCACAAATAAAATGAGAAATAAAGCCAGTAGAGACTAATAGTTTGGAGTTAGTCGAGTTAATGGGAAATATTTTTGTTACTTTGTTGCTTCTTTTGTTTTTTTGCACTGGGGATTTTTGTCTAAAACTGTGTATTAGAAGGTGAAAGTGGAGTTATTTGATTATTTTGATACAATTACATTGTTTAATGTTGTCGTTAATCCAAAAAGGTTTTTTTACATAAAATTTTGTTCCTGTGTTTCATCATATCAACTAAATAAGATTATAAAATAGTGGAGAGCGATGGTAAAAATGCTGGATAAATGTTTATGTTTAAGAGAATGATCAAAGTTGGCTGGTTGAAGGAATATRAATTATCACGTGGATCTATAGGAT
This sequence comes from Austrofundulus limnaeus, assembly GCF_001266775.1. Taxonomy (NCBI): domain Eukaryota; kingdom Metazoa; phylum Chordata; class Actinopteri; order Cyprinodontiformes; family Rivulidae; genus Austrofundulus; species Austrofundulus limnaeus. The sequence goes on from NW_013952481.1 coordinate 1,161,415, forward strand.
TTGTTATTTGAGAAGGATAAAATTATTTTGTTTAGTTTTTATTTGTAG
>NW_013952481.1:1161472-1167126 GCF_001266775.1 Austrofundulus limnaeus
AGAAACCTTTGCAGGATCACAAGAAACCTTTGCAGGATCTTGAGAAACCTTTGCAGAATCTTGAGAAACCTTTGCAGGATCACGAGAAACCGTTGCAGGATCAGATTTTTCTTCATAGAAAACGCAGTCAAAAGGAGAAAACTTGAATCTTTTTGGTCTGAATGTTTTTGGCAGCGTCTCTAAATAATCACATGAAAAAACATCACATTTTCTCATAAAGCCTGTTTTCCAGCTTCTGTTTCCTTTCTTCTTCTCTACCTGCACTTGTTCTTTACCTTTAATTGCTCAGAGCCCCATGCAGAGATCCCCCCCGCCCCGAACCCCCCGCTGACCCAGGATCAAATTCTACCAAGGTCTTTTTCTCCTCCGGCTCCCCTCTCAGAACCGCCTCTGGGCCTGTAAAGATAAAATTCTTGCGGGGAGCCAGCCTCTCGCTCWCGCCTGCAAGAAAAGGAGGATAAGCGTTCGCTAACTGCTCGCTAACCCCGGGTGGTTCCCTGAAAAAGCCTCTTAGTGTGTGAGGGATTGATTAGGACAATAAGTTACATGCCGCTGCAYGGAGGTGAACGGGCTGCGGGGGGATTTAGGCTTCAAATCAGCTGTGAAACAAACAACGGAGGAAGAGAGCCTGCGTGCTGCAGGGGCTGCTGGGATTGGCTGGATTTACGACACGCATGCACGGCAATAAATGTGCGGAAGAATGAATTTTTTCCCGTGAATGTATATGCATGATGGATGGCGCGTGTGTGCGTGCATAAATCTGATTTTACCGTCAGCRCATACGCAACCAACTCAGTGGCTGAAGCACGGCTTACGCCTCRAGGGGACAATAACTTTCTCCTTTGCATGTAATTCAAACAGTCAAAGCAAATATACAAACACAAATATGAGCTTTAGACCCGTGGTGTTCAATTAAAATTCAGTCAGGTCCGCCTGGAGAAAGTTTTCTGTAGCAAAAGGTCCAAAATAAACCGATTTAAATTCTCTTTTAGTGACAGCCATGCTGGGTTTCTGCACTCATAATATTGTCTTTCCAGACTTAAATCTCTGCAGGCTCACAGCAGAGACAGAAATGCAGGAATGGCCTTAAATGCTAAAAAAAAAAAAAAGCTGCGTCACGTAAAATGATTTAGTTTCAATGCAGGAAAGCTGTGCTGCTTTAAATGAATCACTGAATGTAAAAACCTTYAAGTGCCTGAATGTGCATTTACTTTACAAAACATCAAACATTTTCATCTTTAAAAAAGTTGACATAATGCTCAATTTTACCAATTTTATCATATAATTGGCATCATTTCTTTTGAATTTGGCTCAGCTGAAGTGAAACAGGAAGTGACATCAAAGGGGAATTCTAAGAAAAAAGATCTTTTTTTTATTGAAACAATATTTGACTCTTAATCTGTGATAGTGACTCAAAATAATCTAAGCAGTTTCTTCTTTACAGTGTGTCGTTAGTCATAATAGCAACGCTTTGTTTACATGCCAACATTCCCCTTTGACATCACTTCCTGTTTCTTCACATGTAAATATCCCAACAACCGTTCAGTTCAGAGACGTGAAGTTTGTTTTACAAGGTTTTTTAAAGTGTTAATCTTTCCAAAGCTCCATTCAAATTTATTACAAAAATCTGATGTCATGGGCACTTTAAAATAAATGACTGTAAATAATAGGGCTGCAACGATACAGAAAATTCACGATTCAGTTCGGTTCAACACTTTAGTCTCACAGTTCGATATTTTTTCGATACAAAAAAGAGAAATGTCCATGCCCCTTTTAACTTGTAATTTACTTAAATTAATTATGAACATTTATTTAACCTCAAACGTCCAGTTTTTAAATTAAATGTTGCTGAAACAGCAAGTTTCTCAGTGGATCTGCACTCAAAAGTGCAGCCTAGGTGGAGTAGTCGAACACAGATCCTCTGATCCTTCAACACAGAGCGTCTTCATAAGACAAGCTGATAAAATAAATGTTAAAAACCTGTATTGTTCCATACAAGTGTGTATTGAACCTAAAGCACTGTTAGATACGGGTACATGTATTGTTGCACCCCTAGTAAATAAGTGATAGTGCGCAGCTTATATATATTACATAAGTACAGTACATATAAAACTTTTTGGAAGGAGTTGACATCTAACAATCCACAAACTAAAATATCCTAATAATCACTAATTGACTCTGTCAGTGTCTTTTATATTAGATAAATATTCACTCTCTTGTCAGATGTTTTCTGCTAAACAAACAAAAGCACCGACCATAAATTCATGAATAAAATTGCTCAAAAACACGTTTGTTTTTTTGTAAATTCAAGTTTTGCTCTTCCATCAGGACTCCTCAGGAGAAAAACGATTTCTTGTCCAACAGATTCTTTGTCTCCTCTTCCAAAACCAAATAAATTCATGTTTTTAAACTTTAATAACCCAAGAGTCATGTCCTCCAATAACAACAGTGACTGATGGAGGCAGCCATGCTCATCATGAACTCTGCTTATTTTTTCCCGGTTAAGCACATGCGCGTGGTGTCGTTGGGGGGAATTGGTGTCAATGCACCTCAATAAACCTTATCTATTCAATCCTTTCCATTATAACCCCGACGATCCCACAATTTGCCACTTATCCCCGCCCGCCGCAGCCCGGTGCCACCTCGGCTCGGCGTAATGGAAAGTCGAAGAGGGGAGGCGGTTTAAATGAACGGCCACTCCGCCTGCCTCCCGATGCTCCGGAGAGATGAATCACACCTAATTGACATTTAGAGGCTTGTGGCATTCGCCTGTTTGTGTGGCGCTYCCCCCACGTCGACGGCGTCGCAGTGTAAACACGAGGAATATGCTGATGGGGCGCTCACTCATCCACATCAACATCCAAATCACATCCTAATGGAAGCCAATGAAGCACAGCTGGTTTGTTGTTGCAGCTTTTTTTTCTCCTCCTCCTGATGTCAGTTATGTCAGCTTTTATCTGGATGATTGCCAGCAGCTGTCAAATGACTGAAAAACGGGACAAATTTATGCAACCGGAGAGACGAAGTTGGAGCGTGGACTAATTATGGGTCTTTTTCAAACAGAACAAACAGGTTTTGTTATCTGTGCAACACGTTTTCATTCATGAGTTAAAAATCTTTGATGCACGGTTCAACAAATGCTTTTTTTTTTATCTCTGTGATATTTTTGGAATTGTGTTTTGGCATTTACCCACAATGCAACACTCCTGCTCTGCCAAGCCTCCGCAGAGTCATAATGAGAGTCTCTGTTATGTCCTCAGGCTATCAGGGTTTCATGAATCTGTTGCAAACTCTCCAACATGATCACACTCCCACCTCCGTGCTTCAAAGTGTAATTCGGAATTAACTTTTCGATTCCTGATCTGCTTCGTGCCAAAACACGCTGCTTCTCACCTGAGGCAAACGTTTGTTTTGGATCTTTTACACCAATCTTTGAAATGTTCTTCAGCAAAGTTTCATTTTGCAGAGCGGGTCGGGGTTTTTACTAAATATAACTCATTTTTTGTGCCTTTTTGCTTCCATAGTCTGCAGCAATGTTCTCAACTTTTTATATGCAACTTGAAACAGGACTCACCAAAAAAAAGGAAGCTAATTTTAGTTTCAGTACTCTGAAATTGGTTCTTTTTTCTTTTCAAATCCTGCGTGTCCATCCAGGAGTGAAGCACCTGAGCTGAACAGAACCTGCAGCCGCTGGAGGTGAAAATAATTCGGCTCCATCATCTCCGTGTTCAGCAGYGTTTATCGGTCAGCTCTAACTGCAGGCCCGACCCTGACCCGACTTCTCCAGTCAGGAAAAATCTGCCCAAAGTGTCGGCCAATCACGTTTAAACACAGCTCCGGCCTGTTGATGGRAAAACTGTTCTTAGACGGAACGGAGAACATTTCACTCTGAAACAATCTGAGTCCATCGGTTTAGAGGAGAAATGGATTTTTAGATCAAATCTGAGAAAAATAAATGTGAAGATGCAGAGTAAATGCTTAACGCTGAAAGATTCTTGCTGAAGAAGCTGAAAACGTTTTAATAAAAAAAAACTCGAGTTAAATTTGAACAAAGTTTTGCTGAAAGTAGGAAAAAAAGTGGAAAATCTGTAGAAAAATAGCTGAAATGTGTCAAAAGAACCAAACTGAGCAGAAATGTAGCTAAAAACACAACTTAAAAAGCCACAACAATTTCAACTAAACATGAATTTACAAACAAAATAKTCAAAGAATAAAATGATCAACATGACCGTTGATTTTCTGATTAATGAAAAGCATTTTTGCTGAATTAGGAAAATGTTGAATCTATAACAAAAAATGTGAATTTTTCTGAAAAAAGCTCAAAATAGCAGAACAAAACCTAAGGAGCATGTTTGATGAATCAAACTGAAAATAAGCTAAAAATACCATCAAGATATGAATTTATTTGAAAAAAAAAAAGCTTAAATTAGCAGAAAGAAACCTAAAGAGCTTACTGAATCAAACTGAAAAAAGCTGAAAAGACCACCAAGACAAGAATTTGGCTCAATTTAGTTACAGAACAGTTAGAGAACCTGAAAAGACAGGGGGGGAAATGAAAGTAAAGGAAGCAGAACAAGCTTAAATTAAAAGTAAGATGTATAAAGAAACACATCAAAGCTCATACAAGCTGAAAAAAGCAGCTGAAATTAGGCTCTGGGGCGTTTAAAAGGTTTTATGTTGAAAACAGCTCTGTTCATTTTCAATCAGAAAAAACATGGCAGAAAAAACTAAATATCTCAAAAAGTACAAATTGTTGAAATGCCAAAAAAACACAGGTAGAAGGYCATGAAGGAGAACAATGTTTCCATATGTAAAGTGTTAAAATAGAACAGGTTATGTGCTGAAAAACATATGGAAGAAAATAAATCTCATTTGTGTGAAAGCTTTATAAATATTCACACAATAAATATGAACCAGCTTCTGAAGACCAACTTAATGATATTTAAAGATTAAAGCTGTTTTCCACCTTCATTCATTACATTTCATCTTAAATAAAGCAGCTATAAAAAGCTTCACTGTTTCTCACAAACCGTTCATAAGGATGTGACATTAACAACATTCAGACATAATTAAAAACAGATAACTCTTCAGAGGAGAGGAAGAGTCGAGTGATTGTCTCATCTACCCCACACTGCACAGCTGAATTACCCAGAATTGGCATTTGACAGCTCATAATCAGCAGGTTTTTTTGTTTTTTTGCTCGGGCTTTTCAGGAACAGACCACTGATCAACAAAGAGGTGGGGGAGGAGATTAACTGTCGCAAAGATGGCTTTTATTAAAAAACAATAAACAATTGGCTGCATCTGTTTGTGTCAGAGAGGTATTTTTAACACAAAAATACAAACGCCTCAAATTAATCCCATGGTTTAAATCATTACATGAAAGATTACATCCATTACATTCAAGATTCATTCATTCAATTTTGTGCAACAATACGGAAGACGATTAGGGCCACTGAAAAAATAAAAGGAAGTCTGACTTTAATCTCAGAATTCTGACTTTAATCTCAGAATTCTGACTTTAATCTCAGAATTGAAAAAAGTCAGAATTCTGAGAAAAACGTCAGAATTCTGAGATTAAAGTCAGAATTCTGAGATTAAAGTCAGAATTCCTTGTTTTTTATTTTTCATTGGTCCTAATCCTCTTCCGTAGG
>NW_013952481.1:1168523-1171420 GCF_001266775.1 Austrofundulus limnaeus
CCTACGGAAGAGGATTAGGACCAATGAAAAATAAAAAACAAGGAATTCTGACTTTAATCTCAGAATTCTGACTTTAATCTCAGAATTCTGACTTTAATCTCAGAATTCTCAGATAAAAGTCAAAAATCCTTTTTTTATTTTTCCAGTGGCCCTAATCGTCTTCCGTACAACAAGAATTCATCCTGTTAAAAAAAATAGAAATCAGAATTTTTTGCTTTGAAGTTTAAATGTGAAGTAAAAATTTCATTTACTTTAAATAAACTAAAATAAAATATTACGTTTTCACTAAACCTTGAAGGGATAGTTCAGATATTTTGAGGTGGACTAAAGATCAGAGGTTTAACCTGCACCATCAGGCACAAAGATTCGTATTCATGTTGAGTTTTTCAACTTTAAAAAGATCAGATGGTGAAACAAGACGTTTCCTGACATCTTGTTTTTAAACTCCTSAGGTCTGACTCGACTGCGCATCATTTGCTGCTCATCTGCAGCTTCCACATCATGTGAAACAGAATTTAAAAAAGCAAATTAAAAGCGTCCGTCCCGACGGGGAGTGGACTCTGCAAACATTGATAAATGATCCATGTGACTTCAAAATGACCTTGTTTTTTTTTAATCAAAGAAATGAGATTTCTGCTGAAATTATCTGACAGAACGACAGAAAAGTCCGGAGAGGTGATGAGTTTCAGTCTTTCATGAGGAAAACTGATCGATTGGAAGAAATTAGAAATGAAATCTGACGTCTGTAATTCAGCCTAAAGTTGAAATGAYGCAGGGATCAACAGCAGAGCAGGAAGTCTGATAAGTTGCTTCACAATTACAGGAAAAAACTTTTAATTTCAGAGTTCCATTAACGGCAGCTGGCAGCTCAGATAATTGGCATGTTTACCCTGTGGGTGGCTTTTTCTGTGTTACCACCACGTCAGCTGACAACCTATTAAATCTCAACCATGTTCGTTTTTTGTTTTTTTTTAGTTTTTAAATTGGAAATAAAATGCAGCCACGTCCTCTGTGGGCTGGARAAACTGATCCTGGTACTTTAAAAAATCCTCTGGAATCATTTGCAAAATCCACGAGAAACCTGCCGGTGTCTTGTTCTGAAAAATTCACTTTTTTTCCCTCCCCCACAGAAGACGCCTGCAAACACTGAGGTTCAGACGAATCAGTAAATCTGTTTGACACAAAATAATCTTTGATCAAGTTTTTGATGATACAAAAAAGCAGAAAGGCTGAATAAAAGCTGCTACGTTTATCTTTAAAATGATATAAGATTCATAATATTCAACACAAARGCTCTTCTTAGGAGTCGGTGGAAGACGTGCGGTTTCGTGAAATGGGTAAAATTACAGCACATCAGCGTAAAAACGCTTCTTAAGAGCCGTCATTTCTGCAAATAGCTGGTATTTTCTGTGTTCGGTGCTTTAAAGCAGAGTCGAGAACGGCCTTCAAGAAAAGGTTTGTCCAAACTGAAGAGGCTTTTAATGTGAAAGGTATGTGGATGAGTCAGAAATAAAGTTTAAAGCCAACAGGACTGTCGCTCTCACCTTAAAYGACCCTGAGAGGTGGGGCGAAGGTGCAATATGAAGGTCAAAATCAAAACTACTGTCCTTGTAGCAGGAGGCTATCTCTATTCCTAAAATTCAAATCAAATTCAAAAATACTTTATTGATCTCAGAGGGAAATTAGATGTAACTCATTTAACTAAAGAGTTATTAGATGCTGATGGCTGTGGGCAGGAAAGGTCTTCTGTAGCAGATCTGAAGAAGCCTGACTGAAGACGCTCTGTTTTTMTGACAGTCTGTTGAAGACGATGGTCAGGGTTGTCCACAATGTTCTTGATTTGATGTAAAATCCTTCTTTGCACCATCATCTCCAGAGGTTCCACAGTCGTCCCCAGAACAGAACCAGCCTTCTTTACCAGGTTGTTGAGCCTCTTTAGGTCCCTGGTTCTGATGCTGCYGCCCCAACAGATGAYGGCAGGAGAGATGATGCTCTCAACAACAGATTATAGAAGATCTAAGCCAGTTATTGATCTGATTAATGTGCTAACTCTAGATTATCCATGCTAATCACTAGCCTCTCTGATGCTAACACCAGCTTATCCATGCTAATCACTAGCCTCTCTGATGCTAACACAAATGAATAGTCTCCTTCTCATTTGCCAGCTTCGGCCTCTCAGAATAGAATAGAATAGAATAGAAACAGCCTTTATTGTCCCGCGTGGGGATATTCAGGAGTAGCAGATTCATCCATCAATCCACAGAAACAGTATATTGCTATGTGACATTATCAACTGTAGCAATAATAATAAAATTAAAGATAGTAACAATAAAAGATAATCATAGATCAAAATTACTAATAATAATTACTGTACTGGACTATCAGTTGAAATTAGATAAAAATTTAAATAAAAACAAGATACTGTGCAGAAAAAGATGAAATTACAGGAAAAAACAGTGATGACAGACTCATGATCTGAGGGTGTGTGTGCAAAATGATTCAAACTTAGTCATTAAGTCRGTGATCYAGTACAGGAAAMATTRTGTACAAYTGTCACTGGTTATTATTTTTATAATGATTGAGAGGTAGAGTTGTTTGATGTGCAAACACAAACACGCTTATCAAGATTGTGAGGAGCAGTGATGGTTGTAGAGCAGGGGTCTCCAACCTTTTTTTCCTTAAGAGCTACTTTCACAAAATGAAATTGTCCAAGAGCTACTTTTTGCAAAATTTCATTTTAGACAAAAACCATTGGAAAAAGCTTGTTTTGCACCAAAAACATTGTCTTCAATTAACTGAATTGACATGAATGAGCTTTTTGTGATTATCTATTCATATTATATTGTATTTCACACTAATAACTTAGGGTTTAACTGCAATATATTTGTGCACAAATA
>NW_013952481.1:1171760-1173429 GCF_001266775.1 Austrofundulus limnaeus
CTGCACCAGACAGGTGTCTCTGCACCAGACAGGTGTCTCTGCACCAGACAGGTGTCTCTGCACCACAGACAGGTGTCTCTGCACCAGACAGGTTTCTCTGCACCACAGACAGGTTTCTCTGACCCACATCCACATTATTACAAATAACTTCATTTCTGGACATTTATGGTTTGATTTCTTTGTATGTATGGATCACTTGGGTTGTTACCAACATCTGGTGAAAATTTCATGTCATTAGCACCTCTAGTAATATATTTACTGAGAAAAATGGTGACATGTTCAATACTTATTTTACCTGCTGTATACTACAGCGGGAGGGGTTTCCCAGGAGTTTAGCACAAGGGTCTATGAAAGGTGTGTGTGAGAACRAGTGCTGAACAACCTTGTGACCGTGTGTCATCTGCCGATTGGCCACACTGAACCCTCAACTGTTTGATTGACAACCAAGGGGAAGTGCCATTTAAGGATTGATTGGAATTAAATGAAAGTTTGTTTGGCCAGTGACAAATTTAATTTTGCTTCTTCATATTTTTCATAAGCTCTGAAGACCTACTTTAAATGAGCTCAGGAGCTACCAGTAGCTCATGAATTGCTGGTTGGAGACCCCTGTTGTAGAGTCTAACAGCTGATGGGAGGAAGGATCTGTGGTAACGTTATTTTGTGCATTTAGGATGCAGCAGTCTGCAGATCAGCCACAGCAGTGCTGGCCTATCAATAACCAGATCAGCTATTGTAGGAACAGCTATAGCTTCCTGCTACAAGGACATAGCAACAAGTAGTAGCAWAATAGTCTTAATTTTGGCCCTCATGCTGTGCCATAAAGGTGCAGAGTAAAACTGCTGCATCACATTCCTSAATAAGTCATCCTTGTGTCTGCCGCTTCTGAAAAACAGCTGACGTTTGTTTACGTTTCACTAACGGGGTTCTGAGCTGAACAGGTTCTGACACGAGGCAGAGCGGGTCGTCTCTTCCGGTCATAATTCAAGGACCGTGTCAGGGAAATCTCATCAACATGCACTTCCTCACAAGCAGGTGGGATTCATCATCCTGCAGAGGGGGGAGAGGTGCAGGACGCTTAAAGGAGCAAAGCTGCCAAAATATTACAACAAAACTCGACTCTCTCAGTTTTCCCTGTTCGGTCTCATCATCACGACACGCGTGTTAAAAACAGGACGATTCCATCATGTTTTCTTAATGTTGGAGCATTAAAGCGGAGAGCAGAAATCCTCTGATGGTTTTGGGTCTGGGGGTCTTTCTCAAAAAGCAGAATTCCTGAGTTAACTGCACATCTTTGATGAGCGAAACCCAGAACATCCTTCAAAGCCAGAACACAGTTTGAAGTAAAAAAATAAAAAATAAAATAAAAACAGGACGAGGTTTGAAACAGAGTCCAAGTAACTTTGAAACTTTCCCTTCCTCCTGCCTCGGCATCAGATCCAAGCGTGCCCTGAGGCGAAGAACCYGAGCTTCAAATCCTCGTCTCTGTTCAGAGTTTTATTTTTGTCTGTTGATGTTTTGGATGATTCTAAACAGAAAGTCATCAGGTTCAGTTAAAAGTTCCACCTGTTTCCCCCTCAGCTGTTCCTCCAGCAGGAAGCAGTCGGGGCTAATGCTAAAGCTAACAGGCTAAGCTGAGGTTCTTCTTCCATGAAGCAGCTCTGTTGTCCTC
>NW_013952481.1:1174811-1176265 GCF_001266775.1 Austrofundulus limnaeus
GCCTACAGTATTTTTACAGTCTTTATTTTACAGTTAAAATATATGTTTATTAAATAAAGTCTAATGTTACAACTAATCATGGATCCCTTTAAAGACACGGACGCTCCTTCATTGTTCAACCCTGTCTTTGCTTTGCAGGCTCACAGCTTCTGCACGGAATAACAAATAAAAGTTCTGCACTTTAAAAATGCAGGACAAGAGAGAAAACTCAAATATTCAGGAGAAAACAAATAAAAAGTTTGCTGCAGCAGAACTCAAAGCTGTGACTGAAGCTGCAGTAAACGCTGCACCTCTGCCAGGATTTCACAAAACAAAGAATCCCTCGCTCCGCTTTTGTTCTCTCTCTTCACCCGTGTGTTTTTTTCTCTGCAGCTCCGCGGCTCACCTCAAAGATCTGACGTGCTCCCGCCGCTCGATACGCTCAGACTGCTTCAGAGATCAAACGCAGTCAGGATTTCATCAAAAGGAATCATTAACAGAAAAGAAGAGGAGATGTAAAGATACAGAGTTTCTGAACAAATTAGATGGTTATCCAATAATGTTGCGGAGGACAAAGTGGGATCAAGAGTGTAAAAAAACACGAGAAAATGTATTCTGTTCATCAAACTCTACAGCAGAGACGTCACTGAAGTCTTGTTCCTTTCAACTTTTAGACCACCGCTCTGTCCTCGGTGGGTTTCTGACCTGATGAGACGTGACGCAGGAAAAACACAACGGTTGTTGACACTGAAGGGACCCGACACTGAGGGCCACGAGTCAAACTACAGCTGGAGCTGCTGGGTCAAAACAAAGATGGCCGCTCYGCACGCAGAGTGAACATCGAGCGGAAACACAGCCGTCGTCTCMGAGCTGAAAATACTAAACCTGTTCTGGGATCAAGATCTGAAACCTGGTTGAGACCAGGTCCTCCGGACTGCAGGACTGGAACTCTCAAACTTGTTATCAACAGCTTTTAAAGCCTGCTTCTCTGATGGTATGGGGGTGCATTTGTGCCTGTGGTATTGGCAGTTATCAAGAAGAGGTCCATTAGTGCAGAAGTTTTAGAACATCTGGTCCCATCCAGAACCAGAACCCTCCATCAGACCAGAATGAGTTGACATTCACTGGTAGACCTCCAGAACTTGACCCTCTTAAACCTCCAGAATTGGTCTCCCCAAAACCTCCAGAAGTGGACCCTCTTAAACCTCCAGAACTTGTCTCAGTTCCTCTAAACCCTGCAAACCTGGTCTCAGTTCCTCTAAACCCTGCAGACCTGGTCTCAGTTCCTCTAAACCCTGCAGACCTGGTCTCAGTTCCTCTAAACCCTGCAGACCTGGTCTCAGTTCCTCTGAACCCTACAGACCTGGTCTCAGTTCCTATAAACCCTGCAGACTTGGTCTCAGTTCCTCTGAACCCTGCAGACCTGGTCTCAGTTCCTATAAACCCTGCAGACCTGGTCTCAGTTCCTATAAACC
>NW_013952481.1:1176725-1178592 GCF_001266775.1 Austrofundulus limnaeus
CTGGTCTCAGTTCCTCTGAACCCAGCAGACCTGGTCTCAGTTCCTCTAAACCCTGCAGACCTGGTCTCAGTTCCTCTAAACCCTGCAGACCTGGTCTCAGTTCCTCTAAACCCTGCAGACCTGGTCTCAGTTCTTGGTCTCCGTCTATCTTTGATAAAAACTCCTGTTTTATTTTTTCCAGTTTGTTATAGTTTTAAGGAAATTGTCTGAATCCATCAAAGCTCTCTGAGATTAATCAGAGAGAAAAAGTGGACTCAGGAACAGGAGGAGGTCCAGATGATGGAAACTAAAGTCCAAACAAATCGGCCTCAAACTGAAGGTGTGAGCCATGACTCGGGTCCGGGTGAGGCTCAGACAGACGAGCGGTTTCTAACAATCGGGGAGGATTTGGCTCRTTTCATTTCAAAGCGACACGGGTCCATTTTAACAAGAACACYCAGTAAAAACACTAAGAAGAGAGCGATGTGGCCAGCCAAGCACTGAGCTCTAATTACTGACAGTTTCTGCCAGAATGAAGCAAGAGGCAAACAAGCAGATTAGAAAGCTGAACACAAATTAATAAAAGGAAGATCAGGTGATGAATGCCAAAGAGAAATTAGGTTTGGGGGGAGGGTGGACCCGAAGCGTCACAAACAAGCAGAAACATGGAGATAACATTCTGACAAATAACTGCAACAAGCTGAAATAATGAGAATATTTTAGTCTTTGGGAGTTTGTTTAARTAAACTGATGAAGGTTTAAAAATGCAAAAATGATCAGTTATTTCTCCTGCGTTTGGTTTAAAGATGTGTTTCTGTGATTTTAGCTGCTGCCATGGAAAGTGAGTGACACCTCGCTGCAGCAAACAGTAAGGGATGGGGTCGGGTCTGATGTGTCAGACACATACCATATTTGGAAGTAGCGTTAAAYGACCTCATATTAATCCCACAAATTTAAAATGTCAGGTTAATCCTTGATTCATTTCTATCCATCCCGCTGACCTCAAACCCTAAAAGACAACCCCAGAGGTTTAATGTCTCAGGTTAACCTGGCACAGGAAATGGCGCCCCCTTCAGTTCTGGAGTGCAATGACGCTACTTCCAAATATGGAATGGGTCTGACACATCGGACCCGACCCCGCCCCTTACTGTTTGCTGCAGCGAGGTGTACTTGTGAAAAGTGGCTGATSGTGTTGATCAGTTAAACCTGATTAAAGATGGCCGCCGCAGCTCCACCTTCACGAGGACCGACGTGACTAAACCTCAGCAGTGTGTAGCTGAGATTCATCAACACAAACTCTAACAAGGTTTTCTTTTATACATGAAACAAATGTTAAAAATACTTTTTACACCCTTTTAACAGAGGAGGCGGGTGCAGACAGCATGATGAAAGAATGTGAGGACACATATTTGCTACATCATGGGGACCATGTTTCAGACAAACACAGCTTATCTGTCAGCCCTGAAATTCCTTAAAAGCCTTTTGACATTTTTTTAAATTTTTTGTAAGGGTGTCAAACTAAAGGTAAGAACAGGAGGATGTCGTCTGACACCCTAGTTTTCAAAATAAAAGCCCCCAGTAGTGTATGAAAACGTTTAAAGGGACACAAAGCTCCTTATGGGGACCAAAGCTTGGTCCACATGGATACAGATTCTGATTTTGTGTGGGGTAGTCAGGTTTAGGGTAAAGGTCTATAAATGCAAAGTCCCCACTAAGATAGAAAAACCAACATGAGTGTGTGTATATTCTCTCATCAATGAAAGCTACTGCAAGTTTTTAACCTCTGGTGTGAGGACTATTCACACAATGAGGACATTCGGAGCAGTCTTTCCGTGTGTGTGTGTGTGTGTGTGTGTGTGTGTGTGTGTGTGTGTGTGTGTGTGTGTGT
>NW_013952481.1:1178695-1183279 GCF_001266775.1 Austrofundulus limnaeus
GTTTCTCTCTCCCCTGACTTCATTTCACATCTTTCATTTCCTTCCTCCTCTGGAATGCAGATTTCTGTCTCWCCTCCTGGAACACAGAGGCAAACAGGCTCCGCCCCCAGGGTGTCCAARCATCCCTGAATCTGGACTAAAAACCATCAAAGACCAGGAAGCCATAAAACATTTCAAAAGCTGAAGTTTTCTATAAAGATGTTTTAGAGCCCAGCAGAGTTGCTCCTCCAGGTGAGTCTGCCTCACCTGGCCTTGATAACTATTTATTTTGCAGAAGAGTCAGACGCTCCAGACCGAATTAACCAGCTTCTTCTGGTCTCGTGCAGCAGCTTCCTGAGCCCCGCTCCATAATCTTGCCTGGAAGTAAACTCTAAAGTTGTAAAGTCAAATCAATTATCTGTAAAATGAAGCTGCTGTTTGACACAGAAACACAATAAGGATCAAATAAATCACTCCTCCGCTGCCTCTGCTTCCGTCCCGACACAGAATCCATCATTTTCTCTGCAGTTACTGCTCACTCCGCTCCTCGACTTGGACAAGTCTCCGTGCCTCTTATTATCCATCTGCTGGCCTCTTGACTCCCACAATATGTCACCATTTTCTGCTCCCAGTCTGACAGTGTTATCAGCCTCGGGGCAGACAAGCTAAACTGCTGTGGTGGGTGGCACAGCTACTGTCCTATTTCTGTTTTCTCTGCAAATCTGACGCCACAGACAGAAAATAATCGCTGAGTAATAGAAAAATATAATCAATTGATTCTTGTTTTCCTGTTTGTTTTTTTATTTCCACATACTTCCTGTCCCTCTGGCTCAGACCTCTGATGCTTTCAGTTTTACTCAACAACTAAACTTAAACACAGGTCAAACCAAACCTGAAAAGTATTTTAGATCACAGATAACAAGCGTTTTAATCTCTTTTAGAGGGAAAATTGAAATAATAAAACTATATCCTGGTGCAATGCATGCTGGGTAATAACTGCCATGTTTTTAATTCTAAGCCATTTTAGAATKTTTTACATTTTCAAACTTTAATTCCACTTTTTTCTGCATAAAAGTAGYTTTTTGATGCGGTGCAGGTGGAAGGATTTTCGCTAACACTCGTTTTTCTTTTGGACATTTGTTATGATGCGTAACCAYGCGTAAAGTGGTGGTTTGTTACAACCAGGAGCAGCTGATTCACATCTCAATTAACAGCTCAATACTATCTCAACTACAACCTTGAACCCCAGATGAGATGTAGAACAGGAGCAAAAAGGAGAGAAGAGGAGGAGGTTCAAAYCATCTCTTCCATCAATCATGATGGRCAATGTGAGATCACTGGRGAACAAGTTGGACGAACTCTAAGCTCCAACAAGAACCCAGCCGGAGTATCAGGAATGCAGTTTTGTTTCACTGTGACACGGCTGCCCTGACTCCAGTGTCTCCCTGCCAAGCTTTCTGACCAAACGATGGATGAACCCTGAGCATCCTCTTCATCACACTGTCACTACAACAGGGTGTTCAGTCCCGCTGTTAGACGGACCACAGTAGATTCTTTGTGCCCACAGCCATCAGTATTTATAACAACTCTAAAGAAACCAGGATAATATGTGTTACATCATCATTTAATTTACTTTTGGGATTTATAATTATTGAAATGAGTTGATAATATGGAGAGCTGTTTTATTCAAAATACAATAAATAAATAATGAAATAAGTAAATAAATAATGTAATTAATAAAGTATTAATAAATATTCCATCAAATACGTAAATGTCCACATGGAAAAAATAATATATTATAGGCCTAATACATTTTTAGCATGTCTTTTATTTATTTATTTAATTTATTTATTTATTGTAGTTTTATTTTGTGACACTTATTTTGTAAAGGTACTTTACATATTTCAGGGACTTCTATTTTGAACTCCCTTTTTATTTCATGCCCTTTTACTATTTCAGGTTGTTTTACCATTTAATGGCATTTAAATTCATTGTCCAATATGCAAATGAGGGGGTGGAGTTCTCGCTGAGGTTTGGGATTCAGGAACGTCAATGCCCAATTTTATTAATTTTTTAAACCTGTTATAATAGCTTTGAGTGTAGAGTTTGTTTTTTCTTTACAAATTCTTGTTCAGTTTTTATTTAAATTTTTTTAATTCTCTGCTTTTGCCTGTAAACTGAAACCATGAACTGGTTCCACTCAAGTGAGTTGAGTAAATGTAAAGCAACCTTACGTTTATTCTTAAAGAAAAAGAAAATGTTTTACCTTTACTTAATTCAGTTGGGTGGAAATTGTTGACATAACTTCGTTAAGTAAATCCAATAATCTGTTTTTTTGAGTGTTGAGCCTGCATGTGAAAGTGAGTATTAATTATATGAAGGAGGAAGTGATGTATTTCATTTAATTCTTCGTGGCAAAGAAAATAACAGACATTATTTTAGCAGGAGGTCATTTAGTTATTTAGTTACCAGTTAATAAAGTTAATGCAAACCCTAAACCACTCAGTAAAATACAAGTTTTGCTGTTAGGGGGTTGGCAGATTAGTGTGACCTTGTTACTTCTTCTGCAGAGTCATTCAGCGTTCATGCTGCAGACCKATTTCCTCCAGCTGGAGGTGAATCCCTGCAGGTTAGACATCTGAGGTGGAAACTTGTGGCTTCCAATAATCAGACCTGTTTGATCCAAACAGAGTCAATAGATTTTTAAATATGTTCTTCTTCTACAGAAGTGCTGCGTCTCACTTTCCCTCAGGCTCCTCGACTTGTTCTCTTCCCTTCTTATTTTATTGCCCAGATAATCTCGCTCCCCGTTTCTTCTGTTGTCTCTGCTGCTCCCTCGCTCGCCCACGTTTTGTCAAGGTCAGCCTCCTGCTCCGCTCCTCTCTCAGATGCTCTTTGTCCCGCCGCCGCTCCATTTCTCCCCCTCTCCTTCTCCTTTCATCTCCATCATTTTGGATGTTCCTCCTTCATCTGCTGCCCCTCACGCCACTTTTCCCAGGCTTTCATCTGCTCCTAGCCCGGAGTCGACCATCCTCAGACGCAGCGGCCCGCTGCAGAGCTCCTCAAAGCTCCGCTCTTTAGAATATCTCCTCTGACTTCCTCTGAAGTTTCTGTGAAGAGCAATCACCCACATGCTCTCATTTCACTGAAAGATGCTACAATCCTGGCCGGCTGATTGAAGAAAGTCTGGCTTTAAAGAGCCCGAGGGAGGCGGCGTGTGTCGGACACGTAAATTCCTTTAAATGTGCTGCTTATTGCTGCAGTTTGGAGCAAACATTTCTGAAAACAGCTGCAATCCAACTGATTTTTTCTAAAGATCACAAGGTAAACCAGACAAATCTATTTTTTTTATTAAAAATCTGCTCTATGCCTCATGTGAATCACTAAATACATAAAATAAAGAAAAATAACCAATTTTGTTTTTCTATTAAAGGTTTCAGACAGAGAATCCTTGAATTTGAAAATAAATATGTTCTTGATAAACAGCTTACAGGAGAGGAGGCAGGGTGAAACAACTCTTTAAATYTCTGATTTACATTATCCTTAAAGGCAAATCTTAAGTGGGGTTTTTGCACTTTTGAGAAGTCAGTWTCTTACCTGCAGCAGATAGTCCTTTTTCTTAGTTAAATGTGAGTTAAATTTAACATTATAAAGTTTACATTTATTCATTACACCATTTGTTTTTTCTGATTTAATGAAATAGTTGCAGATCTGTACTTATGCACAAAATATGCACAAAAACATATTTCCAATAAGTTTTCATCTGACTACAGATGAATAGGGAAATATCCAGCTGCCATTGTAAGCTTGGGAACTTAAAGAGCATTACATCAGGGGCACAYATCTCATAATAAATCCATATTTTATGGTTAAACTCTTTTATTAGTGAGCTAAAAGCTGAAGCAGACCCTGTGCTCATGTCATTAATTAAAGCTGCAGGAAGGAACACGAAGGTTTTCTTTGATTTCATCATTGATGGAGGCAGGAGGGAACACACAGTCCTTCATCATTATTCAGGTTCCAATTTTACAAAGAGTTCCATGGAAAAGTTGGTGCTTTAATCTGTAATCTGTAGCAGGAGAGACTGCTGSAAGTAAAGTTTGGCCAACGGGATGYAGAATAAAGCTCTATCGTACATTAACACATGGATCAGTTTTATAGTGGGAACGATTAGAAAACATTCATATTGAGATGATTATTTTTTTCTGTATGTTTTTTTGGCTGGTATTTCATTCCATGTTTTTTGTATTAATTCAACAATTTATATGAAAATGTTCAGCTCCTTTAGGAAATTCCAGCTAAAACTTTTAGTACTTCAGTTATTTATACTTTTTGAGATATTCAGCTTTTTCTACCATTTTTGTTCTCATAAAAAAACTAACAGAGCTGTCTTCAAAATCCTTAAAATCCTAAACTTTTCCTGCACTTTTTTATCATTTCTTCTGGTTCTGCTTGTTGTTATTGTTTTGTGCTAATTTTAGCTTCGTTCAGCTTTTTTTGCTAATATTAGCTTTTTTCTGCTTTTTCATCTACTGTAACTTCCTGCTTTTTGTGCTTCCATCAGCTTCTCTTTGTTTCCTTTGGCTGTTTTTTTTTTTTTTTTTT
>NW_013952481.1:1183933-1185751 GCF_001266775.1 Austrofundulus limnaeus
GCTTTCTTCAGCTTATTTTTGTTAATAGTAAGTTTTTCTTTTTCCACTTCTGCATCTTCTGCTCTTTTTTGTGCTTTCGCAGCTTCTTTTTTTTTGTCAATTTAAGATATTTTTTGCTTCTTTTGGTTGTTTTTTTGCAATTTAAGCTACTTTTCAGCTAAATTTACATTTTTGTGATAATTTAGCTACAAACATTATCTTTCRGCTCGTTGTTGCTACAGTCAAATTCTGCTATTTTTCTGCTTTTTTAATTTTTTTATTTTGCAATTTTTCATCTTTTGTTCTGGTTCAGCTTTTTGTTTTACTTCTTTGAGCTAATTTTGGTTTCCTTCAGCTTATTTATGTTAATATTAGCTTATTTTTTCTTTTTCCACTACTGCATCTTCAGCTGTTTTTGTGCTTCTATCAGCTTCTTTTTGCTAATTTAAGTTTTTTTTTTTTGCTTCTTTTGGCTGTTTTTGCAATTCAAGCTACTTTTCAGCCAAATTTACATTTTTGTGATTATTTAGCTTCAAACATGCTCTTTCTGCATTCAGCTACTTTTCTATTTTCAGTGGGTTTTTTGGCAGTTTTACAAGAAATTTAATTTTTTTACGTTTCCTTTTAATCTGCAAAAATCTTTCAGCATTAAGCATTCACAGTGCATTTCTGCCAAAAAAAAAAAAAGAAAGGCTAATTCTTTAGTTTCTCTGTTCAGTTGCTTTTTAGCTCCACAAATTAAACCGCTGAGCTTGTTTTGTTGGATAAAGAACTGAAACTCTGGGAAGCATTAAACAGTTTGATCCTGGTGTTTTCATCAGCCAATCACCTGTGAGCTTTAATAAAAAGAGGCAGATTTCAGGGGTTTCGGATGCAGTTCATGATTGGTGAGAGATCTGAGCTGAGAAATGTTTGAGTTTCAGATTTTATAAAAAAGGAGTTTCCAATAAAATAAAAATAAAAATAAGATTCCACCACTGTTCACACAGCWGTCAGATCTCATCACATGTGACAACTTCAGCTCATTCAGCAGGAAATCAGCAGAAAGTCTCAACAATTTGAAGATTTTCCCCTCCAGTCGTGTCCTTTATGTGTCGATAAAAAACTAAAGCTTTCAGGAAGTGAAGTCAGATAATGTGCTGCTTTTYTCCCAGCTGGACTTCTGTTACCTCTCTTATTTATAGCTACTGTGGGGACTCTGTTTATTATAACCTTTTTGTTCTTCTGGACCCAAAGTAAAAAAAATAAAACAGCATCTAAAAGTGACTGTGTGTAAATGATCTGACAGCAGGAGAATCGATGTAAAGTGTCGAAGTAGAAAAGGAGCAGGCGGCTCATGGTGGCTCTTCTAACGTCTCATCCTGTTGATGTTCAGACGTTCAGCCTTTTCTAAKAAAAAGAATAATAATGACTCATTGAACACGTCTCAGAAATTTAACAGTTTCTGTCCGTTCCTCTGTCAATCACTTCTTAACAGCTGTCCGTCTTCCTCTCCCTCTCTGTCACTTCCCGACAAGTCTTTATTTTTATCGCCCGGTCCATAAATCTTTTACAATCCTTTCTTTCGCTCCGCAGCGACTACTTCTCCTCTCCTCTTACTCACTTCTGAAYGTGCAGTTTCTCACTGTCGTTTTCTCCCTCAGCTTTATGTCTTTTATGGCTTTTTATTATATCAATCTTTTTTTTTTCTGTCACTCCTTGCTGTTGTCTCGCTGTCTGGCTCCGTCTCCCTCCTCTGCCATATTTTATCTTTACCTTTATGCCACTTCATTCTCATCATTTGTCTCCTTTGAGGCCACAACAGTGTGTGTGTGTGTGTGTGTGTGTGTGTGTGTGTGT
>NW_013952481.1:1186516-1187800 GCF_001266775.1 Austrofundulus limnaeus
TACTTAATATATTGTAAGTATATAAACATTAAAAGTGTACTAAGTATGTATGAAGTTGTTCCATTTTAGTATTTATATACTTAACACACTTAAAACTGTGCTTTTGTACAACTTAAATACAACTAAACTATATTTAGTATTAAGTTAGTTGTTCCAAAATAGCACTTTTTAAGTAAACTAATGATTAGTGTGGCTTCAAGTATACTAAAGTATACTTAGATTTAGTATACTTAGAATAATAGTTTTTCACCTGGGTTTAAACAGTTTAAAATGAAGATTTAAKTTATAGTAAAAATAAAGGCTTACAGAAACTAAAATCCACTGAAAGGACCAYCTATGTCAGCAGGTAAGATCTGTGGCCACCATCTTGCTAAGTGCTCCAGGTACTGTGTTGTGTGTGAGTCTTAAAAACACACAAACAGCCTTATTTTACTACAACACAACACAYTGTGCAAACGGAGTTGTGTAACGAGTCTCTGGCAGCACCATGTTGACCCAGTTGGCCATCACATCACTACAGTGATAAAATTATTATGTGCTGTAATCATTCTAACCAGACCGGTCCATAACTGCTATTTAAGTCWTTAAGTAGTTTACGTGTCTAACCAGAGCTTTAACACTGTCTGCAGAACTGCACTCAGAATAATTATTTATTTATAATCCTGGTATTAGTTTAGTTTTAACATTAACTTCAATATTTAGACATGAACAAACTGGTTTGAGCTTAAACCGAAACACAACATCAACATTCAGCATTTTACACATAAAACTGAAAAACACAGGTTTGTTGACTTAAGACAACATATTTACAGCRGACACACTTCCTGACAAATACTGTAGTACATACTGTTTAAATACAAGAGGATCTAACTGATGCATCCTGCAAAATGGAGTACAAAAAGAATATTTGAATTAAATACGAAGCAAACAAATAATACAATACTTACAAATACTAATTGAATATAGTTATTTTTATTCCAATAATTACCAGAGGTTTATAGTAACTATTTACCGTATTTATTCATGTATAACACAATCTCAAGTACAATACAATCATTTTTTGAACTTAAAAAGTATTAAAAATCTAATCATCAATAACTCATGTATAATATACCCTCCCACTTTATGGATGATTTTTAGGGTTAAATTTCTAGTAGTATACATGAATAAATGCAGTACTTCCTTACAATGGGCCTCATGCAAGAACCGTTCGTACGCATAGATTTGTTCTTAAGTTGTGCGTACGAGTGATTTAGGAGAATTTGTGGCATTCACCAATGTTTT